>NC_143513.1:2130000-2505000 GCF_031878675.1 Megascapheus bottae
CATTGTTCTTGGGCTTTCCTCAAGGCTAATGCTCTACCACTTGAGCCACAGCATTATGTATGTGGTACCAAGGAATTGAACCTGGGTCTTCATGTGTGCTAGGCAAGCCCTCTATCACTAGGCCAAACTCCTGACCCCAATAGAATTTAAAAAAAAAAATTCTGCCAGTTTTCTCTGAGACACGATCCTGATACTAGGTTGTCAAGTTGTGCCTTTAATTCACTTCCTTGGATATTTAGTTCTGAGGCTGTCATATTGGTGGCATGGACCAATTGCAGTCCCTACAAGGGCTTGAAAACAAGGAAGTGACTGACACAATTATCATTGTCCCAAAATTTCGAAGCAAATATATTTCCAAAAATGACATAGATGAAGCAAAAAATCCTCATGATCTAAGCATGTCACTTGAAAATATGCTTTTTCAGTCACTTATATTTTAAGTATTCTTTGAAAACTGTGAAGTTCATATTATGAATATTTCTGTGATTTGTCTAAAAGTTTGCTTAGTTTCCTTCTAGGTATAGATCATGGAAGTTTAGCATAACATTTTTCCAAACATGAAATCAGATACCGGTTATGGAAGCTTTATCCAGATCTTTCATTACATGCTTAGAAATTGCATTTCTGGGTCTCACAAGGTTGGTATTATGTTGGGGCAGGTGGTTACCGGAGCTTAGCAGCTGTGGGGACAAAGCTTGTGTCTGGGCCACCAAATGGAATCACTTTATCATAAAAGTCCTTTCAGGAATTCTGGGAGCCAAGATGAGATTCCTGAAATTAAGAGCAGAAACTTGTGGGCATTAGAAAAGAACGTCAAACAGGTGCAGGCTGCTTTGTGAAGACAAGGGCTGAGTGCTCCATGAGCTGGCACAGCTGCTGCTGCTGCAGCTTTGATTGACAGCACACAGATGGTCCTGTCCTGTGGCATCCTTAGAAAGACACACAGGGCAGGTGGCTGGATGATGATGTCTGGTGTCTGTAACATTCTTGGATTTTATTATAGTTATTTATTTGTTTGTTTGTTGTCAGTCCTGGGGCCTCAGGCAGTAGGCCTCAGGGCCTAGGCACTGTCCTTGAGCTTTCTCAAGCCTAGCGCTCTACCACTTGAGCTACAACACCACTTCTGGCTTTTTCTGTACATGTGGTACTGAGAATATCAAATCCAGGGCTTCGTGCATGCTGGGAAAGCACTCTACCACTAGACCACATTACCAGCCCCATTCATGGACTTTAAAGATATAATTTGTGTGTGTGTGTGTGTGTGTGTGTGCGCGCGTGCGCGTGTGTGTGTGTGTGTGTGCACATGTGCGGCATGTCTGATGCTTAAACTCAAGGCCTGAGCACTGTTCCTGAGCTCTTTCTTTTTTTTGCTGAAACTCTACCACTTGAGCTGTATTTTTATTAGTGGTTTCAATGCAGTTCCCAAAGAACCTGGGAGCTGCAAGAGGCAGGAGATATTTCTCCTGGGCAGTAGTCGGGACCCACCTTGTTTCCTATTGTCTGTTTCCACTGTGATCACAAAGGCCTGGACTGACTAGATTTTGTACCTGGACAATTCCTGAATTCCTGAAAAAGAGTCTGGTGATCATAGCTCCTCTCCTTGCTTCTCTGTTTCCTCTGCTCCAGCCATCACTCTTGTGGATGTAGGAAGAAACAGGAAGATGCAGGGTGCAGCAGGGACCATAGCATGCCCTGGTTAGAGTTTAGGCCAGGATGTGGGTCACCCGGATTTAAATCTGTCATCAAACTGCTCTGTGTTTTGATCGATCTGGGAGGGCAATGAAGATAGCACTTCTCTTGGGATATCTGTCATTACCACTTCGAATTAAAGCCAAGGTGCACTTCTGGAGGAACTCTGATTTCCATTCCTAGCCCCTGTCACCTTTTTTTTTTTTTTAAAGGAATTGATATTTCCGAAAAAAACCTAAAAAAATAAGTCACATGTCATTTGGCTTTGCTTGATGACATGCATAACAATCTGAGGGTTCTTCATGATTTAAACAACTGATGTTTTCATCTCAAGTAAAGAAAAGGAAAAAAAATACTAACTTTATGAAGATACCCATTCTTCCTCTCCTGGAGTAGATTTTTGAGCAACTTCAGGAAAAGGGTTTCCTCTTCCTTTTTGTGTGAGTGTGTGTGAAAATTTTTTTCATATATTTTTAATGTAATTAATAGAAGGGTTACATTATATTCACCAGATAGAAGGTACATTACTTCACAAACATTGATACCCTTTCTCATGTCTTGATCCCCATTTCCCTTCCCCCCACTCCAGCCCCTCATCTTGTTTCCCCCCCTTCTCTGTCCTATTTCAAATAACCAAATAAGCACATATACAATATATCAGATAACAAGGTAAAATACTGTAACAATATGCGATAACCAAGGGACAGCAAATAATACATTATGGACAACAATCACTCATTATATGGCTTTTGTTTCTATATCCTGTAGTCTTAAATTGACACTTGAAAGCCTCTATGTAGCTCTGGAAGAGAGAGAGGGAGGGAGGGGAAAAGGAAAGGGAGAAGGAAGGGAGAGCATCTCTGGTGCTAAGGTGTTGAGGCTCACCTCTGTGTGTTTGGCTTTTGGAAGCTCCCCAATGGGCTTCATTCTCTCCCCCCACCCCCTAGCAGCAGTGAATCAGAACCTGAGGCTTCTGTCTTTCATTGCCTCCCCCCACACATACTTGATTGCAACAGGAAGTGACTGTAGCTTTGCTTTCTTGCAGGCTCAGCTGAACCCAGCCAAAAGAGGATCCCAGGGAAAGCTCGGAAAGTTCATATTCTTACCTAGCTACAATTCCACTGAAGCCTTCATCAGAAGCACCCAAGATGTACTGATACTTGATTTTGACAAAATTTTGTTTCTGAGGCAGGGAAAAAAATCTCCAAGCTATAAATGTACGTGTGTGTGAATCACATGATATTTAGAAGCTGAGGGATGAGATGCTCATTGCAAGGATAGAAAGGTTGGATGCTGTAAACCCAGCTGCTCGGGAGGCTGAGATCTGTGATCATAGTTTGAAGCCAGCCTGGGGGGAAATGTCCAAGGGAGTCTTATCTCTAATTATTCAGCATCAAAGCTAGAAGTGGAGGTTTAGCTCAAGTGGTGGAATGCTAGTCTTAAACAAACAAGAATGAAAGAATGCAAAGCCTTGAGTTCAAGCCCTGGTAGTACCAGCACATACAGAAAGGACAAAAACAAAGGGATTGGAATTCCATGAAGTTGGAATAAATAGAAGATAAATGATCAGATGATGTCTTTTTTTCTTTTCTTTTTGCCCTGACCTCCTCTGGGCAGACCAAGAGGAAAAGCACAGTATAGTCGCTTCCTTTCACACTCTTGGCTTAGGTAAGTTTGGCGAGATGACACACATTAGCTTATGGTTGTTAGCTTTTGTGTGCCTGAAAGAAAAAAAAAAAGGTCTATTTGTAAGTTATACCCTCTTTCCTTACATTTCTCTGAAATTTGGCTCTGCTGAGGAGAAGTTCTTTCTTTTGGAGATCCTAGAACCATCTAGCAATGCTATGACTTGGGGGTCACGTGATGTGTCAGCTTAGTACATTCCACGAAGTGCCAAGAATGGAGGAGAATTACTGGGCGGGCCAAAGGTATTTTCTAATCTGCATCCCTCAGTTGTTGGAACTTGTGTGTTCCAACTTGGTGTGGATTAGCAGTGACACACAGCTATGACTTGCTGTCACGAGCCAAGCATGGGTTCCTGAGAGCCTCAGGTGGCAAAACCAGGTGGACTCAGGCCTCGGCAGGTGCCTCCAGCTTCACTCTCCTCTGTCCCTGCATCTCTTCAGGGGCCATGCCAGGAAAGATATGCTATCTGAGAGCACCAGGAGCACTGCCACCTCTCGGGGCCTGGAGAGGTTGGGAGGATCAAGCTCCTCCCCTGATCTAGAACACCTGCCACTTGTTCAGGCATCCTCAGAGGTGGGCGTGAGACCCAGGGAAGCATGGTGCGGCGTCATCTCCCAGAGCTGGAAGAAACCCCGGGCATCTTTGTAGAAGCGAATGTCTCTCGGTGGCGCCCTGCAGGGTGGTGCCCTGATAGGGCACTTGTTTGAAAAGTTGGTACAGAGCCAGGGGCTTGCAATCATTGTCTCTGGTGATAATTGTGCCTGGCACAACTCTAGAGCTGCCAAGCACGTAATTTCTAGAATTCTGTGCTACTGTTGGCATGGCCCATCCTGATGTTTCTGACTGGTAATTTCTTATTTAGTTGAGAAGCCCATCCAGAAGAGGTGTTGGTTGACTTGAAGACCATCTATCTCTGTGACAAGATTCCCTGGAGCAAGGCCTTGGCAAAGTTCCAGATTCCCTGAAGCAATTATTAGGTTTATTTTGGCGTCATCATGGAGTGAGCTCAGGGCTTTGTGCTCACTAGGCTGGCACTGCACCGTGTGAGCCACACCACCCACCCTTACACTCTGAGTATTTTACACGTGGGGTCTTTTTGTTGATGTTCTTGTTTTGGTTTGTATTTTTTTTTTTTTTAGCCTAGGCTGGCCTGGACCTCAGTCCTCCTGTTTATACTTCCCACTGTCACTGTCATGATAAGTGTACACCACAAAGCCCAGCTAAAGGTTGAGACGAGGTCTGATATTGCATTTGGGGCCTAAATCTGGTGGTAATGCTTGGGAAAGGAGAGTTCATTGTCCTATTAAAAGTTAGTCTTTTAAAGATCCTGTGCCTTAGAGGCCTGACCTTTACAAGCATTCCTCCAAAGTATGCATTTATCCCTTTGCCTCCATTTTCTGGTGGTAGTATTTTCTTTCTAGTAGTATATTTTTATCCTTTTGTTTTTGGGGGAAGGGGTCAGTCATGGGGCTTGAACTCAGGGCCTGAGTGCTGTCTCTGAGCTCTTACTCAAGGATAGTGTGCTCTACCACCTTGAGCCACAATGCCACCAGCTAGTAGTATGTATGTATGTATGTATGTATGTATGTATGTATGTATGTATGTATGTATGTAGCCAGTCCTGGGCTTGAGCTCTGGGCCTGAGTACTCTCCTTGGACTTTCTCAAGGCTAGAGCTCTACCCCTTGAGCTTCAGCACCACTTCTGGCTTTTTTTCTATGTATGTGGTATTGAGGAATCGAACCGTGGTCTTTGTGCATGCGAGGCAAACACTGTACCACTAGGCCAAACTCCTGGCCTAGTATATTTTTAAATCAGCCTTGATCCTTATGTTATTCTCCTTGCCCCCTCGCCTGAGACAAGAAGGGCAGGTTGGGTTTAGACTGTCCCCAAACAGATTTAGAGGAGGGGTCCTTTCTTTGCTATCTGTGCATTTCCCATGGACTGTCCCTCTTCAGCACTGAGTGTCACACCGGGACTACCCCTCCATCTTCATCCTTGCGTCTGATGCAGTTGTGCATACAAACCTCATGGAAGTGGACATCTGTGCTCAGGAACACCTGACTCCTTCACCCCACGCTGGCCTCTGGGACTTCATCCTAATGAGCTATGTCACCAGAGCAGGGCTGTGCTCCCTGTGTGGGTTGGTTGTTGGTTTGCCCTTTGCCTTTAAGAAGAGTCCTGGATTCCTGGGGTGTGTGCGCACATGTGTGAGCATGTGCGTGTGTGTGTGTGTGTGTGTGTGTGTGTGTGTGTGAGACATGGGAATGTCAACTTCTAAAGCCTTTGACTGAAATTCATTCATTTAAAAATGTCCATCTTTCACTAATCTGTAGAATTTAAACTTACATTAAACCTTAGAATTTTCCTAATACAGGATACCAAAATGTTAGCATTTTTCCTATCGACTTATTTTAGTGGACACTCTCACTCTTCCCCAATACACAGTGGTCTGAATTTCAAAGTGAGAAACAGATTTATCGCCACTTTCCCAGCATGCTTTGGAATATAGCATCATAAGGCTCCCATGAATTTCTTGTAGAAAACTTTTACACTGTCAAATAAAGAAATATACATTTATCTTGTAATAGCCTCTAAAGTATTATGCCATGGTTTTAATTTCAGGAAGAGAAGGTAGAAAATGAATTTCAAGGAAACCTACATGTGAATCAAGGTAATGGGCAGGAAAGGCCGTGTCAACTTGGGTTATTCTACATAATTCTGAGCCACTGTGACACTCAGGCTGGACCTATCAGCCTTGGAGACGCTAACGTATGCATCTTACCACCCCAGCTCTGTTTTGACCTGGAATCACTCATTATGTTCACAGAGCTAGGGTTTCAGGGTTCTCATAGGAGTTGAGAGGATGTGAAGTTCTAGCATTTCACCATCCTCTTTTGTCCCAAGTACCATTAGATCACATCCGCAATCATGGCAAGACTGCACTCTAGCTGACTTCTATCCCAGGAATCATCCTTTAGTATACTGTCTTGGTCTCAGTTCAAGTGGAAAAAGTAGAAGCTGGGATCTGGGACGCTAAAGCTTAGGAGAAGACAGCTTCTAATGAGCGGATCCACTTCTAGCTCTGGTTAATGTACAGTCGAAGTTGTCTACACATCCTAGGAATCATGATTCTGCTTCCTATCTAAGAAGCAAGATAAAGTCATCTCCACTGAAGTCATTTGCCTTGGGGCCACCAGCTCTTTTCCCTGAACCCTTGTTCTTAAATTCCAACTATGGGAACTCTGACCTGGATTTTGACTGTCTTGTTGCCCCCTGATCCTGACCGACTTCTCTGACCTTGAACTTCCTTCCCAGTCTGTCCTGAGTCTTTCCAGCTGGATTTCTTTGCACTTGATTTTCTGTTTTGTTTTATTTGGGAGCACACTCTGTTAGACTTACGTTAGAGCTGTAGAAATGCATATGTCAATGTAGTAGGACTAGAATCCCAGGATAAAATCATGTGCTGCTAAGAACTGACCTAGGGTGTACTTTGTGAACGAGGAGCAGAGAATTTTTGACTCTGTGCTGTGCTGAGGCAGAGAAAACTGTATGATGGGAGGAATGGGAAAAACTGCTTTAGAAACAGATGAGCCAAGCACATGGAAGTTCAAGATGGTGAAGGAACCTGGAAAGCCAGAGTTCCCAGAGGCTGGAACAGGGCCAACCATGCAAGGTACAAGGTGGGAATCCATCAGCAAGCTGTGCTTATCCTCTGAGGACCCCTGGCCTCATCCTGTGTCTAGGCAATGCTTTATTTTGTCACTGTGGCTTATCTGCCTCAGATAGCAGATCCTCTTAATATACTTGTGAAATTCTGCTGGTTGGTTGGTTTGACGATCACTGGTCTTCCAAAATGCACTAGCCTTTGCTGGTCATGTAGGTCCTTAGGGGAGAATTTATCCCCAAGGGCCAATGCAAGTATATGTCCAGTCAGTTGCCACACTGGATAGACCATCATAGTTCAGAGTAGGGTCTTCAGAGTTCAGGAGAAGGGGGCACGGTCAGAAGATATTGCTGTAGTCTGGAATTTGCTCTAATCTATGCAAATCCCCTTTACATTCATCTTAAGGTCTCCGCCTATACAATAGCCCCAGATAGTTGTCCTTTGAATAGGTACAAGAAAGCATTTTCCCAGCCTCTGGGTGTCACATGTGGACACAGACCAGTATTGGAATTTGGTAGAAGGATGCTATCTTCTCTTTCTTTACCCATGAAGATGCTGGTGGAATCTCAGCTGTGGAACAAGGAGCCCATGGTGGGGAGACGAGAAATACTGACCACACATATGAAGAAGCTGTAAGCATTTTCCTGTCAGTATCTCAGCTTTCTCCCAGCACTGGGAACCATATGGAGGTCCTTTGGACAATGAGATAAATTTGAATAAACTTTTCTGTTTCTGGTGTCTTTTGCCATGTGGTGAGTTTCACGTCTTCTGTATAAATTAACATATGAATTGGCCAAGATGCAAACACTCACACAGTGTGGGTGTATGACTGATAAGAGAACCCAGTTTGGAAACCTCCATTTCAAGTTTCAATAATTATTCTGGGTGAAAGTTTTTCTCCTGAATTACCATTTAAATGTTTTGAAACATTTTCTAATTATCTAGTGTTCACTTTTCAAGAGGTTGCTTTTAAATTAGTGAGCTAGGATAGGCCACAAGCAATAATAACGGTTTCCTTTTGAGTTAAAAGAAGTCCTCTTTTTCTATGACAAGAGGCCGAGAATTTTTCTAATGTTGCAAAATGTAGCATTTTCCAAAACTATCTGATTTCCTTGTGCATCTATGTGAGCTATGTGTGATTATGCAAATGACTAAAGGCCTCAATTTTAACTTCATGAGAGTCATTGGCTTCAAAATATTTCATGGCATTTGTCAAATTCTGGAATGCATGGGGAGGAGAAGTGTTTTACCTGCTAAGGCTATGATAAAACAAGGTTCTGATCCACCAAGCAGGCTGGAGGGATGCCGGGGACCTAAACTTGCACTTTAATAACGTTTTCAAGTATGTTCTCCATCCAGAAACATATTAGATCCTCACAAATGTTCCAAGAGAGGCTACCAAATGATAACATTAGCTTTGTATTACAGATGTCTGAGGAGGGTCCAGGGAAGGGACAGTGGTGAGTACATTCCCAATACAGGGTAGTTGAGCAGCTGGATGGGATAGCCTTTCTTCCACAGAGCTGTGCAGAACTTCCTGCCATTGAAAACCATAGGGCGCCAAAGGACCTGCAGCTCAGGAGCTGCATGGGTTGCTCCAGAAATCCCTCTACCTGTGCCCATGTGCCTGAGAAGTGGGCAGAGATCCTTGCTCTGTGCCTACATTGGAAATGCTGTCTTTTGGAGGAATTGTCTGACTCCCTGCCATCTCCTGAGGCAAAATAGCAGCAGACAGCTGGTGCTTGAGCATGGTAGTAAAATTGCTGTTTTTACAAACGTCTTCATCATTTTTCTTAAAAATCTCATACCTGTAATCCTAGCTACTCAGGATGCTAAGACCAGAGAAGCTTCAAAGCCAGTCCGGGAAGCAAAGTCTATAAGACTCTGCTCCGCAGCGAAATAGCAAAAAATAAATTAATTAATTAATTTAAAAAAAAGAAAGCCAGAAGTGGAGCTGTGGTTCAAGTTGTTGCATAAGAACACCAGTCTTGAGCAAAAAAACCAATGGAAAGCCCTAGGAAACACACACACACACACACACACACACACACACACACACACCACATCACACACACCACATCACACACAACCCATTTTAAGTGCATATGCATCTAGTTTCCTAAGGTATTTCCCCCTTTATTTAAAACTTATTTTCTTTTCTTTTTTTTTCTTCTTTTTTCATATATTTTATTGTACTTATAGAAGAGTTACATTATATTCACCAGATAGAAGGTGCATTACTTCACAAACATTAATACCCTTTCTCATATTTTTGCCCCCATTTTCCTCCCCCCACCCTGCCCTTCATCTTGTTTCCCCCCCTTCCCTATCCTATTTCAAATAACCAAATAAGCATATATGCAATATATCAGGAACAAGGTAAAATACCGTAACAATATGAGATAATGAAGGGACAGTAAAAGAGATGAGAGATAACATAATACATTAAGGGCAACAATCACTCATTATATGGCTTTTGTTTCTATATCCTGGAGGTCCTTTCATTTAGCAACATCCTATATGGCCTTATGTATCTAGGTTTTTCTAGGAGGGCCCAAGGTTTCTACTGATTATGACAAATGAGGGAAACCATTGAGCTTATGTTCCTTTGAACTGAGCCAATTTCTTAATGCAAAATATTAAACAACATATGTGAGTATTTTTCTGTGCCAGTATATGGAAACATGTAAATTATGATAGGTTTTAAGTATATAGTAGTAGTATACTTAATCTTATTCATAGACTTACTAAACATAAAACTGATTAAATATTAGACATAATCAATATAAATTCCAGAGCTCAAACATAGAATAATATAGAAGTGGTAAAAATTAATGTCTCCCTAATGTGCATGACAAATAGTCGTGATTTAATTGGATTGCTGCTACCAGTGTAGAGTTGTCAACATTTTTTTTATTTTTGTACTTTATTCCTCATAGGTCATAAAGAGGAACAGTAGTAGTAATTTCAAATGATTTTCTTAAAAGTTATTTTCATTGTTATTACCAAACAGTTGGACCAAGGGGTTTTGCCATGTCCATTTATGTCTACCATCTCACTTCTCCCATCCTGCCCCTCTTCTCATCTTTACTAATTTAGTTTCCCTCTATTTACCACCCTTCCTTTCTTCCTTCATTCAAAGCATACTTCCACTTCCAGGTATTTTTGTTATTGTTGAATTATTCATTGTTCAAAGTAGCCCTAAGGTAAGTGCTAACAATAATTCATCAACTTTCTTATAATGGAATGCAAAGCTTAACTTGGAAAGGGTTCTTTTATTTCTATCTTATTTATTTCTATTTTTATTGCTATTATAAAGTGACAGACAGAGGGGTTACAGTTACCTAAGTCAGGTAAGGAGTACCTACCTTTTTGGACAGTGTCATTCCTTCCCTCCCTCTCACCCAGTTTTTCCCTCCCATCCCCAGCTACAAATTGTAGTGTCTAGTGAGGTATTTGCTCACTGGAAAGAATTCTTATTTGAATGAATTGGATCTCTTTGTACCAGTGTTCAAGCACCCTGATTCCTAATTCCAACTCTGGAGTGTGTGCCAGCTGGGGCAGTGGCCATCTGAGAGTTCCTGTGTTGGTAGGGGCACTGTGGCCCTTTCACATGGGAAGCATGGTAGACTCTCACACCCAGGACTGCTCTGAGGTAAACCTTCTTCCCTCCCAGAAATTCCAAGTTCTCTGAAGGAATCTTCTGGGTTGCTGAGGAGAAACATACATCAGCAGATACAAAGTGAGTCTTACAGATGCCATGTGAGCCAGGAGGAAGACTTCAGACTAACATGGTTGCTGTCACCCTCCACTCCCCCCACCCCCCACTGAGGATGCATTGAGAACTGTGGATGTACTGGGAATTCAAACATCAGGTATTTCTGCTTCAGTAGGAGAGACAGAGAGATAGAGAGACACATACACAGAGACAGGGAGAGAGAGAAAGGGATGGAGGGAGGTAGGGGGAGGGAAAGAAGGAAGAAGAAAGGAGATGGGGAGGGTCTTAGCTTTTTTGCTCAAGGCCGGTGCTCTGCCATTTAAGCCATAGCTCATCTTCTGGCTTTTTGCTGGTTAATTGGAGATAAGAGTCTCACAGGCTTTAGGGCTCAGAACCCCAGCTGTGGCAGAGGCAGGAAGTATTGAAATACAAAGGAGGAGTTGACACAGGCTCCCACTCTCCTCCCACCTGGTGGCTTCAGTGCCACTGTCCTTCCTCTTAGGGGATAGCTCTGATTACTTTCTCTCTCATGGTCAAGATGAGTGATTAGCAGTTAGGCTTTGTAAATCTCCCTAGAAAGTGAGAGTTCCTATGCCAAGTGGTTAAGAGAGTGTTTATCCCAATAAAGAGGAGGAAGCTCCTGTTATCCAATTCAAGAGGACAGCCTCACTGGAGTCACACTTCAGTAGACTCCAGCAACATGCAAGCCATGGCTCTACTCCACATCCTGCTTACCCCACCCATCAGAGCTCATGTGAACTTGAGCCCCTCCCACTGCCCTTGGCACAGGGCTCTGATCCAGCAAGGAGCACCCTGTCATACAGCAGTGATTAGCTGTCCCTTCCTCATCAGGCCCAACTCCACAGGGGATGGCTTGTCACACTCTCTAGCCCCCAGCAAGGGGTTGAATGTGTACATGACAGTATCTGCATTGAGCTGTGAACTGATCAATTTGTATTCTACAAAATGACCTGGGGGGCGGGGCATGGCTGAGCTGCACGAGCTCCCTTCAGCACCTGGCCTCATCTGCTCGGATCCAATGGCGTCACTTCCTGCAATGCCCTCCTGTCTAGTCTCCCATCTGCCACTGAGAGGTCATTTGCAAGTAGGGAAGGGGTAACTGTTGAGTGAATGAATAAATAAACGAATGATAGACCTCTTTGAAGTGCTTCATCAGAACGGAGACTGTCTGGCATGTCTCCATTTGGTGTCTAGACCTCTCCGCTCCTCCCTACCCCTGACCCCCTCACTTCAGGGATACAGTGGTCTGCTCTGCAGGAGATCATTTGTTTCCTTTCTTCAGTGCCTGCCTTTGACTGTTACCCCATTGTCTTCCTTCATTCTGACCATGTTACTTTATTTCTCTGTACTTTTCCAATCAGGAATCAGGTTCCATTTGCAAAAAAATCCTCAGCAAGAAGCGGTTTAAATTCCCCCTGTTTCAGAGCATCTCTGCTTGGTGTTGGCCACGATTTCACCTTTTATACCATGGAGATGCTGATAATCGCAGAGCAGAATGTTCTGGGAGAGTTCACGGTTGCTCTGACTAGTGTGTCTGATCAGAAGGTTCTGCTATCATATTGACGCAAGAAGAGCAACTGATCTTTCAAGTCTTGTGCCTCTCTTTCCATCAGGTGACCAGAATGGGTCTAATCAGTGATTCCCAAAGATCCTGCAATTCTGCTGCCATTTAGGGACAGACAATGGTGGCAGGGGAGACGAGGAGGCAGGGCTTTGACCCTGGTGAGAGGGTCATGTTTTCTCCTGGGCTGTAACAGAATTCTAAGTTTTATCCTCTCCTGACTTGGCTTGTTATATCAGAATAAAAGAAAAATGTACTGGCTCTTGCCAGAGTGTGTGGGAAGTAATGATAAAGTTATGTGACTTCCTCACATGTAGGAAGAACTTGCTATCTATTCAGAAACAATAAAATCAAACCATAAGAGCCGGCTGTGATGGCTCATGCCTGTAATCTTAGCTACTCAGGAGGCTGAGATCTGAGGATCAAAGTTCAAAGCCAGCCTGGGCACTTAAAAGTCCCAGAGACTCTCACCAGAAAACCAGAAGTGGCGCTGCGGCTAAAGGGGTAAGATGGTAGCCTTGAGCAGAAGAGCTCAGGGACAACACTCAGGCCCAGAGTTCAAGTCCCATGACTGACAAAAAAAATCAAACCATAAAATAAGACAGTAACACCACGAGTTTCAGCAGTATGGGCAACAGCTGGTGGGTTTCAGCAGGAAATCATGTACTTGAAGTCAGAAAGTTGTTCTTTGCTAGGTGATTTTCATAAATGTCTACCTGTGATAGTTTATTTTCTATCTCATTTTGAGATGAAAGTTATATTTCAATAGTAGAAGCCTTTAAAAATGTCATTTAGTGTTAACATTTCTCTCTCTCATTCACTCTGTGTGTGTGTGTATATATGATTAGGGCTTGAACACAGGGCCTGGGCACTGTCCTCAGCCTTTTTACTCAATACTTTCTACTATCTTGAGCCACATCTCTACCTCCAGTTTTTTTGATGGCTAACTGTAAATAAGAGTGTCATGGATACTTTGTCCCGAATTGGCTTTGAACTGTCATCCTCAGATCTCAGCCTCCTAAGTAGTTAGGATTATAACTGTGAGCCACTATTGTCTGGCTTGTTGTACCTTAACTTAGGAACTATTTGAAAAAAAATCTCATTTATTTTCCTGTTAAAAGTAGTTATGATGCTAAATTATTAATTACAACAACTGGCTAGCAATTTCTGAGTTATATCTCTTGTTCTCTAAAAGTCAAATGAGCCAGGAATTTGGCCTAGTCGTAGAATGTTTGTCTAGCATTCGCAAAGACTGGGTTTGATTCCTCAGTACCACATACACAGAAAAAGCCAGAAGTGCTATGACTCAAGTGGTAGAGCACTAGCCTTGAGAAAGGCCAAGGACCCTGAGTTCAAGGCCCAAGAATGGCCAAAAAATTAAAACATGTTAAAAGTCAAATTAATGCAAGGAAATCTCCCATTCCAGTTCTGTCTAGTGCCACTTGGACTCTGTGAACAGCTCTCCAATTCAGTTTCCTGGGATTAGACCAACTTTGTTATTCTCTTGTTCTCTCTTCCTCGGGGGCATGAATCAGGTTCAAAGTTTGTATTAGTTCTATACTGTAAATAATATTAAAAATCAGATATGACTCCTGACCTCAGGGCACATTTGTATAAACTGTAGATGTAAATAAGGCTTAAATGACATAGCTTTTGAAATGATTTATTACTTTTTATCCCCTAACTTTTGGGGTGTGTGTGTGCCAGTACTGGGGCTTGAACTCAGGGCCTTGTGTTCTTGTTTGGCTTTTTCTGCTCAAGGCTGGGATTCTACCACTTGAGACACACCTTCCTTTCCTAGTACCTGAATTTTATTGATTTAAAAATATGTTTATGAGCATAGTTGTGCAAGGGGTTTCATGATGCCATTTCTTTTTTCTTTTTATCGGCTGGTCCTGGGCTTGAGCTCAGGGCCTGAGCACTGTCCTTGGACTTTCTCAAGGCTAGAGCTCTACCACTTGAGCCTCAGCACCACTTCCGGCTTTTTCTATGTATGTGGTACCAAGGAATCGAACCCGGGTCTTCGTGCATGCTAGGCAAGCACGCTACCACTAGACCACACTCCCGGCCCTCATGATGCCATTTCTATATGTGCCTAAAAGGTCCTCTCGATGAAGTTCAGTCTGCTCCTGTCCCTCATCCCCTCCTGCCCCTTCGTAAAACAAGTGCAGCAAGTTTTAAGGTTCAGCTTTGACACGAGCATTTCCAGTCCTTGGAGTACATTCATCCTTTTTTAACTCTCCCTTGTTGCTTCTGCACTCTGGGTGGTTTCTACCTCATACCCAGACCTGTTTTACATTGCTGCACTTTTTATTTTTTAATATGTTAGTTGTACAAAAGGCTTTTACTGTGGAATTTCTCAGCTGTATACACTGTATTTTAATCAGATTAGCTCCTTCAAATATGCTCTTTCCTCATCCCTATTCTTGTGCGGCTCAACAGCGCCCAGAGAGTCTCCTTATTCCATCTTCCTGTGTAGAGACAGTGCATTTCAACATTACTCAGCCTCTGTCTTTGGCTTTCCCTCTCACACTTCCCCTTCATCCTCCAGCCTGTCAATCATACTCCCACTTTCCGTGTCTACGTAAAGCACAATGTGTGTCTTTTAGGTCTGTATTGTGCATACAGGAGTAAGTGACCGCTGTTATTCTGAAGCTGGTTTAGTTCAGTTGACATAATCTGCAGGTGTAGCCCATGTCCTGAAAATGACACGATTTCATTTTTCATTATGGTGAGTACTCCATTTTGTACTATACCTCAAATTCTTCACCAGTTTATGAGTTTTAGGGCATCTAGATGTTTATTGATTGACTGATTGGTTATAGGGCTGGGATTGAACCTGTGGCCTTATGCATGCTAGATAAGTGCTCTAAAAGTACTATATGTCCAACCCCTAGTGATTTCTTTGAGTGTTCAATTTGATTTTTTCCCATATATTTTTTATTGTAATTAATAGAAGGGTTATATGATATTTGCCAGATAGATGGTGCATTAAATCCCATACATTGATACCCTTTCACATGTCTTGGTCTCCATTTCCCTTCCCCCCACCCTCACCCCTCATCTTGTTCAATTTGATTTTTACGTGTCTAGTCTTATTAAGGTATAGTTGATGACATATATTTATTGTGAACAATCTAATGCTTCAATGTAAGTGTATGTATATTGAGTAATTTTCACAGCTCAGCTAATGAATACTGGTACCACTTTAAAGAATATATATATATATATATCTTTGTGAGAACACTTGAGATCTACACTCTCAATCTACACTCTCAGCCAGTGTCAAGGTCACAGCACAACAGTGTTGCCTAAGCTCTCATGCTGTGTACTGGATCTCCAGATTGCACCCAGTTAGCCTAACTCAAACTTTAACCAGTGTAAAATGCTGCTTATTGTAATAGACCAGTCCTTGGGGGTTGAGGGTAGTTTGCAGAGATGGTGAGGGCACCTGTGGGCACAACTTGGCCCCATTCTGTCAGTGTGTCTCTAGTTAGGAACTTTGTAGCTTCATTTCAATCCTAGTTGATCGTCCAAGGCAAGCAATTTGAGAGGCTGGAGTTTTCCATTACTCTACTGACCATAGATATATCTGGATTTATAGAAGTTGTACTTAATCTGGGAAAGACACAGACTACATTTGTAAGAGGAGAGATAACTCATAGCTATACCTTTAGAGAAGGACACTAAGGCTGCAGACATTCTTGGGCAAGGAAGGGGAAAACTGCTATCAAGAACCAACAGCAGCACTGGAGTGTGTGGGCATGGAATAATTCATTCAGTCTTCATTTGTGATATTCAGATTTGTTAAACAAAAATCTCAGAGTGCTGTGAATATATTTTTAGTTTGATTTGTTTCATTTAATGGAGGAACTAGAGTCGAGGCCCAGGATCTGGCTTTTTAGAATCAGGTGGCAGAAAAGAAGAGGGGGGTGGCATGGTAAAATATCCACAGGGAGATAACCATTTAAACAGGGGCAAATCAATCCATGGGAATCTTGTTCTAGTTTTCCTGTTCTTTCCTTTTCCAGTGTGGTATTTGGTCCCAGAATTTAGGCGATCATCCTAAATACATTGACTCCTGTTTGTATAATGCAGAACAAATGGATTGATGTAAGCAGTCGCTTCTGCAATTAAGCTCCAGGATTTGGGTCAAGGTTGTTGAAGATGGAGATTGTCTTAGTCAGCTCAGGTTGCTATCGCATAAAACCACAGACTGGGTGGATTAGCCACAGGAATTTATTTCTCACTATTTTGGAAGCTGAAAGTTCAAGAGCAAGACACCAACAGAGTTTCGTCTTGTGAGAACCATTTCCTGGTTTACAGAGAGTGCTCTTTGTTTTGCTGGTCCCAGGGCCTGGGTGTTGTGCCTGAGACAAACTGAGCTATAGTACCACCTCCGTTTTTTTTTGTTTTTTGTTTTTTTTCCCCTGTATAGCTTATTGGGGATAAGAATCTCATGGGCTTTCCTACCCAGGCAGGCTCTGAACTGTGATCCTCAGCTCTCAGCCTCCTGAGTAGCTGGAATTAAAGGCGTGAAGCCACTAGTGATTGGCTACAGATAGCGCCTTTTATGTGTTCTTGGTTGGTGGAAGGGGTGGGAGTTCCTATTCTCTTTTTATTAGGGCATTGCTCTAGATTGTGGGGCTCTCCTTGTATGACTTACTGTCAAATGCGTGCCTCTTATCTTGATCCCTGTGGGGGTGAGGATTTTTAACCCATGCAAGTTTTGGTTGGGGTAAGGACATAAAAATTTGGTTCCGCATCTTTATTTGTCATTGCCCCAAACCTGAGACGCGAGGCTGGTTCACTTGAAGAGAAAGGACAGCAAGAACACCCAGGCTGATTAGTCTTCTATCTACATACAATCCATTCACTCATTACTGACCTTCAGGCTTCATGTGTCATTAGAAACAGCTGGGCTACCCCTGGGGAAATAGCAACTGAGTAGATTTAACCAAGGTTCTGACAAGCCTCTTCTCTAATTTGAGGAAGAGAAAGAGAAAACATGTGCTGGGAAAGCTCCTTTGATCATACCAGGCTGTAGAGACCAGGCCTTGGAAGTTGGGGATAACTCCAGTCCAGACAGAAATCTGGAAGAGCAAGACAGGAAGTAGATGAGGGCATTGGACCATGAAGCCAGGCTTTGAGTTGAAGGAGAGATAGGATCACCCAGAAATAGCCAGGAGAGCCTCAGAGTTACCTGGGTGGACAATGGGTTCTGAAAAGGTTTGCAGCTTCTCTAGTGCCTATCTCTAGAAGTTCTTATCCAAAGCATTTCAGTCCCATTATCTCTGAATACTTGCTCGCCTCCCCCCCCCCCCAACTCAACCCCTCCCGCCCCTGGCCTTTTAGAATTGATGCTAGGGTTTGAACTCAGGATTTGACACTGCTTGGTTTTTCCACTCATGGCTGGCGTTCTAGCACTTGAGTCGCAGCTCCATTTCTGACCTTTTGCTGGTTAACTGGAGATAAGAGTGTCTTGGATTTGTTTGCTCTGGACGACTTCTAAACCTGGCTCCTTAGCCTTCCTGATCAGGATTGGAGAGGTGATCCATGAGTGCCTAGAGAGTTTGATTCTCATCTTCCAACTTTTCCTTTGTTTTTAGGCCATTATGAAAATGTCCCTGTATCCTTGACATCCATCTTCTTGTATTCAATGACCTGTAGCAGGCTGGAGTGTGGATTTTAAGTGAGGGGTAAGGAGGAAAGATGGGGCAGGAGCCACTCAGCCAATGGGGTCTGTGGTATCAGCAAAGGTGGGGACATTTGTATCCCTGTTTGCCTGCCTATGGGGTGCAGGCCCCTCCACTGGGTGAAGTCCTGGCTCTTGCTATAGTAGTCCTCTTACTGGAATTGCAGCTCATATACACATTTTCCCAGCTAGCAGATGACCAGTGGGCCTTCACATCGGGTACTTGGGTGGCTCATCCTGGCATCTCATGAAGCATGTCTTCAGAATGGTGGTCGTGGGGGCCAGGCAGGTCCTGTGCAATCCAGAGTGTCCCAAGGTCCCCATGCTAGGATACTTTTTAAGCAACTGGAAGTTCTGTATCTAATTTTATTTTTTGTTGTTGTTTACTATTTGTTTCTTGCTATTGTTATGGTTTCTACTACTTTGGCCTTTTGGTCTTTCTTTTTTGAAAGATCTTCATCCCTTGAGGTTTTAGTTCACTAATTTGCTTTTTGTTTTGTTTTTGTTTTTGTGTTTTTGAAAAACCCACTTTGGGGGCCCATTTATTGTTGCTGTTTAATGGCTTTAATTTGCAGTAACACTTGAATTTTTTTGTAATGCCAACTTGTCCTCGCAAATCCCTTTGAAGATATTACTCTTAATTCGGGTTTCAAATGATTCTTATTTCTGTGGATGCGTTCCTTGTGCTGGTTTCTGTCTGACGTGTGGTGACCTGAGTGGGTATCTGACTCTTCCATAATGTGGATCTCTCTGTGGAGTGGAAACTTCTCTGCCCAGCGGGACAGGTTACGTTGGCAGGTGGCTTGCTTCTCACCATTGGACATTTAATCACTGCTTCATTTCTGAGGGCAGCATCATTTCTACCACTGAGGGAAAAGGAAGGAGAAGGCGGTAGAAAGAGAGGAGCCTCATTTTCTGCACACGTGGTTCACTGAGTGCTTGGTTTCTCCTAAATGATGACTTTTATCATCACAGGCGCCCCTGTGCCTCTACAGCTGGATATCCTTAGCTCCTGGCTTCTCTGCTTACCAACCTTCAAAAACTCCTGTTCTCTGCTCCTCACATGATCTGGTTCTAATATAAATATAATATGAATGCTGTTAAAGGTGTTTTTTTTTAACAAGGTGCTAGAATCTCTAGATTCCTTTTCTTAAGATTTACACACATGCACAGATCCCAGATCCTTTCCTCCTCTTTCTCCTCCTCTTCTCATCTTTCTCTTCCTCCTTTGCTTCCCCTCCTTTTCTTCTTCCTCCTCTTTTTCCTCCTTCTCCTCCTCCTCCTTCTTCTCCTTCTTTTCCTCCTCCTCCTCTTCCTCCTTCTCCTCTTCCTCACCCCCCTTCTTCCTCCCTCTTCCTCTTGTTCCATTTCTTCCTCCTCCTCCTCCCCCCCACCTCTCCCCTCCTTCTCTGTCTCCTCTTTTTCCTCTTCCTCCTCCTTCATGAGTGGTAATGGGCTTGAGTTCAGGGATCTTTTGTTAATGCATGGCTTTATCACTCAAGGCTGGCACTTTACTCTTTGAGGAGCCATATTTCTACTTCCAGATTTTTTTCTAGTTTATTGGAGATAAGAATCTCATGGACTTTCCTGCCTAGACTGATTTTGAACCTGTTCCTTAGATCTCAGCTTCCTGAATAGCTAGGATTACAGGTGTGAGCCCCGTGCCCGGCTAACACTTTACATTTTGAGTGCTATCATTTTACTTGAAAAATGATCATAAACCAGATAGGTAAACATCTGCCCTCCATTCATTTCACCCTCTCCAGGCATGTCCCACTCCTGGCTACAACACACCCAGGAGTGGGTTCTGTCTTCCCCTCCTCCAGCCTTCTGTCTTGCTGCTGCCTCTCTCAAGGGAGTGAGCTGTGCCACCCCCGCTGTTCCTAGCTGTGTCATGTACCATTTATCTAGAAAGTGCCAGCTGAAATAACTGATTGTAAATACACTGCAAGGCTGGTGAGTGTTTTCTTGGTAGGCGCCTGAGCAAGTGCTCTGTGCCACTCCTCCCAAGATCATCTTGAAGTTAAATACCCTCAGGGGAGCCAGGCACCAGTGGCTCAAGCCTCTAATCCTAATGCCTCAGGAGGCTAAGATCTGAGGATTACAGTCTGAAGTCAGCCCAGGCAAGAAAACATGTGAGGCTCTGATCTCCAACTACTCAGCAAAAAGCTGGGAATGGAGTTGGGGCTCACGTAGCAGAATGCCAACTTTGAGTGTAAAACCAAGGGACAGTGTGACCAGGTCCTGAGTTCAAGTCCCAGTAGGGTTACTAGATACACAAAATATCCCTAGGAATATGCATGCTTGAGCCTGCCTTGAGGAACACAGTCCTCAAGAATTAATTGTTACTTACTTGGGGGTCAGGAGGGAGAGGAAGAGAGGGAGAGAGAGAGAGAGAGAGAGAGAGAGAGAGAGAGAGAGAGAGAGAGAGAGAGAGAGAGAGAGAGAGAGAGAGAGAGGACCCAGAACCATACTCTTCTATCTTTACCTCAAGGAAATCTTTTGTGGGTATGTGCTAGCATTTTGTCAGCATCGAGGGAGACCAAGTAAGCACACACGGGTGACTTTGGCTTGGGGCTCTGCATGGAAACTGTGGTTAAGGGTTGGTCACAGATGGAGATCAGGAAGGAAGTTGGTAAATTGGGAAGTCATTAGGCAGACTCAATTCCAATACCCTGAGATCAAATGTAAATAAATCCAACTCAACATAAGCTGTATTATACCCTATCAGAAATTTCTGACCAACTTCTAAGAACTTTTCACTTTTTCATCAGTTACTTTCCTTGTCTCGTTACCTGGAACAGTTTATAAAGCTTCTCTATGTGTCTCCACAGTGGAACACAGAGCAGTTCACGGCCTGGCATTATCTAATTCTCAAATCTTGGGATCTTCAAACAGACTCAGTAAAATCTTTATGGACCAAAGTTAATCCTCTAATCATGTGTGTGCGAGGATGAGATGGGTGGGGCTGTAATATTTATGTTAGAGTCTGATTGCCCTTGTCCTGACCACTCCATCTTCTTCCAAGGGCCTCAGGATGGTGCCCAAAGCCCGTGCTGCCAAACTCCTGTCCCCCTCTCCCCAGGCTTCCCTATGGCTTCTGCTCTATCTCTCACCTTGGCCATTTCAGACTTTCCATGTTCTCCATGCCATTCCCCCCTCTGGATGCTTCTCCCAGCATGTGTGGCTTCCTGCACATTCCCTCTACCTCGCTACCTGCTTGCTTTCCTTCATGGCAGAGGTATGCCACAAAGGCATGCCTTATTTGTTGTCCCCTTTCCTGTGACACGCAGGTGTCTGAGTGTTGGCTGAGGGATGGCTATGTTTCTTGCCAGTACAGGCAGGTGGTCAGGAAGGAAGGAGGATGCTTAAGCCTGTGGACCTCTTACAAGCCAGCACTTCCCAGGATGGAGAGTGACAGTCTCCTTTCGCATTCATCTTCTGGTACTCTTTTCCTAAAGACAAATCCCGAACTCCAAGGGGTATCTGAGTGCAAAGCTGCTTTTTCTGCTCTGTATCATGCCCTGTTTCCTGGAACAGAGCTTGGCATACAGAAGATGCTCACGGATCAGTGGATTTGTGAAGGAGTGCACAGGAATCCAGAAAGGCTTCCGAGAGGCGTGAGAGAAGTCATGAAAAGTACAGGGTAGGGGGATGCCTCCCCCCACACACACAGAGGGAGGGAGTCAGAAGGTGTCATTTGAGGGTGAAGCATAGCCTTAGGAAGACATGGCTGATTAGACACAGAACAGGGAGGGCAGGTGTGGATGGTGAGAGGCCTCATGCCTGTGGCCTGGGAGAGGGACTTCCTTCAGGCCTGCTAACCTTCCAGCTTTCCTGGGTCATCAGGTGTGCTCTGTATAGCCAGTGGAGGTGGGCTCTGGAATAAAGAAGACATTCAGGGCCAGGAGTGTAGCCTACTGGTAGAGTGCTCCCCTAGCATGCACAAAGCCCTGGGTTCAATTCCCCCAGTACCACATACATAGAAAAAGCTGGGAGTGGAGCTGTGGTTCAAGTGACCAAGCAGTAGCCTTGAGCAAAAAGTGTCTAAAAACAGTGCCCAGGCCCTGAGTTCAAGCCCCCAGACTGGTCCAAAACAAAAGACATTCAGGTTTGTAGAGTCATTGGTAGATCTCTCAGCTCTCAATCACCATAACAGACTACCCAAAGTTTGTTTGGCCTCTGAATTTTGGAGCAATGAATTGAGACCAGTGGGAAGCAGCACACTGGGGTGGGAGGCTGTGATGGGGAGATGGCTATTTTGCTCATGGCTAGGACATGAAAAACAGATAACAGAGGAGACAAAGGTCCCATAATTCCCTTTGAGGCCAAGCCTCTAATGATTTCAAACATTCCAGATTGGGGGTTATTGAGGACTGGAGATGCAGACCTTTAACAGGTGGGTCTCTGAAAGCTACTCAGCACCTAAAGAGATAGCATTTGATCTCCACTACTCCTGGGGACCCAGACTCTTCCTGGCAGCTGAAGTCATTTCCCTGTGGCTGGCTGTGTGGACACTTCAGGGTTTGGAATTCTCCTTGACCTGAAATGCCTTCCTCTCCACCTCCCTACTTTCTTTGCTTCTTGCCCCTGCTCCACTGGTAACCACACCTGAGTGCCAGCGTACACATCACAAGCACTATTAATAGTCACTGGGCCTGTCTCAACTTCAACTAGGCCCGCCCTAGAAGCATTGCAAAACTGAAATGCATAAGACGGCTCTCACTGGGGGTGTGTGCTATTTATGAAAGGAGTGCCTTGCTCTTGACAGGGCAAGAACTAACATCTGGGGTTAAGTGGAGTCAATAATCTCATTTCATATCAGCTGTGCAGCCCTTGGGAATCCCCTATAGGGCCCTGAGCCTGACTTGCTCGCTGAGAACGAGGCACCAACCACACAGGTTATTGGAAAAGATGAGCAAGAAAGGTTGGAAGCCTCAGGAAAAAAATATATGTACCTGTGAAGAGGTCGTGATTAAGTTAGACAGCAGCTAAAGTCTATCATTACAATCCAGCAGAGGTTTCTTAGGCAACCGTTTCCCAGGATGAGTGCTGTAAGACGACTCAAGCAGCCTGGCATTTGTGTTAAATGACTTGAAAACATAGCAAGTTTGAGCCCAAAAGAAACAGAAGGTATTTTTGCTCACTCACTCACTGAACAACTGAAGTGACTCCATACAGCGGAGGGTCTGATCAGTCTCCATCCTCATCTGTTTGTATGCAAGGACCGAAGAGGACAACAAGAGTTCAAACCTTGGAGACAGCATTCTCTCACCATAGCTTCATGCAGTTGTCTATGCCTGTAGCTCAGTCTCCTCCTCTTATGAAAACACTTGTCAGACTAGATCAAAGGCCCACTCTACTGGCATCATCAGAACCTCATCAACCTCTTTGATGGCCCCATCTCTGAATGCAATCATATCCCGAGGTCCTGGAGTTTAGCATAGCTTATATGAATTTGAGGAGTCACCATTCATCCAGCATTCCTGGATGTCCAGCTCCCAGAGGGCTGCTGCTTTCATCCTGGGCTTCCGCCCTTGTTTCTCTCCCAGGCCCTTCTTTGAAGCCATAATCCTTTCTGCATACCCGCCATGGATGGGTCTCTTTCCCTCTTCCTTGGCTCTTGTCTGCTTAGTGAACTGATAGCTCTTGAGGGCATGCTCAATGCTGAGGTCTCCTTCATGTATTTTCGGCCTCTCTTCAGCCGAGTGGAGACCTCTGGGCCCAGCTGGGCTGCCAGGTGCTGCCCAGACAGCCTCATCCACTGAATCATATATCATCGTCCTCTTCTCACTGCATGTCTGCCAATGAGGCTTCCATTTCTAAATGAAAAGAATTCAGCTTTTTTGAGCATTATTTGGAGAAAATGTGTAGAAAGGTGTCGGAGACAGGCTGTAGGAGTCTAGTACCCCACAGCGACCTTGCTCCTTGGCTTGCAAGAAAGCCAGACATTCAAGGGATGTGGCTGCCCCACACTCGCCAAGACCCAATGGAATCCACCCTCCTCCTTTCCCAGAATTTTGCTGTAAATTCCTAGCCATTGCCAGGAAATGCTATGGAAATAAAAATTAATGAATTGGGGATAGTAGTATCAGTTTCAGGGAACACTGGATAGCGTTGTGAGGGTTTGTTATTTTCCAGGCAGTATAGATTTGCATTTCTCTCTTTGGTTCCTGGTCAGAGGAGAGGACATTGTACCCTAACATCTGGCACAGGACATCAGTCTCATCAGGGTGAGCTAGATTCAGCTCCCCTCCCCCCGTTTCTAAGTTGACTCAGGGATTTGGAGAGGAGACAAGGAAAGTGGGGGCCAGTGCTCTCCTGGGTCCTCACACTGAGATATCCTCCAGTCTGCATGAGCTGCAGAAATGGACATGATAATCTAAATTCAGAGCCACTCTGCTTTCTGTGCTGCCATTGAGCTTCATTTCCAGGAGAATAAATACGGCCACATTTACAATGCAGGCTAAGAAAAGAGGTGAGACAATTCCTCCCTCCTGTCCTGGAAGACATAAGGGCCATGTGCATGGAGCAGATGTGTAAACACCAAAAATCAAACATGAGTGCCAGAAAGCAAAAGGCCAGAGGCCCATGCTGTCAGAGAGCTGGCGTGAGCTTAGAGAAGCCTGGACTTTAGGAAGCCTGGGTGTGGATTCTGCAGAAAGGGAGAAGTTAGCTAAAGTTTCCATGCTTTGTGAGAAGAACACATTCTGGAAACCATCCCTGCGTGTGTTATTTAAGATGCTTTTGGTCACTAAAGTCCCAGAAACCCAAGAGCCAGGGTTCCTGGAACCTAAGTTGTTTCTCGTGGCTCCAGGAATATTGCAGGTGGCCCGATCACACACCCCCTCCCATCCACACACATGGTGTAGCAGAAGGAAATGGTGGACTCAGTGCAATTTCAATGCATCTTCTTCTCCTGAGAGAATTCCCTTCCATCATATCGTCAGCTTGACCATGAAAATGGAACAGGGTGATGTGGTGTAATAATCAGAACCCTTTCGTCTCCTGTGCCACCAACAGGCAAGTGAGTGTTACATTCATACGTGCAGAGCCCAGGCAAGGCGAAAGCCTCTGGACAGACTCTGGGCTGGTGCCTTGTGTCCTCTAGATTGTGAGTGCTATGTGCTCTGAGACTTTGCCTGTGTCTGGAGCTTGACTGTCACCTCCTCAGAGTCTTCATTGAGTGGGGCCCCAGGCCCAGATGTCTCCCTCACTTTCAGCTCAGCTGGCCGGAAAGTTATTGTCTTTCTTTAGTGAGGAATTCCTGAGCAGAATTAACTTGCTTTGTGGAAACTTCATGGTGTGGAGAACCACTAGAGTGATATCCTCGTCAGACCTTTCATTCAGACCCAAAGGAGCATTCACAAATTGCCTGGGATAGCTCACCTTATAAATGGGAGTGGGGTTCCCAGTTCCTGGACCCAGAAAATGGTGCCAGGAAGGATCCACCTACACTACCTCTCCCAACAGGCTTCATTGCCAGGGCACCTGAGAACCCACACTTCTCTAGCTAGAGGGCGCTGTGGTTCCAGAGGAAGGTGCAGGGGGTCTTGGAGAGCTTCATAGGCTCCTGTCAAGGTTTCAGGATTCTGGGAAGGAAGAAAGAGGGAGGTAGGACTCCATTTTCAGCCCCCGTGTGTGAGGACAGATTTAGGGGCTCACAGAGGAGCTCATAGACAAAATGTGTAGACAATGGCCTCTGAATGTCCATGAAAACCAAGGCCACGAGCTCCACCTGCCGTGTGGAAAGGATGCTGCTGGAAGGATAAGGGATTCCAAGCGGCAGTCACTTGTTTTCTCGTAGAGATCCAATTCTGGCAACATTGTTCCCTAGTCAGAGGCCATTGATGGTGTGGCTCTTGTTATCCGACCTTCCTATGAATGTCAGAGGCTGCGTGGGCCAGCATGAAGTCTTATGTAAGTGGTAGTAAAAAGGAAACTTTTGTCCCGGCAGGTAATGAAGACTTCTGCACACAGGCCTGTGGCACACCTCACCTTTCCACCTTTGCTGAGCCAACGATGCATGGCTGACTTCAAGGCCTTGGTGGGAACAAAGGCCCATTCATGAGTGCCAGCTGTAGGTGTTCTGTTGCATGAAGCAGCCTTTGCTGTCGTGTGTGGGATCCGCGTGCAATAGGCACTGCAGTGCTGCTGCTTGAGCAAGAATTGATTTTTGTTTGTGGGAAAAGCATGGTCATTTATTCAAAAATAGGTCTTACCAACAGGCTTGAGCAATCTCTACGAGGCTCGGTGGCTGTGTGTGGGACTAAAATTAGTGAACCAAGTTCTGTCTTTGGCTCTGGCCTCCAAGTCTTCCGACCTGAATGATTCCCCCTGAGGCCACCCCCACTCAACCAACATCACTTCTCAGAGCTCCCATGGGTCCCCACTTCCATCTTTACCTATCCCAGAGGTCCCTCTGAGGCTAACTCTGGTGGAGAGCCAGGAGAATCATGGTCTCTTTCTGTCAGCTGTCTTCTTTTCTGAGATATGAGGCACCTGTACAACATCTCTTTATTTTCACATGACCCTCAGAGGGAGGACATTGCACTTTGGTGGCATTGTGAGTCTGGCCAGTATGGAAGTAGCTCCAAAGGCCAGTGGGCTGACAAAAGCCCATCTCTCTCTATTCCAGCGCTGACTCACGGTGTTTTCCCAGAGGCTCCACAGGAGTGGGAATGGGCTCCAGTCATGGCAGCTTTGTCTTCAGTGACTCAAATGATCTAATGTGAGGATAGAAGATGATACTGGAGAATTGAATCCATGCTCTTTGCCAACTTGAAGATCCCAATTCTCATTCTTTTCCCTCATTTCCTGGCCATTTCTTCCTCCTGGCATGTGGACATTTACCCATTAACTCTGATGCAGAAGAAAATGAAATTTCCTCTCCTCCCTCCAATCTGATGATGAAAGTTTTTATCATCAGAGCACATGCTCCCTCTCCTATAATGGAGTGCAAGGGTGAATTCACTTCATCTTCAGAAATGATGAACTCCTATGTGAGAATAATCGCCAGGGGCTTGGGAGTGTGGTCTAGCAGTAGAGTGCTTGCCTAGTATGCATGAAGCCCTGGGTTCAATTTTTGGTACCACATGCACAGAAAACTTTGAAAGTGGCAGAGCTCTAGACTTGAGCAAAAAGTGTCCAAGGACAGTGCTCAGGCCCTGAGTTCAAGCCCCAGGACTGGCAAAAAAATCACTGGGCCACACCTTGAGTGTGAATCTATACCTGTAGCTGACGGAGCCTGTGGTCTTAGAAGCCCCATCCATGGTCCTCATGCATATTGAGATGGGGGCAGGACATAGTTCTTCCATTAAATCTTGCAGGAAAAGGAGAGTTTGGGAAATAAAGTAGTAGATGTTAAAGAAAAGAAATTGCAACGAAAAAGGAAAGGTGTTGCTTAATCACTAAGACCTATCACGTTAAAATAGATTAAAATGGATGAAAACTTCCAAATAAAAAGAAATATCCATAACTTGGAGTTAAGATAACTACATTGGATATCATCCTGACAAGAAAATTACATTAAAAAAAAGAATCTTGGGGGAAAAAAGAGGATAAAATGTAATGTGATTCTCTTTCTCATTCAAGACAATATTGAGCTGGTATAATGATTTGTAATAAGAGATTATTGTCGTGTTTTAGGAGAGTCTGGCTTCATTCGACAAGTTGATTCTTTTGTTTTCTTCCTAGGTAGAATATCTCCTTTTTGGTAGGAAGACATTCTACCATTTATACTATATCCCTAGACTTTAGTTTATGTTGCAGGTAGGATCTTGTACTTTTGCCAAGGGCTGGCACTGAACTGCAATCCTCCTGTCTTTGCCCCTTTCGTAGCTGAGATTACAGGCATGCATTGTTACCCCCTGAATTTGATTTCTTAATCATGTATACATTGATAGATTTTATCTTCAAGTAGTTTGACTGCACTCCTGCTGTTCTCTTCCATAAATGTTTTTTTTTTTTTTTTTGCCAGTCCTGGGCTTGAGCTCAGGGCCTGAGCACTGTCCCTGGACTTTCTCAAGGCTAGAGCTCTACCACCTGAGCCTCAGCACCACTTCTGGCTTTTTCTTTTTTCTATGTATGTGGTACCGAGGAATCGAACCCGGGTCTTCATGCATGCTAGGCAAGCACTTTAACCACTAGGCCAAACTCCCGGCCCTTCCATAAATGTTTTTGTGATGGCCTTGCTTTAATTACCACTCGATGTTTTTTGGAACACTTGTTTCTTCTTCTTATTCCTAACATTGTGATACCTATTTCATGTTACAATGAATATTGTTTGTTGAACATTTCTGTCAAAATACTGCCTCAATCTGTATTTCTAGGATTTGTACCCTTTTTCAAACTCTATGTCCTGATCTTCTTATCTGACTTGGACTTTTCAAGATTTCTCTGTGTGAGAAACAATGGTTCTCCATGTCTAGAATCTGCTTTAATTTCGTCATTGCTATTTTTTGTTGCTGTCTAAGGAAGTTAGTTACCCTTTAGTAACCATCACATCACCATTTCCATTGCCTCAGACTTAATGAGCGCATTTCATTCATCTGTTGCAATTACGGTTTGTTTCTTTTTCCCCCTGAAAATTTCCAAGATTTAATAAAGAACAGTGCCCCCACAAGTAATTAGTACTTTCCCACTACCTATTCTTGGAATGGCCTTTTACACTTTTTAGCACCCCGAACATGATCTGAGGCTAAGGAAAAAAAAAAGGATTTTATTGTTACTACTGAAATAGTTGGAAACAATGGGGAGTGGGCGGGCTCTAAATTCAGCTCTTAGAAGACGTGCAGTGGGACATGCTGCCTGAATCCTGGCCCTGTGGGGTCTCTTCAATATTCAATGGCAGGTCACAGGATGAGGGGAGGGTGGAAATTGAGGGGGGGGGGTGAGTGGATGCATATCCTCAACTTTTCAGAAAGGCTTCCTTTTCCAATGCGACTGTTATTTGTTCTTTCCTCCCATTCTGGATGGGCTGGAACAGTCCCATTTTTTCCTATCGTACTTACGTAAAACATTGGTAACCATGGGATCTCTCTAAACACTACAGCATCTCCCAAGAGTGGAAGGAGAACACTTGCAAGGATTTCCTGCTCTTCTTTTAGGTCTGAGATCTGCCACTGCCGGAGCAGGAATGTGGCCTCGGGAGTGATTGCATGTGGCTGGAATAGCCAACGTGGATGGCATTCACACACACAGGGGAGAGGAGAGTTTCTGTATCTCTGGGTTTGTGGGAGTCCATGGAGGAGGAAGGACTCTCTGTGGAAAGAGTTGGTCCCACAGGGAGAACGGAGCCAGCAGGAGTAGAAAGGCAGGTGGACAGCAGTCAAATTCCTTGCTGCATTTGTCCTGGGCATCTGGCAAGAAACACACACCCTCTGCCTCAGGATGAGACTCCCACATGCCACCTTAGGTGTGAGCAGCAGGTAGCAGGTCCTCCTGCTGAATGAAGCCACATTCCTGGGTGACAGTCATTTTAAGAAGTTTCTATGTTTTTGTAGTGTGCAATGAATGACCCAGGAACGTCGGATTCTAACCTCTTAGGATCCCACTGTAATAAAAGGGCGCAGAGCAGGTGACTTGTTTGAAAGCTCGTGTGGGCCCAGAGGGCGGATCACCCTGTGATCCTACCCCCAACCTAGGCCTGTCCACTCTGCCAGAAGTGGGCTGCTGCTTGCGCAGGCTCCCTGCATCTCCTCTACTGCAAAGCCTGCACGCAGACTCCTTGCAGAATTCTCTACAGGCCTGGTCCAGTCTCATTTCCTTAGCCATTCATCCAACCATGGGTATGTTGGTCACATTTATGTGATGGAGTTCTAGGAAAGAGGACAATAAAATGGCAACGTAGTGAACACATGGCATGTATTATTCAACCATAGGAAAGATGAGGATTGTGAGCTGCTGTGTCTGATAAGTGGATGAGCCTGGTGAGATGATGTCAGACCACAGAGATGATGCCCAGTAACTGGGAAATGTGTCTGTGCTGGTGCCCAGCAAATCAAGGGAAGTCAGACTGCAAGATCCTTCCCACCCTGGGGAAGAGAAAATGCAACATTTGAAGTGTGGATTCTAGTGCATCATGAAATAAGCAAGGAGAAGCCCAACTATCCAAAGTAAGGTGCCATTCGTAATGAGCAGCATTTTGCTTGGTTGCACGTTTTCTCACATTTGTTTCTTCACCCAGTGTTTCTGATGGAATGCGTTGCGCAGACTGAGCTAGGGACATGTAGCGTGGCCAAGGAGAATGGCCAGCCATGCAACAATGTACAGAGCAAAGGATTCATAGCTGCTCTGGGCTTTTGGAGAATCCCAAGAAGCAATCTGTACACTCCCACTTCCTTCAGTGAGAACATTCCTCATGAACAACAAGTTGCTGGAGAAATGCAGAGAAACCCAAGCCAGATCTATGCAGAGGTGAATACCATTTACATCTTTAGGAGGGGAGATCAAATGAAAATTGAACACCTCTAGGGATCCCTGCAGATGTTAGAACGAGAAGGAGGGAATGCTAGGAAAAGTTTTATGCTAATAAATTTGTCATGTTCGATGTCAACATGAATGAGTTCTTTTCTTTCTTTCTTTTTGGTTTTTGGTGGTGATATTAAGGTTTTAACCAGAATTTTGAACTTTCTAGGCAGGCTCTCTGCCCCTTAAACCATACCTCTCAACACTATTTTTGACATACAGTCTTAACTTTGTCCCCAGGCCCATCTGGACTGTGATCCTCTTATTTATGTGACATCTCCCCTCCTCTGTAACTGGGATAACAGATTCACATCAGTAGACCTACCATTTTAATGCTGAGATGGATGTCCCATAACGTTTTGTGGACTGAGCTGGGCTGGCCTCACAATCCATAGATTTTAGATTACCACCATGTGGTAGATTACTACCATGTCCACCTATTGGTTGAGATGAGGGTCTCAATAACTTTTGGCCATGGCTGGCCTTGAACCAGGATTCTCTGAGTCCCAGTCTTTAGAGTAGTTAGAATTATAAGCATGTGTCATCAGTGCCTGCTGAGAAATTCTTTGAAAGACACAAATAACCTAAACTGTATTAAAGACAACAAAGTCAGAAAATTGTGCAGGCAGGCCTGGGGATAGAGTTCCTGCCAACTGCAGAAATCAAGGGGCTTTGGACAATTGATGGGGGGTTGGTTGGTTGCAACATGTGAGAAGAGGAGTTAAGGGATTTTTTTCGTCAGCCTTGGGGCTTGAACTCAGGGCCTAGGTGTCATTCCTGAGCCTCTTTGTGCTCAAAGCTAGCTCTCTACCACTTGAGCCATAGCACCACTTTTGGCTTTTTCTGAGTAGTTTATTGGAAATACAGTCTCATGGACTTTCCTTCCCTGGGCCTCAAACTGTGATCCTCAGATCTCAGCCTCCTGAGTAGCTAGGCTTACAGGCATGAGCCACAGGTGCCTGGTGAGATTTCAGGGTGTAAAGGTATCATCTATGTGGTGACTGGGGCAAGTGCCTCCTAGTCCAGAAGCCCTGGGTGCTGCAACCTGTGTGAGGGGGTTGGGAGACAGGAACCCTGATGGCTGAAGAGCTAGCTGCTGTCCAGCTGCTGAGGAGCTAGGCAGAAGTTGTACGAACTCACCCAGAGCACAGAACACAGGAGACCTTCTACACACAGTGCCGTCTTCAGAGAAGTGAGGGGCTCTGAGGATGGGAGAAGCCTGGGTCTCAGCAACTCTCCCTTCCAGAAAGGAGGGAGGTGAGAAAGCTGAAGGGCATGTTGTCTAGACCAGGTTGCAGAGTTGCGTAGCTACTGAAGGCCTGGGGTGGTGAAGACTGCAATTTTCTCATTACTGCTGATGAAGCAGAATTTGTTACTTACCTGGTGAGAGTAATTTCACTGGGAGGAAGGAAATTTTATAGGACAGGATGAAGTGAAGAATGACAAAACTAGAGGGTAGCTGAACTAAACCATTCTTTTATGGTTTTGCCATAGAGGAGAACAAAGAAGAAGGGGCAAGATGGGAGTATTTATGGCATGTTAATCATAGTTATGGTATGATAATACTCTACCAATGATAGGGGCCATCTGTTGCCAAGTTGGGGTGCTGTGGGTGGCCTGGTATTACTGGTGATAACTTCTTACATGTATGGCAGCTGGGATGGGATGTAGTCAACACTGTTGTTTTCCTGCAGAAATCAAATTACATATCATTACATTTCCTTTCAAATACATTATGGGAATCCTATTTAATTGAATCATGAAGTGAATCCTTCCCCAAAGTGACATGTCCTTGAGCAAAGCACAAATTCCCTTTCCCCTCCCTGGGTCACTTTTTCACAGGTCACGCACAGTGCTGTGTCCACTTCCTGGCCGGCCTGTGGGCATGCTCGGGTGGCCACGAAGCTCACGGCGGCATCCATCTCCAGAAGGCCCTGGACAGAGGCTGGACAGGAGCCAGAGTCCTGTTAGCATCAAGGAATGTGTCTGGATGGACCTCAGGCTTTTCTCAGAGCTTTGTTCAGAAGCAATTAAGGCATTTCTTGAAGAAAGGTCTAGAATTTAGAAATCTTTTGGCATTCCTGGCTTTGCAGAGCTTTTTCCATTCAGAAGTTCTTCCACTGCCTCGTTATTTTAAAAATAAATGTTTATGGAAAGACATTGTTCAAGGAAAACAGAGTTTAGCACTTATTTCTATTCTGATTCTTGCCCCTAAATGCCATAATATTCCAGGTTGGGCTTCTCTGAATAATTTTCAGTGTGGATCCACATTGCTTATCATGATTCACAGTTTTACAAGAAATTGATTTTGAGTAATTGGAGTGAGGAAGCTTGGTTTGTTAAATGCTATGAAAATAATCAAATGAACTCCTAATTTTCTTTTCATCTTTCTTTACTACAGTCATTCCTTGGAGTTCTCAGGGGCTGGGGACTAACTACATAATGTCACCACAAGTTCCAAAATGCAGGTGTGACCAAATTCTTTACATAAAATGATGTGGCATAGGTATACAAAACCTATGACCATCCTTTAAACCAGCTCTGGATTACTAGTAACACCTAATAAAATGAAATTTCTACATACATCGTTGGACCGTATTGTCTAGGAAATAAGGACAAGAAAGACAGGACCTGTGAATACTCAGTGCAAACTCAGTTTGGTTTTTCTAAAATTAATATTTAATTCTGAAGATGGCTATGGCTCTCAAGAGATCTGACTGAAGTTTGAACTGAGGAAGCCAGAGTGACTTGCCTATGCTGTTTCATGATTGGTGGGTGACACAGGTTCCAATTGTCAGGTGCCACATGGCATAAGCCCCTAGAGCAGAGCCAGGGGTGTCGAGGAAGCCAGGAGAAATGAGAACTGGAGGAATGGCCCTTACTCTGAAGGATTTCTTCTTTTCTTTTCTTTCCTTTTTTCTCTTTCTTCCTTCCTTTCCTTCTTCCTTTCTTTCTCTCTTTCATTCTTGCCAGTCCTGGGGTGTGAACGCAGGGCCTGAGCACTGTCCTTAGGCCTTCTCAAGGCTAGAGCTCTACCACTTGAGCCATAGTACTACTTCCGGCTTTTTCTGTGTATGTGGTGCCAAGAAGTTGAACCTGGGCCTTTGTGCATGGAAGGCAAGCATTCTACCAGTAGGCCATGTTCCTGGCCCTCTGAAGGATTTCTTAGAAGATTAGTAGGAGGAAGTCCAGAGCAGAGGCTGTGGAGAGATGGGTGGGAATGAAGGAGGTCTCTGTGGAGGTGAGAGGCTGGGGAAGGAGCCAGAGGGGAGATTGAGAGATTGGGGGCAGATATGCAGGGCAGATAGGTCGCAGCCATTGAGCCTTGGGTGTTTTCCAGACAAGTGGGATTTATGTCCCGTGGAAAGTGCTGTGGGAAGACATGGACATCAGCTATTTAATTAAAAAAGAGCCTTCTGAATGCTCCACAGAGATGGATTAGTGAGGGGAAATGCATGACTAGCAGGCAGTGGGTATGGAGACCCTGGATGGAGGATGGAGCAGGATGGAAGGGGCTAGGCTGGTAAGAGACCGAAGGGACAACGTGGGAAAAACCCTCATGACGACCCTGGACAATGCGTGTCCAGGCCACATGAGCTGGCGAGGAACCGGGACTGCCTCACACTTCCTGCTTTGGCTCTCATGCACTGCTCATAATAGGAAATCTCTTTTCTCCCAGACTCCAGAGCTCACCCACACGTGGCAACTCTGGTTTTCCACATTTGTTTCCTCTTCCTCTTGTGACAGCGCTGGGACCCCCACCCTCTCTCCCACGCGTGTTCTTGATTTCCTGTGGGTCGTGCAGCTGCAGGTGGTCGCCGGTAGCCATTTGTCCAGTGCCCTCCCTTTGGAGAACTGCTTTTCCTCCCTAAGAAGGATCTAATGTGGACATTCCTGCTCTGTCAGCACGGGGATTCCATGGCAAGTCCACAGCTGGAAGAATTCCATCCGCTCTAAACTTCGTTGCTTTCCTCTAATGTACACCTGTCTGTGTCTGCCTGGGACAGTAAGCCAGCAGGATAAGGAAGGAGCCTATCTGAAGCACCTTTCCTTTTAATCAGAGGCCTCAGAGCTCTCATGGTACACAGAAAATAATGGACACACGGGGAAGTGCCTAAGAAAGGGAACCATATTGATGATACCATGGAGAAAGGTGGAAGATACCACCTTAATTGGGTCATGTGGGTAGTTCAACCAGTTATGCACCTTGTGGATACCAGATGGTCCTGTCATGGGATGAGAATGGGTCCTCTCTGTGTTCTTCTTCCTCAAAGCCATAGCCCATTCTAGGCATGGGAAAACACCAAACAAACCCAAATGGGGAGCGTCTAATCTACAAGCTACCTGACTGGTAAAGGGTGTCTAGATAAACAGCACCGATGGAGGGAGGTGGGGATGGATTGTTAGGAATGGCTTAGATGGCTGATGGGTTGGCAAGTTTGATTGCTACAGAGAAGCAGAAGCTCAAGGCAGAAGTTTTCCTCTGGGCATCTTCAGTCTGTGCTGAAGGCCTTCCACTGACTCAGCGTGTGGAAGGTTGTGTGCATTTTCAGAGTCCTTTAAATAACAAGTTAATGCTATTTAAAAATACACATGACATCAAACGTGATGTTTAAACACCTGGGCACTGTGATGAAGAAGCCAAGCTCAAACTAAAAATTAACCATGTCACTCAGAACTGAGCCAGTGTCCCCATCGTGGAACAAAAGTGGCATACATTCCTCGGAACTGGCCAGCGGAACTAGAAATGCTATCTGGGGGAACTTGTGTTCATTTTTCCAGAGCTGCAAGAGTTTTCTGAGGACAGAACTGAATAGAGTACAGAGTGTGAATAAAGTTTGATCGTGTTTCATATCACAGGCACGGATCAAACACACACTTCCCTAGATCTGTACCCACTTTAGAAGAACGTAAACTGAGATTGTGAGCAATAGGTTGTTGACTGTTGCCAAATTTCCATCAGATTTTTATTTGTCTCTGTCTTTATTTTCTCTCAGTATGACCTATTTTTCTCAAGGTGCTAGATTCCAAGTTCTTGCAAACTCTAAGGATTTTCTGTTCCTTGAAAGCTATAAGAAATTTTATGGTAATTCAGTAATGTTATAGTAATTTCCATTTGCAAAGGAGACTCTTTCTTAAAAATCTTTTATCATCTTTAAGTAGTTGCACACAGGAATTGCCAAAGTACAGCACATCTTAATCTATGTCACCCTTCTCAACATTCTCATCCACCACTTCTAACCCACTCTTTTCCTCACTTAAAAAAATTGCAAGATATACTTTAAATTTTGACTGCATTCTTTCCCTATTCTTCTCTTCACTCACCTATCCCTCTCCCCTGGGCCTCATATCACCCTTTTCAAGCATCTGTTTCCTGGTGTTTATTTTGTTGAACTATGATTTTGCCTTTCTAGAGAATTACACTGTTTGAGTTCTAAAGAATCAACAACCCAATAACTAAATGAGCTAATAAGCCAAAGAGAGACTTCTTGGAAGAAGTAAAATGACAGACACATGCATAAATGCTCAATGTCTCTGGGCATAAAGGGAATGCAAATAAAAATAACATTGAGATTTTACCTCACCCCAATCAGAATGGACTTCATCAAGAATACAAACAATATCAGACACTTGTGTAGGTGTGAACAAAAGTGGGAATGTAAAGTTGTTTAAAAACTCTGGAAAGTATGGGCCGGGAGTTTGGCCTGATGGTAGAGTGCTTGCCTAGCATGCACAAAGACCCAGGTTCAATTCCTCTGTACCACATACATAGAAAAGCCGTAAGTGTTGCTGTGGCTCAAGTGGTAGAGTGCTAGCCTTGAGGACAGTTCAAGGACAGTGCTTAGGCCCTGAGTTCAGTCCCCACGACTGAAAAATGAATAAAAAGAAAAAACTGGATATTACTTAATATTGAAATTCTTTAAAGATTTAAACATAGAACTACCCTATAATCTAACAAATTCTACTTTTGAGTATTTATCCAAAGGATTATAAACTAAGATGCAGCAAAGCTGCCAGCGCAACCATGTTCATTGCAACTATTCATCTTCCCTAAAGCATGAAATCATCCCAGATGCCCCTCAATGGATGAATGGGTCAAGAAAATGTGGTATATAGACAAATGAAATTTTGTTTATCCATTAGAAAGAATGATATTGCATTATTTGGAAAGAAATGGAAGGACCTGGAAAAATTATGTTACTTGAAGCTAGTCAGGCCTAGAGGGACAAAAGTTACATGTTTTCTCGCTTATGTAAAAGCCAGAATTAGTTTGTTAATATATAAGTAAATATTTTGAGTAGTCTGCAAGTGTATGCAAAGGAGATTCTTGATTTATAAGTTAATATACTTCAACCAAAATATTAAGCAGCACTTTGATCTTCAAAGAAAATCAAAAGAAGAACCATTGTGAAACCTCCCTTATGTGACTGGAGGGTGACAGGAGATGTGTTCTATATTCAAACTAATTAGCCTCGATCTGCATGTAAACAGGTGCTTATTACCTGTAGATTTTTTAAATAGCAAGATTAGTATACCTGCCTAGAACCCAATTAAAATATTTTGAAGAGGTAGGTCTGATTGAATGTGTCAAATGTAGTACATAGAAAATGAAGACTATTATTTGATCATTGGCCATAGCATCCTTAATGGTTGACATGTGAATAATTCAGATGGCACACTGGAGTCCAAAGCCTGATTTTTTCCTGTTAATAAATATCGAGAAGAAAGGACTTGTCCATGTTGAGAGTGGAACACGTTGCAAAGTTTCTTAATGGTAATGAAAGCAAGCTGGGAAGATTGCTGGCATAGAAAATGCGATCGTGTGCGTGCGTGCAGGTACAGGTGTATTCAGATGGGCAAGATAACAGGTTTTCATGCTGATGAGAACTGCCCTGAAGAGCATGCTAAAAGAAAACAACTCTGGTGCTGTAGGAGAGAGGAGAGCCACAGGCACACCTCTTTAGCCAGGGGATCAGAAAAGGTACCACATGTAACAAGGAGCTAGATGGCACACAGGGCTCCTCCTTGACTAAGGAAGGAGTCCAGGACTTGGGGAGACCTTTACTCTCAGGGGTGAAATGAGAACATAGGACCAAGGCTCACATGTCAGCCTGAGAGGATTTGGAGGTTGAATAGAACCAAGAATCCTTGGAAGATAACCAGGTAGCTTGAAGTCACAAGTGAAGTCCTCACATCTAGCCTCAGGTTGAAGGAAACCAACTCCTGTTGTTTTTCAGGTTACAAGTCCCTCATCTCGGGAAAGCTGAGGGCTATTCATCATGTTATTGCCATTTTGGGGTATGGTTTTTTTTCAGATTTGAAGACATTGACAGTGTATTTATGCCTCTGCTTTAGTGGAGAGGCAGGAAGCTGCAAAACATACCAATTTACTATTGCTGAATGAATTTCAGTATTCAGAAACTTGCTCATGGGAAGTAACACATTCCAAACCAACATTGTTTAATAATTGTTTTAGAAAAATATATTAAATAATTTAAGAATTTATTCAATAAAGATATTCCTAAGATATTATTTTAAATTCTTTTTGGAATGTGAAACTCACTTTGCGTTTGCTTTAATTGGTACATAATTATACATATTTATGGAGTAGTATATGTTTTGATGCACACACATATGTGTGTGTATATATATATATATATACATTTTGTGCATTTAACAATATTTCTCTCTCTCTTTCTTTCTTTCTTTCTTTCTTTCTTTCTTTCTTTCTTTCTTTCATTTTGTTTTGGGTGTTTGTTTGTTTTCCCAGTCCAGGGGCTTGAACTCAAGGCCTGGGAACTGTCCTTGGGCTTTCTCAAGGCTAGCACTCTACCATTTGAGCTACAGCACCATTTCTGGCTTTTTCTACCACTAGGCCATGCTCCTGGCCTCTTGCTCTGTTTTGTATCACCCCTAGGAAGCTTGAATGTAGGGCCTGCATGCTGTCCCTGAGCTTTTTGTTTAAGGCTAGGATTCTACCACTTGTTCAACAACTCTACTTTTGGCTTCTTGGTGGTTAATTGGAAATAAGAGTATCATGGACTTTCTTGCCAGGGCTGGCTCTAGCCCACTGTCCTCAGATCTCATCCTCCTGAATAATTAGGATTACAGGTATGAGTCTTCTTAGGGCAGAATTTTCTTCTTGTGGCATCTTAAAACCATTTTGTTACATGTTGGACTTTGGCTATTCAGATTAGGCATGCTTCGCTTGTGGGGCATTGGAGTATACAAAACAAAATCAAGCACATTATAGATTTTGACAGTTTAAGCAGAAATAAGAGAGAATTAGTGTGTGTGTGTGTGTGTGTGTGTGTGTGTGTGTGTGTGTGTGTGTATGTACTTGTCCTAGGGTTTGAAAGCAGGGCATGGGTGCTATCCCTGAGCATTTTTGCTTAAGACCAGAGCTCTACCACTTCAACTACAGCTCCACTTCCAGATTTTTGGCAGCTAATCGGGGATGAGTCTCATAGACATTCTTGTTCAATCTGACTTTGAACTGTAATCCTCAGGTTTCAGCCTCCTGAGTAACTAGGATTACAGATATGAGCCATTGGTACTCAGACATTTATTATACCCATCACATCAAGCAATTTTATGGTGAGAACGTTCAAACTTCTCTTTTCCAGCCATTTTGAAGGATTCCATATAAAGTGGAGTTTGATCTTCCTACATGACGGTAACTTTATCCCTATGGCCAGTTCTCTTCCTGCTAGTCCCAAAGTCCTTGTTAGCCACATGCTACACTCTGCTTCCATTAGTGTGGTTTTTTTTTCTTCAGATTTTATGTATGGCTGAAATACTGTAGAATTTGTTTTTCCATGTCTGGGTATTTCACTTAGCACCATGTCTTCCAGGGGCATTCAGTAGCTGCTGTGGATGGGATTCCATTTTTCCTGAATGGAATTGTTTCCCATTGTTCACGTGTGTATTCGATCTTCCTTACCCATTTTTGTTAATGGATGAACACTGGGTTTGACTGTATATCTTGGCTGTTGTGAAGTATTAAAATGAACATAGGAATATGGGTGCCCATGTCACTAATTTTCAGGAAAATTTGAATCAAAGCCAGGATGAAATACCCATTTACCTGAACCAGAATGGTTTACTATAGAGATGAGGTGTTTCCGCATGACTGGTGGGAATGAAATTGAATACATTGAACGTGGAACACAGTGTAGAGACTCCTCAAAAACCTACTATTGGCAGACAGTAGGGATTTAGAATGGCAAGGAATTTGACAATTCTTGAAAGGTAGAATCTCGCTGGACTTTACATTCGCTACCCTGTTACACGAGTTAGAAGTGAAGCACCTGTTTCAGTTACCACTCCCACTGTTTCTTTCCTTCTAGCTTTGAGTATAGGTACACATTTTATGAGTTCTGTTGAAAATAGCCCATTTCACTTCTTGCCTCTATATTATACTGTTATTTAACACAATCTTCAAAAGTTAGTTATGAGAGCACTTAAATGGCTCAAGAAGACAGTATGGTTCTACTAACTAAAGCTTAGCTCCCTAGTCAGAATCTGTGAGTTGCTACAACAGTTTATTCGGGTGGTTTTCATGGTTGCTTAAATTGTCTTCCCTATTTTCATGAATGACCAAAAAAAAGCAAGAATCCTTTTAAACTACCTAGAAATATCCTGTTGGGTAAAGTTTAGAAAGAGCTGTTTAGGACTCCGTGTGGTGTGTGTGCGTGTGCGTGTGTGTGTGAATATGAGACAGAGAGAGAGAGAGAGAGAGAGAGAGAGAGAGAGAGAGAGAGAGAGAGAGAGAGAGAGAGAGAGAGAGAAAGGAAGAAAGAAAGAAAGAAAGAAAGAAAGAAAGAAAGAAAGAAAGAAAGAAGGAAAGAATGCAGCTTTGCAATTTAAGGCCAGACTTCTTTCCTTTTATTTGTCATGATTAGTAAGTTAGCTATGGTTTCTTTTATTCTTTTGAAACCTCTTATTTTGAGTGTCTTCTTTTTCTTTTCTTTCTTTCCTTGTGTGAGAAGGGTGGAGAAAGCATATTACATTACTCATGGATGAGCAAATTAGTGTTACACAATATCTATTTATCAGCCCAGAGAGCTTGTATCAATTATTCTAACCATTATGAAAGTTCTTCTTCAAGTTAATGCCAAAGAGTTGTTCAAGGAGAGCACCATTTCAATTTCCAGTCTTATTTAGCTCGGCTTTTCCTTTGTGTGTGTGGAACTAAAATCACACATATTGATCTTTTAAAAGTATGATGATGAGTTTTCTTGGAATTGGGTGTCAAAGAACGTAATAGAGAAGGAAGCTTTGTGGCTGCCTAAGTTAAAGTAGAGTTGACTGCCTCCTGGAAAGATCCCACTGTCTGAGGGAATTGTCCATGCCATTGCTTCTTTCATTGACTACTTCAGGGGCTCTGATTACATTCTAAGAAAACAGACATGCTGTGAGGCAGAGGGTGAAGGGGAAGCTTTCTAGTGGGGGACACAGGGATTTCACTTTGCCTATTAGGATACAAACCTCACTCAGTGTTGAGTGTCTGTATTGAAGGCATCGTAATAATTGACCTAGAAAATTATTGTGAATTGTCTATTCCATGAGGTCACGTACACCAGTGAAGGTCTGGCGTTGGAGCTCTTGATATCAGTGTATTATTCCAACTCGCACCTTACGCCTTGCAAATTTACATGCATTCCTGTCCTATATTCCTGTGAGACATTTTCATTTTCATTCTAATTGGAAATGATGAATTGTAAGAATGTCCTTTGCCTATATGTGGCAATGCTATCAGACATGGTATAATTTGGGTTATTATTTGGAATAGTTCTTTTCCCTTCATGGTGATATAAATTAGCTCTTTCATAGGGGAACACCTGGAGACACACAAAAAAATGTGAAGACAGACACTGAAACCACAGGATTCTAAATTGTTTCCCGCCTGGCTAGAACTCCAGTCACCCACTGAGGACTATCTTCAAGACTATCATGCAAGCATTAGCCTTTGTTTAAGAAGAGATGTAAGGGGAGCCCCAGATCAGTAGGACAGACACGAAGAAGAACACTAGAAAAGCTAGTTAGCTATTGAATACATGGGGTCACTACTTTACTTGTGACCATTTTGCATAAACCTGTAAATATGTCAAAAGGAAAACATTTTCCCCCATTCAACCCTATTATACTAAAGCATATCATTTCATTGCTAACACATTCATTTTGTGAGACTGTCATATTTTGTGAGACAACTGAGACGTTTTTTCATGCACAGATCTGAAGGACCTATGATTTTAAGTAAAACCAGCAAGCTAATGGAGCCCCTTCTCCATTCACTGGTGATAAATAAGTAACAAACCAGACACATATTAGAAGGCAGAATTCTCTGACAAGAAATTGAAAGCAATCAGCACCAAAATGCTTTAATGAAACAAGTAATTCTAAGAACACTTAAATGAATTGACATTGTCTCAGCCAAGAAAATGGAAACTGTAAAGAGAGACCTAGACTACAAAAATGAAAAGTATGTTAACTGAAAAAGACTTCTCTGAGTGTTCACAAGGAGGAAAAGTCAGAGAACACTATCAAACAAGTACAAGGCACAGAGAAGGGAAAAAAGTTTAAAATAAATAAGCAGAGCGTGAGTCTTTTAGATAATCCCAAATGATCAAATACCTGTATTATTGTAGTAACAAAATGAAAGAAGGAGAAACTGATAGGGCATGAAGAAATAGAAACAGAAAACTTTCTATAAATTGATAAACTCAAGACATTGAAGGAAGCTGAGATGTGAAACACCCAAAGAAGCATACAGTAACCACATTCATAAACACAAGCCACAGACAACTCATAAAATCAAGAGAAAACAGCACCTTAATAACAGCAAAAGTATCAATCTGAATCACAGCAGATTTCTCAGAAATTAGAGAACAGAAGGAAGTTTCATAAACTTTTTGAAGTGCTTAAAAAATAGAACTATTGAGCCTGAATGCTAAATCCAGTAGAAATATGCTTCCTGTAGGGAGGAAATAAGAACATTCTCAGGCCGATGAAAACTGTGGAAATTTGTCACCATCAGACCTACCCTAAAAGAATGGCTCAAGGAAGTTCTCAAAATAGAAAAACAACAATAAATAGAGGAAACCTGGAACATGAGTCAGAAGCAAACATATGGACAAACACAATTATTTTTCTTCCCTTTAGTCTTTTCAATAATGGAAGAAGGTTGGAGCAAAATCAAAACACATCAGAAGTGGCTCTTAAGGTATATGTTATAAATATTTAAGCCTCCCTTATTATACACAGGGAGAGTAAAAATTGTCTAAATAGAAGTGAAGTTCCTAAATATTACATCACCTACTAATATAATGACATCAGCAGATCACAGGAATTATGTCTTTAATGCCTAGGAAACTGCTTAAGAACTACACAAGCCTATCAACACTTAGAGATGGAATACTAAACATCTTTAAGACATAGAAAGGCAAGAAAAAGACAGCTGAGAAATAAACAGAGAGAAAAGACAACAAAAATGAAGTCCATTTGTCTTAAGTTCTCAACTATTATAGTCTACATAAATATTTCAGTATGGCTATGAAAAGTTTTCTCAGCATAGATTCAGAGAGGACCCAACCATATACTGTTTGTAAGAAACTCATTTCAAATATCCTAGCATAAGCAATCTGAAAATAACACACACACAGATACAATATCCGAATAACTCAAAGGAAGAGGGAGCTCAACAAGAAATGTACTCATTACCTTACATATGTAATTGTAACCCGTCTGTATATCCCCTTGACAAGACAATCAAATTAAAAAAAGAAGATTCAAGACAAAAAAATAAAAGTAAACTTTATTTGGGGATTCTAACTGCAAAACAAAACAAAACAAAACAAAACAAAAAGAGAGTGGAGCAAAGAAAATTTCCAAAGACAAATTATAAAAGGGACAGTACATCAATAATCCTAAAGGCCTTTGTATATTAAGTTAAAAGGGGTCTAAAATATGCAAAAGAGAGTTGGAGATGTGGCTCAAGGGGTAAAGCACCTGCTGAACAAATGTACAGTTTCTAGATCAAACTCTAGTAAAGAAAGGAAAGTAAAACTCACGAGAAATGAATAGAGAAAGAAACAACACACAACTACTGTTGAAGAGCTCAGAATCTCCCATCTGCAATTGCTAGAATGAGACAGAGGAACTCACCACATCATCAAACAAAATGTTCTAATTGACATAGTTAGAATAATTCAACCCAGAGGAAGTGTGCTGCCCAGTCTAACAAGACAGAAAAAAACACATATCAGGAATGAAGACACAAAACTACTCCTGCTTGCAATGCTCTACTCACTATGTAGACTCCAAGAAGTTTACAGAAATTTCCTAGAACTAATAAGTAAGTTCAAGTGCTTCATAATAGATGATGAGTATACAAAATCAGCTATGTTTCTAGGTATACACAGGTATACACAGCTCTTATTAGCAATAGCCCCTAACTGAAAAACAAAACAAAATAAGCACAAACCATTGGTGAGTGCTATGACAAATGGATAGGATATATTGGACCTGTGGGTTGTGCATGCACCCTGCTCAGCAGAGTGAACAAACTCAGAGAAATCCCCAGAGCACTTTCAGGGAAATCTACATGGATTATATGCTGTATGATGCCATTTCTGGAGTGTTCTGGAAACGACACAACTATAGGAATGCAGCACGGATTTAGCGATTGTTAGGGACGCTGGAGTGAGAGGAATGTGGGGCAGGCAATAAAGGAGCACCACGAGAGCTCAGGTGGGACTCAGAGATGCTGCCTCCTCCCTGTGTTAGCTCAGTATTCTGCTGGTTGGGGTTTTTCTAGTTTTGCCAGATGCTATCTAGATATTGGATACATAGGATATATCTGTGTTATTTTTTGTCATTTATGTAAACCTATAAATATGTGGAATTGTTTTTGTTGTTCTGGTATTGAGACTTGAACTTGGGCCTTGCGTTCTTTCATGGCTTTCCCACTCAAGGCCCATGAGCTACCACTTGAGTCCCACTTTCCCTTCTGGCCATCTGCTGGTTAATTGCAGATGGACATGCTCATGACTTCTCCACCTAGGCTGGCTTCAAACTCAGATCCTCAGCTCTTGGCCTCCTGAGATGCTAGGATTGCAGGTACGAGACACCAGTGCTCAGCCAAAAAAAAAAAAAAAAGATAATTTTCAGAGGTAATGCTGGTCATGTTGGACTAAGATGAAAGCGTGGAGCACACACTTCTTAGGCAAAGCCCCTTTTAGATAGAAATGTAGCTTCTCACCTGGAAATGGCGGCTCACCACTATAATGGTGGGAAGCTGAGGCAAGACTGAGATTGAGTCCAAATGGGATTACAAATCAAGGACTGTGTCAAAGGATAAGTTCAATTAATCTGTCAATGGACAAGTAACTTTAGAGATAGTAACAAATAGGTTAAGAGTGTGTCTCAAATACCTGCTTGAGATTTCAATTAAAATGAATCTCAAAGCCAGTACATTATTGAATTGTAAAATTTCCCAGCTTTTATTTTATGAGAAGGCTCTTTCTTAAACTTTGGATATAGATTTGTTGGTTGGTTATTTGTTTCTTTCAGCACTAAAAAATATCCCTTAACTTTCTTCTGGGCATTTGGATATAATGTTATTTTTTTTCTGGTTGCTTTTATTTTCTTTTTTTCTGAACTTCTGCAATTTTAGCATGGTGTGCTCTTCTCTGATGGGAAAACATTGCTTTTATTAAACTTAGAAAAAAAGGCCCTTACTTCAGATATCATTTCTTTTTCCTTCTGTCTGGAAACCCAAACATGAGTTTGTTATGCTACTTGTTATTGTGTTTATGTGCTTAAAATCTTTTCAGTCTTAGCCTGGGGCTGGCTAACACTGGTAATCTTAGCAACACAGGAGGCTGAGATCTGAGGATTGTGGTTTGAAGCCAGCCCAGGTAGAAAAGTCCTTGAGACTCTTATCTCCAATAAACTACCCAGAAAAAGCCAGAAAAGCTGTGGCACAAGTGGTAGAGTGTTAGTCTTGAGCACAAAGAGGCCCAAGGACAGTGTCCAGGTCCTGAGTTCAAGCCCCAGGATGAGACCAAATTTTTTTTTTTAGTTTTTCCCTTTCTTTTCTTATGCAGCTACAAATCTCCCATTCATCCTATGCAGTTATGATATATACTCTACATTTTATCTCTTGAGGTCACATTGGCCTTTATCTTATTACTTTTTTTCATTAGTTTTTTTGAGCATATGGTTACATTTTCATCACACTCTTTGCTTCCTAATTCCTTTTGTTACACGATTTATAGTTTAATGACATTTTCCATTAGCTGTTACATTTTCTTTTCTGCTTACAGCATTCTGATTTATTACATACCTAGTAAATTTTAGTTGGAGACTAGATATTGTGAATGTTACTTTCTTGAATAACTGGAGCTGGACTCTTCTTTGTAAAGTGTGTTGAACTTTGTTTTGATAGGCGTTGAATTCGCTGAAGATTATGAGCTTTGTCAGAATGGTTCGCATTTAGCTTTAATAGTGAAGCGTGACTCTCCTGGCTTCTATAGCAAATACTGGGGTGTGGGGTGTGTAATTACAGAGTCCTTCTGCCAGGGATGTGGTGAGGATTTGGTATGTGTTGTGTTTTTGGCATGCTTCTCCCTGAGACAGTTATAGAACTCGGTGTGTGTGTGTGTGTGTGTGTGTGTGTGTGTGTGTGTGTGTAATCTTTTTTTTGTGTGTGCTGGTACTGAACTCAACACTTGAATTCTCCCTTAGCTTTTTTACTCAAGGCTGGTGCTCTACCGCTTGAACCACAGCTCCATTTCTGGAAACACTCAAGTTTGTTCGTTTGGGTTTTTTTTGAGATACAAGTCTCACAGACTTTCCCGCTAGGGCTAAATTTGGCCCACAACCCTTCAGATCTGAGCCTCCTGAGTAGCTCGGATTCCAGGTGGAAGTTCCTTGTGTCCAGCTTAGTTTTTTTTATTTAACAACTTTTGTTGTTTCTTTCATGTATTAGTGGTATAGCCTCCTCCTGAATGTCAGAGCTTAATTCTTCCAATTTATTCTTCAAAAGATTATTCGTGTCACTTTATGAAATTCAAATTATTCTGTTAACCCCCTGATTAAAGATTTCAAAAGCTACATTTGAGATGTGGCCTAGACTTTGAAGTATGACCCCACTGTCTTCAGTGATTTGAGTGCTGTTTGTCCTCCATCGCCTCCTCTTTCTAGACAGGGCCTCCTTTACTCTTTCTAGTCTGGTCTATTTATGTATCTTGCAAAACAGTAAATCCTTCTTTCCCTCTTGTCTTAATTCTCATCCTTTAAGATCACCTTGCCCTGTCTGGCCCCAGAGTATTATCTTCATGTTGGAGAGATGTTTCTTATCCCCCTGTGTGGCTTCTTCACTGCCACTGTACTTTGTGTAACGTTACATCGTTGCTGTGTAACTACTTTGTGTCCACATCTCCTATTGAACTTTGAGTCAAACCAAAGCGAAGTCAAGGTCAATGTCAATAAATCTGATTTGAAACGCCCTTGGAGAGGAGTGGATGAATAATATCCGAACGAGTCCACAGGATCAAGGCTGACTTTTAGATAGTGCTGAATAATAAATCCATCTAGACTTGGTTTACAGTTGGGGTTGTAAAGCAAATGAACAATAAAATATCTCTGATCACAGAAGTAGTGATCATGATAGAGCCTTGATGTCAAACGATGAATGCCAGAACCCAAGGAGAATTCATGGAATTTTTTTTCAAAGGATCATAATGAGTGCTGAGTTTTGAGGATCAGTGTATTGTAAAGAAAAAGGTACAGGACAAATTTACCATGGAAGAAGCCATGGAGAAGCATTTCCATGTCATGAATACGTGTCACATGATACACACTTGGTGTTTCCTGCTGTGGAAGGAAAGCCAGCAAGAGGACCTGCAAGAAACGTGCCAGGGTTGGTCTCAGGGGACAGTGGGACAGTCCCTGGAACTAGCTGTTCTCTACACTGTCACTGCTAACCCCTCACAGGTGGCACAGTAGGGGTGAGCTCCAGATCAGGATCTTCAGAATCTTCTTGAATACTTACTGCTGTCAGTGATAGGAGACATACCTTGCTCGGCAGATAAAGGAAACGAAAAAACTACTAGAAAATAGTAGCACAGGTAGCAGCTGAGGTCACTGGTTATGGCTCTTTCGAGTGACCCCAAATTCCCATGACAATTATGTGCCACTGTGAGCAGCTGAGATCATTGGTCATCTTTTCTCTTGCAATCCTTGTAAATTCAGGTAAAAATATTTTCTTAGCATATTTCAGTAGAAGAAGCGAATATTATAGTACAATATCCATGCATCCTTGCATAAGGTGGATTCTGATATGCATGCCCTCTTGGCAGCTCTTTTCTGTTTCTGTGGCTGTCCCTTTTCTTGTCCCCCTCTAGGGTCAGCTGGCCTTGTTTCTTCTTCCCTGAGGTGATCATGTGACCCCTTCCTTCTCAGTGTCCTCATCTGCTTCCAGGGGTAGCTCAATCCTCACACTCAGGGTCAGTCCCACCATTTCCGTTGAGATATGTAGCAGCATCCTGGGCTTGTGCAACGGCCTTACTCCTACAGTGAAAATGGTGGCTCTGACTTGCATTAAAATCGCTCATCTAGAAACTGATCAGTACCAAGTGCCTTCAGAAATAGTACAATAATGCCACATGAAATCCGTCTATTTCTGCTTACTGAATTGTGACATGAATTCATTTCATGTCATGGGGGAAATTTTCCACTGTAGTGTCCTGCTGGTGACTCTTGCCTATAACGTAGCCCAGTAACTCAGAAAACCAAGAGCAGGAGGATTAGATTTAAAACCAGCCTGGAAAGAAAAGTTTACAAGACTGGCATTTCGAAAATAAGCAGCAAAAAATAGGGCTCAGTGGTAAGGCAACATCCTAGGCTTAAGTCCAAACTCCAGTGCCATCAATATATATCCATTTCACTAAGTGGCTCTGATTTTCAGGATGTATCAAAGTAATTAAATAAAAATAAATTGTAGGCTATTCATTTTTGGTTGGGTATTAAAGCACAGTGACCTTTATAAAAAGTTGTTTCATAGTTTTTAAACTTCTAAAAATTATTAACATTTTTCTTGTGTGATTAATGACCTAATACAGTATGATTAAGCAAATAAAATCCATGGTTTAGCTACACTTCTGAAGCTTTAGCCTCATGTCTTTTCTCAATTATAGTATCCCATTTAGGATACAACGTGACATTTAAACCTCATGATTCTTTTATTTCATATATTTTTTATTGTAATTAATGGAAGGGTTACATTATACTCACCAGATAGAAAGTGCATTGCTTCACAAACATTGATACCCTTTCTCATGTCTTTGTCCCCATTTCCCTCCCCCCACCCCTGCCTCTCATCTTGTTTTCCCCCCTTCCCTATCCGATTTCAAATAACCAAATAAGCATATATACAATATATCAGATAACAAGGTAAAATACTGTAACAATATGAGATAACCAAGGGACAGCAAAAGAGATGAGAGATAACATAGTACATTAAGGACAACAATCACTCATTATATGGCTTTTGTTTCTATATCCTGGAGGTCCTTTCATTTAGCGTCATACTATATGGCCTTATGTATCAAGGTTTTGCTCTATTGCAAATCTCTGCTAGGAGAGCCCAAGGTTTCTACTGATTATGACAAATGAGGGAAACCATTGAGCCTATGTTCCTTTGAGTCTGGCTTACTTCACTTAATATAATTTTTTCTAAGAATGACATCGCTCAATTTGTAAGGAAATGGAAAGACTTCATGATTCTTTAGGCTCCTCTTGGTGAGCTGAGTGTTTTTCAAATCATTCATGTCTTTCAGAATGATTTCACTGAAAATTTAAAATTTTAGGTTTAGAATCCATGTCTTCCTTCCTTCCCTTTATGCTTTTCCTTCCTTCCTTCCTTCCTTCCTTCCTTCCTTCCTTCCTTCCTTCCTTCCTTCCTTCCTTCCTTCCTTCTCTCTTTTTCTCTCTCCCTTTCTTTCTTTCTTTCTCTCTCCCTTTCTTTCTTTCTTTCTCTCTCCCTTTCTTTCTCTCTTTCTTTCTTTCTTTCTTTCTTTCTTTCTTTCTTTCTTTCTTTCTTTCTTTCTTTCTCTCTTTCTTTCTTAGTTATACTGGGGTTTGAGTGTCAGGCATCCAATTTGTTAGGCAAGCGCTTTATCACTTGAGCTGAACCATGATTTCAGCTAGCTTGTATTTTTCATTGACACATAATTTTACCTATTTTATGAGCTACACATGCATTTTATAATGATTAGTTTATGGTAACTAACACTATGAGCATTTATCATTTCTTCAAAATTCTCTCTTCCATTTTTTTTCAAAATATATACTACATTGCCAGGTATTAGTGCCTCATATATGTAATTCTAGTTACTCAGAGGAGATGTGAGGATCGAGGTTCAAAGCCAGCCTAGTCAGGAAAGTCTATGAGAATCTTATCACCAGTTAACCAGCAGAAAAGCCAGAAATGGAGCTGTGGTTCTAATGGTAGAGTTCTAGCCTTGAGAAAAAAAAAAAGCTCCAGGACCAAAAAGCTGCCTAGTCCCTGAGTTCAAGCCCTGGGACCAACACCAAATCTACACACACACACACACACACACACACACACACACACACACACACACTATTATTGCTAGCTCTGGTTACCCAGCACACAGTAGATCACTAAACTTGATGACCTTTAACGGTGTGAGGAGGAAGGCCAAGTGTTTTGTATCATATCTCTCTATTGGGGTTTGTCTGGGATTTTTTCCTATGCTTAAATAAGGATTATGGGTTCTGAGGAGGAAGATTAGAGAAGTTCAGTACCCTCGTCATCATGTAATTCCCAGGCTCATCTACCCACATGATTTACCACTGTTAATGTTGGCTTTGAACAACAGGTTGAAGTCCCATTTGTTAGGTTTCACTGTCTTTAAAAAGATTAATATTCTCTTAAATATGAACAATTTTTGTACTAGCTTTTATATTTCAAACACTATCTTAATACAAGGTCCTGAAAAGTACTATAAGTTGCAATAGGTAAGTGTTCTGGAAGAAATGTTCCTGAGATACTGTTCCTGGTACATTTTTGTTCTTGCTATTCTTTTTGTGTCAGTACTGGGGCTTGAAATCAGCATTTCAAACTTCTATTTTTTTACTTTGGTCAGTCACGGGCTTTGAATTCTGGGCCTGGGCGTTGTTCCTGAGCATTTTAGCTCAAGGCTACCACTCTACTCCTTGAGCCACAGTGCCACTTCTGGTTTTCTGGTGATTAACTGGAGATGAGTCTCAGGGACTTTTTAGTGCCTGGGCTGGCTTTGAACCAAGATCCTCAGATCTCAGCCTTCTGAGTAGCTAGGCTTACAGGTGTGAGCCACTGTACCCAGCTAGGACCTCAAACTTTTGCTTAGCTCTTTTTGCTCAAAATGGCCCTCTGGTGTGGTGGAGCCTCTACCTCCTGCTTTTTGCTTGTTAATTGAAGACCAGTCTTGTGGATTTGTCTGCCTAGGCTAGCTTGCAACTTCTACTTTCACACCTCAGCCTTGCCAGTAGCTAGGATTACAGATGGGAACCACTGGTGCCTGGTTGATTTCTCCTTTTCCTGTTATTTATGTCTGTTGTTTGAAATGCTCCTCCGCACATCTTTCAGTAGATAACCAAATGTACAGCTCTGATGAATGCCCATTGTAAGAGTCAGGATTATACTTTGTCCCACAACTGACACACACAAAAAAAGGTATTTAGCTGGGTGCTGGTGGCTCATGCCTATTATCCTAGGTACTCATGATCCTGAGGATCATGGTTTGAAACCAGCCTGGCAGGAAATTCTGTGAGACTCCTATCTCCAATTAAATCACAGAAAAAGCCAGAAATAGTACGATGGCTCAAGTGGTGGAGGTGTAGCTTTGAGCAAAACAAGCTCAAGGACAGTTCAAACTCCAGGACTGACAAAACAAATCAAACTAAACAAAAGCCTCAAGATTGTGTGTGTGTGTGTGTGTGTGTGTGTGTGTGTGTGTGTGTGTGTGTGTGTGCATATGCATGCATGTGTGTTAGTCCTGGAGCTTTGAACTCAGGGCCTGGGCACTGACCCTGAGCTTTTCTGTTCCAGATAACACTTTATACCACTCTAGCTCCACTTCCAGCTTTTTGGTGATTAATTGGAGATGTGTGTCTCATGGGCTTTGCTGCCTGGGCTGGCTTTGAAACATGATCCTCCAATTTCAGCATCCTAAGTGGCTGGGTTTGAGCCACAGGTGTCAGCTATATTGTACTTGTTGAATGCCATCACTTGCTCATTAGGAGGCTAAATGTATCATATAAAAAAAAAATCATACCTTTCAGTTCTATATAGGCAAGGGCCCCTGACCTATTTTCTGTTACCTTACAGTTGCACTGTTCTTGTGTGAGTCTCTCTGCATACTTGCATCCATTCTTAATGCTTGCTAAAGCAAATTTATTAGGGATAAAGATATTTATAAGTGTACAGTTTTGATGGATTGGCTTTTTATTATTGTAAGATATTCTCACTGTGTCTAATACTTTTTTAAGCATTAAACAATAAGTAAATTTAAAAGAGAAAGCATAGTCAAACATTCATACCAACCTACCTTTTAATCCTATTTCAAATATAGGGCATTTTTTAACTGATTAAATGTCTTTCCTTTTTTTTTTTCTTAGCAAAAATAGTTTTCCCTTTATAGTTATGTTTAGCCAATTTATACTAAAGCATAGGAAAATAGGAAATAATTCATTGTTTTGTACTGTTTTATAAAGAATCAAGTAAGTTTATTATTTAAATGAAATACAGTCTTCTGAAATTTTTCTCATCTGACTGTCCCTTTCTGTCTCTCTCTTCATTGCCTTTGAAATTTGTGCACTTTGCTTTTTAATGCTTCTTAAATGTCACAGCAAAAGCTTGAGAAACCAAAGCATTCTTTTCAAATTTACTCTGCAAAAGACCCTTTTCAAACATAAATTTAAGAATTCATTTCCTTCTTTGTTAGAAACATTTTTTTTGTTGGCCATTCCTAGTTAAGCTTCTACAAAACTTTTCAAGGCATCAAAGTCACTGTCAGTTCTTACTTAAACATGCAGTATTAATTTTTCCCCTGATACATTGCACAAGCTACTGTCACTGACATCTGAGTGCATGTGTGTATGTGAGGTGAGGGGGCAGTTATGGGGCTTGAATTTGAATTTGGGACCTGTCTGCTGTCCCTGAGTTCTTTCTTCTCTGTCTCTGTCTCTCTGTCTCTCTGTCTCTGTCTCTCTCTGTCTCTCTCTTCCTCAAGGCTAGCATGGTGCTCTACCACTTGAGCCACAGCTCTACTTCTGCCTTTCTGGAGGTTAATTGGAGATCAGAGGCTCATGGAATTTTCTAAGCTAGCTTGGAACCTCTATCCTTAGATCTCAGCCTCCTGAATAGCTAGGATTACAGATGTGAGCCATTGGCACCTGAGAAGAATTTGATCAAAGCACAAGGCAAGGTGAGACTCTTCCAGGGTTGTGTGTGGAAGGACAGTGGAGACACCTGGCTTGGTGTGCTGAGGCCAGACTTTCCTGGTGAAGGGTGAGGCCTAAGCCATGCCCACTCACCTCCACGCCCCATGTGAATGCTGACTCAGAGTCCGGGCTCTGCAGAGTGCTCCACCTGTGTGTCAGAGTCCAGGGATGGGAAGGAGCAGGCAGAGAGGAATTCTCCTGTGGGTGGGCCACAAAGTGTGTGACCAATCAAAAAGAAAGCTAGCCGGGTGTGGTGATGCACACCTGTAATCCCCTCTCCCACACCCTCATAGGAGGCTGAAGCAGAGGATTGCAAGCTATGTGGTGAGATCCTATCTCAACAAAACAAAAGCAAACAAATAGAGGAACTCTCCTTTCTCTCCTCAGGACTTACATGGCATCTCTTATCCTATTTCTGACCCATTTATGTCCTGTAATTTTCATGTCATCAGAGTCTGGCCACAAACCATGTATGTATTTAACGTATGGGAGTTATGTTTAATAAAAGCATCAGGGTCTGAATGAGTGAGTAAAAGGTATAAAGGGTGAGTTGTCTTTGATACTCATTTTCAGCTTTACCATTCGTGAATGTAAAAGTCACTGTTCCATGTACAGTTCTTGTGAGATCACACCAGTTTCAGGGCAAGCAGGAAAGCAAGGGCAAGAACCCTGACATTGGAAATAGCAGCTCCCTCTCTTTCTTGAACACACATTCCAGGGTCCCAGAGCACATGTAGTCTCAAGTGATCTATGTAGGTTGGGTTTTTTTGTTTGTTTGTTTTTGTTTTTTTTCCAGTCCTGGGGATTGGACTCTGGGCCTGGGCACTGTCCCTGAGATTGAGCTTGTTTTGTTTAAGACTAGTACTTCAGCCACAATGCCACTTCTGGCCTTTTCTGTTTACATGGAATTGAAGAATTGAACCCAGGGCTTTATGCATGCTAGTTAAGCACTCTACCACGAAGCCACATTCTAGTCTATATAGCTTTTTAAAAAATACATACATAGCTATGGTAAGGTTTCATTTATAAATTAGACACAATAAGAAATTAGCAATAATAGCTAGTAATAGAAAAATGATAATAGACTACTATGCTGATATTTAGAACATGACCTAATTATCTAGGAAATCTTTAATGTCATGTTTTCTGACTACATTTGACCATGGTAAATGGAGTCTGGGAAAATGGAGGGTATTTTTTGTTGTTTTGTTTCGTTTTGGTCATGGAGCTTTAACTCAGTGCCTGGGTGCTATTCCTGAGCTTTTCTGTTCTACATTAGTGTTCTACCACTTTGAGCTACAGCTCCACTTCTGGCTTTCTGGTGCTTAATTGGAGATATGAGTCTCACAGATTTTCCTGCCTGGGTTGATTTTGAACTGTGATCTTTAGGTCTTACCTCCTGAGTAGCTAGGATTACAGGCGTGAGCCACCAGTACCAGGCTTGGTAAACAAATTTTAGCAAGGGAGAACTGTACTTCAGATTGGATATTGTGCAGACTAACCCAGGCAAACTTCACCTCAGATGATACTGAGTAGCAACAGGGCTATAGTTGACAAAAGCACGAAGCTTGAAGTAATCACGGCTTCCCTTGCGTGTCACCTTACAGGTGGCCTTCTCTATCCTTGGGGACCACACCTTTGGATTCAGTGAACTGTCCATAGAAAAGAGATGGGAAAGTGGAATCTGTACTGAACAAACACAAGCATTTTCCTTGTCATCATTCCCTGGGATATTTATGCTGCACTAGGTATTATAAGAAGCCTATACATGATTCACAGTACACAGAGGGGTGATTAAAAGCTCAAGAGAGATGATTTAAAGTATGGTTAAGTTGGGCCAGGAGTTTGGCCTAGTGGTAGAGTGCTTGCCTAGCATGCACAAAGACCCCAGTTCAATTCCTCGGTACCACATACATAGAAAAAAAAAAAAGCCAGAAGAGTTGCGGAGGCTCCAGTGGTAGAGCTCTAGTCTTGAGAGAGTCCAAGCCCTGGACTGGCAAAAAAAAGTATGGCTAAGTTATGCAAATATGACCTCATTTCATGAGGGACCTTTAGCATCTCTAGACTTCATTATCTGTGGAGATCCTAGATGGTCACAAGTAAGAGAATTACTATATTTGCACAGAAATCGGCCCATGAGTAGTTAAAACAAAAGGAATTTTGTCTAGCTGCTTGTGTTGTATTTGAAATGACTTATAGACAATAGTGCTTTAATTAACTGGTTTATGATTATCTTGAAGTAGTTGTACAAAGAAGCTCAACAAAGCTGTTTACGAATACAATATGTCTTGATCCACGTCACCCTTTTTGAAAATTTTCATCTAGCCCTCCCAACCTGCCCCTTGCTTCACTTTTCCTACTGCTGTAGGATATGCATTGAAGTTTTTGACTGCATTTCCCACCCCTTTTGAAATGTGTGGATTTCTTCACATGGAAGAAACTTTTCCTTTCGAGGCTCAGTAGAACAAATCCAATTGTGCAACCCTGCAGCTATGCCAGGGGCACACATTTATTATGCTTTCCATTGTCTGCAAAGTCTGCTCTAAGAAATATGCTGTGAATGTTAACAAGCCCGACAACCCTGGAAAGAGCTGACCCCCGCTGCAACCCCCCCCCCACAGCTTCCTGCTGGCCTCCATGCTCCGGCCTCCTTTGATGTGGGTGTTGGCACCACAGTTTCAGCCAGGACAATTCGGAAATGGTGAGACCAAAAGCCAGTGGAAGAATTTGCTTTCTGGGATGATCTTAGCTGAATGAAATCTCCACTTTCTGTAGACATTAGGATTTATTCTTCTTAAAATACTTGAAGCAAACACAAATATTTTTTCCCCTATGGCATGTCTCAAGATTTTTAAACCCACAGACACATTGAATGTTTGTGTCTATGTTGATGACTTTTTATTTGGGTTTAATTCTCAGTCCAATATGGCCTGAATGGTCAAGTGGAACCTGCTGCTAGTGATGTCGTAGATGATGAAAATAGTCACATGTCTCCCTAACCATGTCTCTAGTTTAGACTTCAGAGTCCCTGTAATGCAGGGGACAAGGGTCTAAGAGCAACTGTGCAAGTTCTCTTGACTTCCTTGCCCATGAAGTGCTCGGCAATACTCAAACCCAAATCACACAACCAATCTTCATATTTATACAAGACACGCATATTCTGCCTCTGATTCAATCTGTTTAACCCCATTTCTAAGATGGTATTTTCAAAAGTACACTTATTTTCAGGATTCTATTCATTTGATCTGCATTCAATGATCACCTACAATAGAACTAGTCTTGTGACCAATGGCAAATATTAGTGTCTCTCAATTTCCACCTTTTGTTTTCCTGGAACTTACACTGCTGCTCCCAGTTATTTACACAGTCACTTGATGTCTGCTCCTCTCTTAGGATACAAAATAAAAAACCTTCCTCTCCGTGTTCAAAGTTGAGTTGGACTGTGCATCATCTTAGGAAGCCTGAATACAGAAAGACTTGACTCTTCTTTAATTAGAACATGTCAGATCTGCCCACTTGCCATATTTCTGTCCAAATCCTTCAAGCACAAACGCTTTGGAGAACCAGACACTTCATGCACAACTTCTTTTTTCCACTGTCTCCCTGGTGGCAGAAGATCTGTTTGTGTCTTATTCAAATAGGTCTCTCAGCCCAAGGTTTCAGATGCCCCCTGAGAATAGAAGAGAACGTGGTGAGGATGTGAGAGGATGGAGAGAGGATGGACAGCTCCTGAACTGATTTGATGGAATGGGTGGGAGCTTGGTGCTAGGTAATTGGACATTGGCAGGGCACTGTGGTCCTCTCTCTCTCTCTCTCTGCTGACAGCAGGGTATGGCTTGGGCTTGCCCTGTGCCCTCAGGGACAGCACTGGGTGAGCGGTGGGCATCCTGAGGGAGGAGAAAAGTCTAGCTGAAGGTCTGAGATCCCACACCATGCCACCCAGCACTGCAGGGGTGTTTGTCAGCCTACTTGTGACTTAGTCTGGGAAAGAGGTTTCCGCTTTCCTCCTCTGGTAAAATATTGGCAAGTCCATCTTTTACTCAAAATGTAGAACCCCAAAACTATGAGATCCTGAGACAGAAGATGCTCCTCTCATGAAGTTTCTCCCCTACTGAGACTTAATTCCTTAGTTCCCTGGTGAGGTTTATACATGTCTGTCCTTATCTGCCTGACACAGAGGCTCTGCATATGCCAGCTCTGACTGGTTCTGTTGTTAGGGAAGGTGTGTGTGTGTGTGTGTGTGTGTGTGTGTGTGTGTGTGTGTGTGCACTTGTGTGTCTCCAGATTCAGATGTTGAAGCCCTAACTTCTCCTATGATGGTATTTAGGAGAAAGGCTTCCAGAGATAGCTGGTGATATCCTCATCATGGAATCAATGGCCTTATGGGGAAAAAGGGAATGACAAAAAAAAATTCCCCCTCTCTCATTTCTCTCTCTCTGCTACATGAAGGACACAATTAGAAAGTACCCTGTACAAACCAAACTAAGGAGCTCTTATCAACAATCTGACCATGTTGGTTCTTGGTTAAGACTTCTAGCCACCAGAATTGGGACAAAGAAAGTGTGTATTGTTTAATTTGCCCAGCCTGTAATGTTTTGTTATGGTAGCCTGAACACACTAAGACATCTTTTGAAATACTTCCTCAGGGTCTTTTTATTACAGTGTACACACAGCTAGAACATCAATAATATCAGAGCTAAAGTTCTGTTGGGGCGTGGGGGAGGGATGTTTGTTTGTTTTACTTTGCCAGTCGTGGGGTTTGAATTCAAGTCCTCATGCTGGCTCAGCAGATGCTCCACTGTTTTATCACTTGGGCCACACCTCCATGATAGCTTTTTGTTGGCTAACAAGATAAAGTCTCCTGGACTTCTCTGTCCAGACAGAAGTGTAATCCTCTGGGTCAGTGTCTCTTGTGTAGCTAGGATTGTAGGCAAGAGCCAGTGGCACATGGCACCTTCATTTTCAAGGTGACATGACTACAGGATCTTGACCTTGGCCACTGCTTCCATCTGAGACCAGGACTGGGCTCTGTGAAGTACAGTCGGTGCTGGTTACCATAGCATTTGCAGAAAATTAGGTTTCAAAGAAAACTATACTCCAAAACAATTTGTCTTTCTGCTGTACAAAAAGAAGCAATGTGAAGCTTTATAAACTGGCACTGAAGTCATGTGGTCAATGTGGAGAACGCTGAACTTTGTGTATGTCTAACACCAGGACTTCTGCAAGTCCCCACCAGCCCTTGCACTGTTATGTGATAGGACAGCAGGAAGCATTGTTGGCTTGTCCTGTGAACCTCACAATCACGGTGCCCAAACCCACAATCTCTAATAAATGTCACAAAGTTGACACATTTCAGTAACCTTGTGACTAAAGGAGAAAGTCTTCCATTTAAAAACAAAACAAAACAATTAGTGTAGCTCCCTCAGCAATGTTCTAAATAAGGTTTATTTTGGGTTGCAGTATGCTGTACAAGGAAACTGACTCCATTAAGATCGGATGGCATGGACTGCCTTGATTACACTTCTGACTTTTTCCTTTAGCTGATTTATTGTAATTATTTATGGATCACAGGGCAGAGGCTGGAGGACATGTTAAGCAATTCTATTTTGTTTAGTTTTGTTGAGATCTAGTGTAAGTTGCCATCTTTCCTTTGCTTTTTCATCATCATTCCCTGACCCTATTCTGGAAGTATAGACCTTGTGAGGAAAGTGTTGAGACTGTTTTTTAGGAGAAGTGTTTTCTATAAACTGTACAGGTGAGAGGATCCAGGCTCTTAAAGGTTGGCTATAATTAAGAACTGGTGGCTCACACCTGTAATCCTAGCAATTCAACAAGCTTGAGATCCAGGGGATTGTGATTCAAAGACAACCTGAGCAGAAAAGTCCATGAGACTTCATCTCCAATTAACTAGCATAAAACAGGACTGGAGGCATGGTTCAAGTAGATGCCAGGAGTTCAAGCCCCAGTCTCTCTCTCTTTTTCTCATATACATACATACACACACACTCTGAAAACAAACAAAAATCAAAAGGCTAGCTAACTTCACTCCCCACACAGGCTCATAAGCATGACTCCAAGCCTGTGCCTTTATCATTGGTTAATCCAGGCTTCTTCATAGTTTGTTAATTTTCTGTTTGCAAAGAGTATTCACAGTCCAGATCTTTAGAAGACAGGCATTATCGTATTAATGAAAGGCAAATGAGACGGTCATAGGAGACAAGAACAGTTCCTCATTACAGGCCTCAAGTCACTGAGCTATCATTTGAATCCAAAAATGATTTTCTCCAAATGCATGCATTTCCAGCATGTGGAGCTGACTCAACGTTATCTATAATCCCCAAGCACATAGAAAGCCATGCTAGAGTTTATCTAGCTATGTGTTCCACTTTGCTAATCTTTCCTTTGACTGTCTACTTTCTGCTTATTGGACTTTTTAATCCCTAACAGCATAGTAGTTATCTCTACAAGTCTTCTTTGATTCTTTTTATACCTCCTGTATCTGAACTTACCATGATCCATCTTTCCTTCACCTTTGTAAATATCATCCTCAGACCTCAGGCTTCTAAGTAGCTGGGATTGTACATGTGAGCCACAAGCACCCGGCCTGGAATGCAGTTCTAAGCCCTGTGTTATTGTCATGTTTGCTTGAGGTCCTCTGCTGATCATTGTTGGATTGGTGTCATCATTATGGGATGCATTGCTTCTTTGCATTCACGAGCATGTTTGTTAGTTACGTAGCTTTATGGATTTGTAATGCTGGCTCTTAGACATGTTTAGTTGGGGTAATGGTTTTTGAGCTTCGTTTGGGAGCATTGTAAATTGTTGGAGATAATATAATTATTTTAGATCCTATTAAAATCACTGTTATTTTGGAGTAGACTTAGAGCAAAGGCTCATTTTGAACTACTAATGATTTTTTTGTTGCATGCTATTAACCAATATTCTGCGAATATTTTTCTCTGTTGAGTAGTTAAAAATACAATCTAATACCAGCTTTAGCATTGATTGTTTCCTAGGCTATTTGCTTTCCTTACATACTTTTAGAGAAAAGAAGCTCCCTTTTTAGGCACATAGTATTTACCCTGCATAGTGTGTGTGTGTGTATGTGTGTGTGTGTGTGTGTGTGTGTGTGTGTGCACATGCGCACGCATGCGCACGCGCGCGCGCATACACACACACACACACGCTAGTAATGGGGTTTAAACTCAGGCCCTCTTTCTTAGCTGTTTGCTCAAATCTGGTGTTCTACCACTTGAGCCACAACTTCACTTCTGGTATTTTGCTTGTTAATTGGATATAGGAAGCACACAGATCTGTCTCCCTGGGCTAACTTCAGATGCTGATCTGCACATCTCACTCGCAGTAGGATTAGAGATGTGAGCCACCAGGACCTGGCTCCCTGCTTTGTTTGCTGTACAGGGTCAGGTCAATTGTGCACCTCCAGGCTAATGGACTCAGTCCTACTTGAGTGACTCGAGTTTACCCCCTCCTGCAAAAGCTGATCTGGTTTTGTGGAGTAGAGGTGGTGCAATTCCAGGGAAGCTTAGATTTCAAAATATAGATCACACTTACAAATGTCAATATGCAAATTCAAAATTAGGTGCAACCAAGAGCATTTCTTTAGAATGAGGAAATAAATCCCAGGGCCAGGAATGTGGCGTAGTGGTAGAGTACTTGCCTCGCATGCACAAAGACCTCGGTTTGATTCCCTGGTTACCACATACACATAAAAATCCTGCAGTGCCCATATGAAAGGGTATCAATGTATGTGAATTAATGCACCTTCTATCTGGCAAATATCATGTAACCCTTCTATTAATTACAATAAAAATATATGAAAAAAAATCCTGAAGTGGTGTTGTGAAAAAACTCCAGGACAGTCCTCAGGCTCTGAATTAAATCTCCCAAAAATAAGTAAGTAAAACTTGACAAATGCTATCAATATTTCCTTGAGCTCATTTTCTTTTAATAAAAGTGCTTTTTTTGAATCTGTTTGAATTTTGATATGATTGATTCTTGGAAAGGATATATAATGGAAAGGACGTAATTGAATCTCGGATCACACATTACTAATTCAATCACATTTTTATATACTGCAGTGTTGATTGGAATGGTGTAATTGTATTATCCCATTCTTCCTAGCCTGGCTGGTAGACGGCAAGTTAGTGTTGGGACAGTTTGAGTGTTATAATAAAGAAACTCAAGGCTTGTGTTAAAAAGGAAATAGATGTGGGCCGATCTTTGTATGTCTACTGCCTACTGGGGTCTAGTCTGGAATGGGGAGTGCTGTTCGAGTGAGCCCAAAGCCTGTCCTGGTTGATGCTCAGAAGCTGATGTGTGCGTGTGCAATACTGTCAAGTCTCCCACCATGACTTTCTTGTGTGTGTGGCAAACTTCTGCTCTCCCTCACTCAGCACAGACACTGTGTGAGGCACAACTGGGGATGTTCATTTTCAAGCCTGCTGCTAGTGGCTCAAGCCTATAATCCGAGCTACTCAGGTGTCTGAGATCTGAGGATCTCAGTTCAAAGCCCCATGGAGCAGGAAAGTCTTTTAAGTGTTATTTTCATTGACGCATCAAAAAACCACAAGTGGAGCTATGGATCCACTGGTAGAGCACCAGCATTGAGCAAAACAGCTAAGAGAAAATATCCACGCCCTGAGCTCAAGCGGCAGTACCAGGACACAAATGCAAAGAAAATTCAGTTCTTACCCTCACATTGCCGTGAGTTCAAGGCAAAACTTTTACCTTCTTCCAATACTTATTCTTTCTCACACCACTCCAGTTTGGATCCTGCAGCATAATTCCTATGACCTGTTGCCAGAATTTTGCCTGGCTCAGTCAGTTTACTCATGTTCCACATTTCTCAGTCTACATGTTCCAAACAGCAACATAAAACTTTAAAGTTCTACGTCTCCAGACTCGAAAACAATTTTAAAAATTTCCTGACATAGGGCCCCTTTTTTCTTTTTTAAAGAGTATAAACTAGTTCTGGCGCTCCGGGAAACATTTATATGAAAGTTTATTTGAAAACAACTAGAGTTTGTTTATTTTCCTGGAATCACTGAATACGTCAAACCCACATAGAGCTATAAAATAAATCTAGATTGTACTTATGGATCTACTGGGAAACGTGTGACTGGCATTTGAGAGAGGGAAAAAGTGGTTTATATGTTTAAGTAAAAAGGAACACATCTTAAAGGGTATCAGATAAAGCAGGAAAGACAAGGTATTCCCAAGAATCAGACTATGTGTTGACCTTGGCAATGTCAAGGAATTTGGACAGAGTAGTTGTGGTTTTGGCAATGGCGTCTTTCCATGGATCACTCCCTATATGGTTATAATTTGTTGTCTGATGTCTTCTCTAGCCAAGCTGTGTCTTTCTCATTTATGATTCTCTCGACCGTAGTTTCTGTCAAAATAACAAAGCAATGTCTACCTCCCAGATTCGCCCCTCCCATCCTCACGCACATACGTGGAATGCTTCATGGCTCTTCCTCTTCTCTCCTTCAGGCTTCCCAGGCAATAGGCTGCTGAAGAATCTTCTAGTCAAAGAAGCTTGAATGAAGAAATTCTCCATCAGAACTCCAAGGGCCCTGCACATGCCAATGTATTTGAGAATCTCCTTCTAGCCGCCAGTGGTGAATGCACTCATAAACCCAGTACATGTATGAAGTGGAAAGATCCCAGAGAAGCCATGGCTACATAACATGACAAGACCTTGTTAAACACCAAACAAATAAGGAGAGAAAGGTGTCAGTTTTATGTTACAATTGTATCACATCATGTAGTATGAGATAAAATTCTGTGATCCATGAAATTACCATTGAACTCTCGCGTAGGTATAGATTTCAATGTGAACGTGTTACCATGCATCAGCAAAACATACATACACAGTAAAATTTCTTTAAGTTGTGAAATATTGATCATAAATATGATTTGTAGTGAATAAAAATACTTGATAATTTAACTATAAAATATTTTGTGTACAATGCAATTTTAACATCATTATAAATTTAATTAAAAATTGTTCCCTATTTTGGCTTGGTCTCCATCCTTGTGTTATGAGTTAGGGTAGGTTTTTTCTTGTTGGGTTTGGTGGTGGGTGTCTGTAGTTCTGGCACTCAAGAAGCTGAGGAAGAAGAAGTGTCAGTTATGCCAGGTGCGGTGGCTCATGCCTGTAATCCTAGCTACTCAGGAGGCTGAGATCTGAGGATCCTGGTTCAAAGCTAGCTCAGGTAATACAAAGCCATGAGACTCTTATTTCCAATTAATCACTAGAAAATGGGAAGTAGGGCTGTGGCTCAGGGTAGGGTGGTAGTCTTGAGCTAAAGAGCTCAAGGACAGCACCCCATGAAAAAAGAAGTGCCAGTTTGACGCCAGGCTGTGACATAGGATGGCCCCATGAAACAAAATAAAATAATAAACCAGAATAAGAAACAAAATGGCTGGGATGCAGCTCAGTGGTGGAGTCCTTCCAATAATATTCTTCATAGAAATGGAAAAGAATCCTTAAATTTATATGGAAGTATAAAGGACCCCCAAAGACCCATCACAGTCTCAACAGGGGAAAAAGGAGCCAGACTGGGGGAAGTTCTTTGCTAGATAGTCTCACAACAGAAGATCAATATCTAGAATTTATAAAGAGCTAAAAATATTAAACAATAACAGTATGATCCAAACAGCAAAATAATCTCATTATTATGTAGGCAAATGGAGCTTTACAAAGGATAAAACACAAGTGGCTCATATGTTCAATATCCTTAGGCATCAGAGAAATGCAAACCAAAATGACCCTGAGATCCCACCTCACCCAGACAGAATTGTTATCATCATCAAGAAAACAAATAGCAAGAAATTCCAGCAAATATGTGTAGGAAGAGAAGAATTCTTATTCATGGTTGGCTGGAGTCTAAACCATTCTAGGCACTATCAAAATCAGTATGGGGTGCCAGAAGTGTAGCCTAGTGGCAGAGTGCTTGCCTAGCATGGGGTTTGATTCCTGGGTACCACATACACAGAAAAAGCTCGAAGTGGTGGTATGGCTCAAGTGGTAGAGTGCTAGCATTGAGAAAACCCAATGATAGTACCCAGGCCCTGAGTACAAGCCCAAGGACTGGCAAACAAAGTATCAGTATGGATGTTCCTCAAAAAAATGCAAGCAGAACTCCTATCTGACTCAGTCTCATTCCTTTTAGGTAAATAATGGAAACAATCAAATTCAGTGGACACAGATCCCTGAATACTCATGCTAATCATAGACCCATTTATGATCACTACTTCACAGAGTTACCTTAGGTGTTGAGCAGTAGCTGACTGGATAAAGAAAACATTGAATATATATATACCCAAAGGAGTTTTGCTCAGCCATTAAAAGAATATAACTATAACATTTGCTTTATAAAAGTCTATAAAACTGGAAATGCTCATATTAACTGAACTAAATCAGCCACACTCAGACAACCAGTGGGTCTTGTCTCTTGTTTGTGGAAGGTAAGGGAAAACCCAATCAGACCAATAAACAAAGAAACAAAAAGCCAGGGCATCAGAGTTACATGGGATTCCTAGAGAGCTGAAAGGGGAGATGCAAGGGAAATAAGGAAGAGTAACCAGAGCCTGGAGCAGCAGCTCATGCCTGTAATCCTAGCTCCTTATGAGGCTGAGATCTCTGGATTTTGGTTTGAAGCCAACACGGTTAGGAAAGATCTGGAAACTCATCACCAACTAACTGTATTGGAGCTATGCATCAAATAGTAGGGCACTAGCCTTTCCAGCCTTAGTAACTTTTTAAGTACCTGTTACAACAGAACTTCAAAAAATGAATGCAATAACTTCTATCTTTAATTAATGTACGTGTTCCTATCTATTCACATTTAAAATGTTAATCCATAAGAGTGATTGGATCACTGTTATCGTGCTAGTTTTTTTACATTTGTTCCTTCTAACCTTTGCTTCATGTTTCCTTCTATTTTACCTTCTGTAGGTTTAGCTGGGCATTTGATATGCTTTCCTTTTGCTCTTTCTATGGACTTGTTTAGGTTTTTGAAAACATTTTCACACCTAGAATCTTCCTTGCTCATGGGGCTGAGATCTAAGCATTGAGGTCCTGAGATCTGATCTGCTGGCTTGTACAGACAGATTCTTGACAATCTTATCTCCAATTAATTAGGGAAAAAAAAACCAGAAGGGGAGGTGTGGCTCAAATGGTTCAGTGCCAGCTAGGAGAGAAAAGGCCAAATGAGAGCACAGGGTCCTGAGTTTAAGGCTCAGTATCCATTTCTTTTTTTTCATAGCTACACTACGGTTAGAAATATTTGTTCTTAAATGTTTGCCTGAGGTAGTAATCTCACAGATGCATCTGTATGTTAATAATGACGCCACATTTGTACAAGGATAGGCTTTCCATTTCTCTAAGTGCCCAATCACATGTCCAAAGTTGAGTCAAATTGTGGCACACCTTTTTGGTGAGATGATGACCTAATATTATAAAAATGATTACACGGCAGTTGAAAAAACAGTTTTAGGCGAGAGTATGTGAAACTTCAGACAGACAGGCATTGGCTAAACCCACTTTACTTTCTTTACCCGAAAAACTGGTAGCTGCTTATTTCCTTACCAGCTATGTCAAGACTCAGTGAATCACCTAGGAAGATTCTGGAATATTCTTTCAGTCAAAGAGTAAGTCAGTTTAGGAGGAAGGACACTGGGACAGCACCTTGGCCTAGCAAGCCAGAACAGATACAAAATAGCTACTGTTTCAGAACTCTTGCTTCTGAGTATATGAAGCCCCTTCCAGTTTCAACAAACTTTCTTATGACCCTGCAGAAGGGACTGGATTAGGCATTAACGACGCATCCGAATACTGTGGGCCACAAAACACCTAATTATAATAGGAGAGAGATCCTGACAGCACAAACTGGGGAGAGGAGGAAGGAAACAGGGGAAGGGGAGAGTAGAGGGTGAGCCCCACAGAAATGGGGCTCACAGACAGAGACAGACACCCAAAGAAATGAGGATAAAGGATGGTGAAGACAGACTTCAAGGCAGATCTTTCTCCTCTGAATAAAGTTCTTCATGTTCACTAGCTTTTTTCCTGGACTCCATTTTTCAAACTCCTGAGACAAGAACGCAGAGAGTCTCAATAGTGCTGGCCTGGAGCTGCAACAGTGGCAGTTGTTATCTGCTGCTGAGCTAGAACTCAAAAGAGTGGGGCCTCTTGTCCTCTCCGTGGGCTGCTGTCTGTCAGAGGGCTGCTTGAGTTCTGTCTCGGCTGGATCAGAGAAGGGAGAAAAGAGGCATTCTTTTCCTTCCAGTGGGAAATGCACTGCTGACAAACTGCATTTGATGAGACTTAGCCCTCCCACTTATCTGTTACACTAAAAGATCAGGTTTTTGAATCTTCACATGGGTTAGCTGCTTTGTCAACATTACCCTTACACAAAACTGTTGAGAGGAGTCATGGAATTATAAAGGGCCTGCTGGGAAACTGAGTTCACAGCAGGACTAGAGTCGTCGCTTGGCTGCTCAGTTAGGTCTGGAAAGTCAACATCTCCTTCTCCTTTTCTTCAGCCATGGGTCTGCGGGTGCTGAAACGATTATGTAATAGTGATAGTAATGAATCTTAATTGGGGGGGTTAGTTAACAACATTGTGATTTATTGAGGATACATGTAGTGCCATGTTCTTGATATGTATCTGAAGAATTTCATGCCAACCACAACTGCAGAACAACGAAAGTAATCAAGCTTTTGTATTGTAAGTGGATAGGGAGAGAGCTTGAGGCGAACTGGTAGCCGACTCCTCATTCTCTAAAGGCTCAGGAAAAGTTTGTGGTTTCTTGTACGCATCCAGAGCAATCTTAGAAAAAGACTTGAAGAAATTCCTCTCTAAGGAACTGGAGAGAGACGGAGTGGTGGGGGGGAGGAGAGGGATTTGAAGATGCAAAGAGTTCCTTGGAAAGAAGCACAACAGCTCTGCTGCCAGCAAACACAACCCACAAAAGAATCTAGTTCATTTGTTTAATGAAGAAAAGTAAGGATATATACTGAGGAAGTTTTCCTTTCATCCACTTCTTTCCTGACTTGGCTTGTCTTGTTGTCTCTTCTGATTGCACTTGTGGCTTTGTGAAGGACGTGGCTTGTCTGCAGTGTGGAAAGGGCCACACTCTGCTCCCAGCCTGCCTGGGCTTTCCCGAGGGATGGAACGGAATTGACTGCTGGGCATGTGGGCCTTTCACCGAGGAACAAAGCCTTTGTCTACTTAGCATGGAGGGGACAAGAGGAAGGCTTCATGCTCGATTTGTTACCAATTTATTATTTTAAAAAATCAATAGTCTGCTTTTCTTTAAAAAAAAAAAACAGTCCTAATTGTTGTATCAGATCAAACAATACAGTCACCTTTATTGAGGATTTAAAACAGCCAGAGGAGTACGTGAGCATGTACTCAAACGACGGTAAAGATCAAGTGAATCTTTTAGCAGAGTGCAACACGATTTGATAATAAATGGCTTTTATATTGTAAATGACTGGGTTTTTTTTAAGGCTTGTAGATCACCTGAGTGCCATTATTGACCTTTTTAAAAAAATATTTTATTTATTTATTTATTTATTGCCAGTGCTGGAGCTTGAACTCAGGGCCTGGCCACTGTCCATGGGTACTTTTTGCTCAAGGCTAGTGCTCTGGCACTTGAACCACAGCACCACTTAGAAAGTGGTACCGAGGAATCGAATCCAGGGCTTCGTGCATGCTAGCGGAGCTCTCTTACCACTAGGCTATGTTCCCGGCCCCCACAAATGACTGTTTTTCTATTGACTCATTATACCTAACCATAAAAGACATCCATGATTGTTTTTACACACTCATAGTTTCCTAAATTAAAAAAAAATCAATCTCATGATCAGAATTATTTTCCCTATCTGTGCAAGATTGTGAATGGGCTTTCCTATCACCATTGTGAACAATGTCCACTCAGTTTACCACTATTTGATTTCTACACAGTTACGTGAGGAAACTGAAGTAGAGTGCTAGGGCTAAGAATCAGGAAAGCTGAGCATGGAAGACTCCTAAAGAGTTTATCCTTTACTCAACAGTATCATGGTTTGGTAGAATTACAGTTGTAGGTAATGAGCTTCAGGTACATGGTAGGGCATTTCTGAGGCATGTGGCCTGTGGGCAAGTTGTTTACTATTTGTGGAGCCCCAGGTTCCTTATCTCCAGGGCTTGGAGTCCCATATCCTCCCTGCTTATCATGGTCAGAGGCTCTCTTGGCCATGACTTTCTGTAAGCATTTCAGGAGTTATTGTTAAGTCATTGACAGTATCAGATTATTTGATGTTCAGTGGCACATCAGTGCGAATCTCTTAATGTCTGTGTCCATGCTGTCTTGTGTGAAACCCTAACCCCAGTTCCTCTGAGATGCTATCAGAGGATAGGGACAAAGGCAATAAACGAGGCTCCACTGAGGAACCATACTATATGAGCCAAAGACAAGTGAGTGTGTGCATGTGTGTATACTGCCTACATGTATGTATATGTGTACTGTGTATATGTGTGCATAAGTGTTTGTATATACACATGTTCATGTGTACATGTACAAATGTGTATTGCATTTGCACGTATATATGTGCACATGTATTTGTGTGTTTGTATGGGCATGTTTGTGCATGGATGTGTATAATGCATATATATGTGTGAATGTGTGTACATGTGTATGCACACATATGCTTTAGCCAGGCCCAAGACCAGGATTTTTGTTTTCTGTCAAAGAGTATGACTACTTCAGTTTCTTGAGAAGTCTACAAGATCTATTATATATGTAGAAGTGAAGTCAGGATAATATCTAAAGCAAGACAATATCCTTGTGTGCTGTGTGTGTTTTCTTTTATTATAAAATATGAGGACATTCACAGGAATTCTCTGTTCATATATTCTGAGCATTAAAAATTGGACATTTTTCTTCTTATTGAGGCTTGAGCTTTCTTTATCCATTCTGAATTCAAGGTCTTAATTAGACAATTTGAAAAATAAATACGATTTCCTGGCCTGTGGCCTATTTTCTCTGTCTTTAAAGTTACAAGTATTATTTTTAACTCATTAGAATAAAGTCATTTTAAAAAGTGTCAACAAGGACTTATATCTTCTTTTTTTTAAGATTTTGGTGTTGTATCTAAGAAACCAAGCCAAAGAATAACAACCAAAATTTCCTCCTCTGTTTTTTTCTAGTAATTTTATATTTGAGTTTTTACATGAAGTTTCAGACTAGAAGACTTTCTTCTGCTTTTACTGAATCATTGTTGGACAAGTCCATACGTGGAGTGGAAATGTACTTCCTTTAATGTCTCATCAGTAGCTTGGCTGTGGAGGTGGCAGGTGGGTGAGGGTAACAGCAGGCAGAAGGGTTCCTGTGAGGCATCGTGTGATATCTATCTTTTTATATACCATTTTCAGGTGGACATAAAAGGTTGTTTAAACAACAGGAAAGCAAAACCAACCAACATTAAAATTGCTTTCAGAGCAGCATAATTAACCTTGGAAGACAAGAGTAACCTTTTCAAACTAAGGAATAGATTTTAGCATAGGAATCACCTTGGGAATACTTCCTTTCCCTCCCACTCCTAGGTCAGTGGGCAAATATCCCTATTCCAATCCCCCTATTTCAAATTCCCTACCCTGCCTGTTCTTTAGCTTCTAGTACCAGCCTCTGGAGAAGGTCTCCACATAGCCTCCCTACATGCTGCACCAATTACAGATGTCTGATGATCTAAAGGACCAAAACCATGAGGCAGCAAAAAAAAAAAATCACTTCTAAATCTCAGCAGTCCTGGGTTCCTTCCCCTAACCTCCTTTCCATGTGCGTGCAAGGCACCTACAGGATTAAAGGTTTGGATGCTGTTAGAGCAACAGAACGAAACCCTAATTACTTCTACCGTGACATCTTGCTTGTAGGAACATGATGGCAAAGCCACTTCTCAACTCGATTCTCAATTGGGGCATAAGAGTCATTTATATTCAGCCATTTCTGTTTGCCAAATTAAAAAAAAATGTATATGACCTGCATTCTTCTTGACTGTTTAAGATGGTGTGTTAGAAGTTGCCTCATCTTGTCCCTCTCTTTAGGTAATGTGTGTTTGCTGTGCTTGTTAGCTGTGGGCCTCACCTGACTTGGCAGTAGGGGTCAGCTACCATTACTTATGTGAATGACCAAGGCCACCCCCTATGGCAGAATCATTTTAAATAACCCCTGCTTTAGAATGTAGAAATATGAGGCTTTGAAATTTTTAACAGCTGTGTAGAGGGGGCATGCAGAAGAAATGTCAGAGATCAGACTGGTGATCAAGCTCCTAATTAGTGCCAGAAAGACAGATTGTATCAAAAAAGATATAATTTTATTTTTCCTCCCTTTTGAAGGACTATACCTGGATAGCAGGATGAGCTTATCAAGATAATTTTAGTTCTAATCATGACTATTTTGCTTTATGGGGAAGTTTATTTCTTTGTCCTGTACCTTAGTTTCATTTTAAAATGTATTTTCAGCCGTATTTCCAAACATGGAGCCTGCAGTATGCAAGCCAAGCAGATTATTTATTGATTGATTCTGTTTAAGTAGTTATACAATGGGTTTCAATTCAATTTGTCAGTTCAGGACAAGGCATCTTGATCACTGTTACCCCTTTCCTCACTCTCCTCCTCAATCTCAGTCCCACCATCCCCTCGTAGAACCTGGACCATTTTCATATGTGCACAGTACATCTTCTCACTGTCCACCTTTTCTCTCTCCATTTATTCTTCTCCTTCCCCCTTAAGCCTCATCTTCCTTCGCTTCTTGTTTCCCATTTTGTTAGAGTATAAGTTAGGTATTCAAATGGAATCCTCTTTTTTATCATTCTTCTCTGGTTTATGAACAAATCATTGTTAGTCATAGTCATGGAATAATAAAGAAGCACAATTGTTTCCCAGATTATGAAAAAAAATTAAGTTTCATAAGAAGTATCATTCTTCAAATTTAATTAAAACATTTTATATTGGAACTAAAGCAAAAAGTTATGTCTTCCAGACTGTGCTTTATTTCACTCTTTTCTTTCCTCTTCCTTTTTTTTTTTTTGTGCCAGTCCTGAGGACCTGGATATTATTCTTGAGTTTTCGTACTCAAGGCTAGCATTCTACCACTTTGAACCACAGCTCCATTTCTGGTTTCTGTTTTTGTTTTGGTGAGTAATGGTAAATAAGAGTCTCATGAACTTTCCTGCTGGAGCTGACTTTAAGCTACAGTCCTCAGATCTGAGCCTGAAGAGTAGCTCAGATTACAGCCAGCAGAGCCTAATTAGTTCATTCTTCTAAGCATTAAACACAGACAAAGGTGCTAAATAGCCAGGTGGAATTAGGGGTCCCCAGTCCCCGAGAACTGCTGACATAGCACTTAGATCATGCTGCTAAACCCAGGAAGATGCCGTCCTTCACGGTGGAAAGATGACCTTGCACTCAAACCAACGGAAAGATCTCTGGCTATGACAGATACACTCTAGAAGTGAGCTGGGTGGAGAACTAGCTGTGTAGTTGAGGCTGTTATTTAGGTTTGCGAGTAGCAACATATGCTGAGGAGGAAGGACTATTATTTTGTTACTGGTCTTGTTTAGGATCACGGGCAAAAACAGATCATCAAAACCCCAGACTAACTGGCTTTGTGTAGAGGTTTTTCTTTGCCACTCACGGGGCTTGAACTTGGGGTCTGGGCACCATCCCTGAGCTCTTTTGCTCAAGGCTAGTGCTCTACCACTTTGTGCCACAGCACCATTTTCCATTTGTTAAGTGGTGAATTGGAACTTTTTTTTTTGCCTGTGCTGACTTTGAATTGCGAGCCTCAGATCTCAGCCTCTTGAGTAGCTAGGATAACAGGCGTGAGCCCTGGCACCTTGGCCCAGGCTCTCAGATTGATATTTTTTTTCTGAGTCTTATGAATATTCCTGAGTTTTCTTGGGAAAGTCCACATGCTGTCTTCCCCACGCACAGAGGATGTGTTACTGTGTGAATCCTGCCCTGCCCACGATCCCATCGTTAGGAAATTCTGATTTTTTAAATTATAGATCATTTTTATTCCCATGTGTCACCTTGGTACATCCAATGTTGTCCAGGTAGTGTTAGAAATGAGGGGGGCTATGGGGAGGGACCTCTGAGCCTGCTGTGGAGCAACTTTTTTCCTGACAAGTATGCTCGTGTTCCTGTCATTCTGGTTCAACTCGGGAACTAAAGGGAGCTGTGCATACTGTTCACCTTCCAGAGAAGAGGCAGGTAGGTCTCAGCCTCGGGGTTCTGAGGTAGAGCACGACTGACTAGGGCAAGGACCTTGGCCTTGCCTCCCCTCTGCTAAGCGAGGACTGAGTATTGATTTGGAACACCTAACCCTTCTTGCTGAATATGTCCTTATCTAGAAAGGAGAGCCAACTGGCATTTGCCAACACCACCAATGCTGTGTGGGGATCATGGGTTTCTTTCTTTCTTTCTTTCTTTCTTTCTTTCTTTCTTTCTTTCTTTCTTTCTTTCTTTCTTTCTTTCTTTCTTTCTTGATAAGAGATTGAGCAGATGCTTTGGTTCTCAAGAGTCCTCAGGAACTATGTCTCTCAGATACCCCCAGTTTTACCCCTTGGGATAAACAGTCAGTCTAGAACAGTCCCTGAATATGGACTCTTGCTTCAGGAGAGCTGTGTGCAAACTGTGGAGTTGATCTGTAAATACCACTCCCCTGCTTCAGGCCAGGGGCAGGACCTACCCTCAGGTGAGATGCTGCACCACCACGCAACCTTTCCTCTAAAGATAAAGACAGCTGGCATGGGGCACAGCTCACAACCTTAAGGCAACTCATCTACCAGGCTCATCTGGATCTAAGCCCCCTGCTGGCAGTTTCCATGCCTGGCAGATACCCAGAGCTTCCTGGGCCAGGTCCGGTGGGGAGGGTTGCTGGATGGATTTTTCTTCTGAGTGTGTTGATGGGCAAGGAGATAAGATCACAGAAAGTGACTCTCTGGGACTTCCTTTAAATCTTTCTCAATAGGCAGAATGCTACCAGGTAAGTACATTAGACAATTCTGGATTTGGATTTTCTAAAAAGTGAAACAAAAACATGATCAGTTTGAACAAATTGGTGTGTGTGTGTTGCACCCTTTGAAAATCCTAAGCTCTTTCTGATCTGAACAGACCACAAGCTCCCACCCTTCTTGCCCGCCCATCTGCTGGATGGAACATACGTTCATTCATTCATTCATTTACTTAAATTACTTACTTACTTACTTACTTACTTTCAATGTGTTCTTTTTTAAACACTGGTACTAAATAATGTGTGATCACAAAATAGTAGTAGTTTGAGGGAATATTGACATCTGCCAGCCAATGCCCCCAGGGTTGAGAATCTAAAAATAGGAAGCATGATTTATGAGTAAATTCTCTTGCTATGAAGAATATAGTGACTTAGCTCTGCATCAGAAATGGCCCGCCTTTGCTGGAAAGAAACTCCCCTGTGTCTCATGAAGGACTCAGAACTTGAGGACTGTTACGTGATTAATATCTAGATTACATAATGAACTTACAAATTTAGATAGGAACAGAAACCAATGAAATAATGTATATAATCATGACAGGAACCCAAGGAAAATGCTGTGTTTCACAAAGAAAATCTATAAGATGTACGCCTCTAGGAACACTGAGAAAAAGAAAAAGAGCATGTAAGTCACCGTTGTTCCAGTGCAATGGGGGTGACTTATAACAGCTCAGGTTCTGCAGCTGTTCCTAGACAAATCTGCAAACAACCCCATGAGTATGAATTCCACAGCTTTGAATAAAGGAACCAATTCCTTGAGAACTAGAATTACAAAACACAGCTGAAATGAAGTAGAAAGTCCAAATAGGCTTGTAATCTTTAAAGAGACTGAATTTTCACTTAAAAACTCCCAAGATGGAAATCTTCAGGACCAGATGGTTCCACTGGAGAATTCTTACAGCCTTTTAATGAAATATTAAGATGATTTTTTTTCTGGTAAAACTCTTCCAGAAAATAGAAGAGGGAACACATTTTAACCTACTTTATGAGGTCAATGTTACTGTGAGAGTAAACCCACACAAAATAGGAAAAAAAAAGAGGTCAGGAGGAAGGGTGGGAAGAAGGAAAGAGAGAGACAGAGGCAGAGACAGAGACAGAGAAACTGAGAGACAAAGAGGCAGAGAGAAGATGAGAGTCATAAGCTAGTATTCAAAGACATATTATCACTTGAAATCTAACAGGGTACTAAGAATTGTTCACTATAGCCAAAGGCGAACAATTGTGAGTTTATGTGACCATGAGAACATTGGAAACATCAAGCAATGCAATCTATCACAAAACCAAGCGAAAGAAGATAAACCATGTGATCCTAACCATTATGCAGAAAAGGCACAATTTAAAATTTAAAATTTAAAATTTACTCAGAATAAAAGAAAAATGCCAAGAAAAAAATAGAGATAGAGGGAATTTTCTCAGTGTAATTTTTTAAAAATGTGAAAAGTATATACTAGATAATGTTATACTTAATAGTTAACCACTGATTGGATTTTTCTTCCCTTGAGATCTGGGAAAAGGCAAAGATGACCAGTTTGATCATTCTTACTCAACACAGTACTGGCTGTGTGATCAAGTATGAATAAAACAGAAGTAAAGGTAGAAGTGGAAAATTAAAAGGAAAGCATCATCTTTTGGAGATGATGTGATGGGCTATGTAAAAATTTTAAGGAGTTGAACCTGTTTCTACCTATGTGGGAGCTAGAGATGGAGGATCTCACTCAGTTCTAGGCCAGCTCAGGCAGAAAAGATAGGCAATGCCCTATTTCAAAAGAAAGAAAAAAGGAGAAAAAGAAGGAAAGGAAGGAAGGAAGGATTAAAAAGAAAGCTGTTGCACTTGTCTATAAATCTAGCTATGCAGGAATGTAGAGGTAGGAAGAAGTACCTTGACCAAAGCATGAGGCTGTAACTGAACAATGAAAATAGATTTGGGAATGTGGCTCAAGAGGTACAGTGCCTGCCTGACTAGTGTAAGGCTCAGAGATCAAACTCCAGTGAAACGCAAACACACACTCATACGCACACACCCCACTAAGACATACAAAAAATAGTTTTAGAAATGAGTTCAGCAAAGTTGTAGTAGAATAAAACATCAGCCTGCAAAAGCAGTTCTATTAATATATATATGAAAAAGAAAGAAGAAAAATGTCATAAGAACATAATACTTCAAATAAAATAAATGTATACTCAATGCACAGAATTTATGTTCTAAAAATCAAAACACTGGTAAAAGAAAGTAAAGGTCTAAATAAATCAGGAGACATAGAATATTTAAGGACTAAAAGACTCAGTATAGTCAAGAATTCATTTCTTCTCAAATTGATTTATAAGCTTAAGGAAATTGCCTATAAATTTACCCAAAGGTATTTTTATGACAATATTCTTACTGTAAAATTTACATAGAAAGTTAGATGCTAGTAGTCCATGCGTAAACCTATCTGCCCAGAAGGCTGAGATCTGAGGATAAAGTCCATGTCAGAAAAAGTTCATGATACTCTTCTCTTCAATTAACCAGCAAGAAGCCAGAAGTACAGGCTTGGCTCAAGTGGTAGAGCATCACAATAAAAAAAAAAAAGCCAAGTGAGAATGAAAGGCCCTGAGTTTAAGTCCCAGTACACACACACACACACACACACACACACACACACACACACACACACACACTCACCCCAAATCACACAGAATATATACACCTTAGCATAATTAAAAACAATCTTGAGAAAGAACACAGCAGGAAGCATAATCTCTCACAGTGTCTTACCACAATAGTCAAGATAATGGGATACCGACAATAGATAAATGCATCGATAAGAGAAAAGAACCCAGAAAGAAACTCATACAGCCTAATGGTTTTGAATGCAGTTACAATAGTCAGTACATATCTTATGAAACTAAGAAAGCTGAGGGATGGGGCAGAAGAGTGAAATGGATGACTTGGATCAAATTTATCTTTTTTTCATATATTTTTATTGTAATTAATAGAAGGGTTACATGATATTTGCCAGAAAGAAGGTGCATTAATTCACATACATTGATACCCTTTCACATTCGTAAACAGATTTGAGTTGTAACTCCTTTGCACAACTACTTAAAGACAATAAAACTAATTTACAAAAAGGAAAACTGTACATGCAAAGATAAAGATGGAGCAAAACAAATAAAATGAGGGAAATGATCATCTTTTCAATAAATGGTACAGGAAAAATGGATTTCTATATGCAAAATTCAGAAACTTGAACACACAAACAGCCACTAAATAAATCCCCCCAAACCTAGACCTTGGACACTTAGACCTTAGGCTTGCCACAAAAATCAAGCCAAATGGGATCAACCCATTTTTAGTGGAACTACAGAAGCAATTCAGCAGAGGGAGCATGAATTTTGGGGGTAGGTAATTGGACAAAGAATAAAAGTGACTCACGGACTTTAATATATCACATATCATGGTAAAACTTTTAAATGATTTATTGGAGGGAATCCTAGTGATTTTACTATTAAGAGATTTCAGACTTGATACCAATGGCATGAACAATTAAAAAAAATAAAGCAAACACAGTGCTGAAAAATCGGACCTCATAAATAAACTTCAGAACCTCATCCTCCAGTTCAGTCTCCTCAGTTGCGAGGATAGCCATGTGAGTCCCCTGCCCTGGCCCCTTCCAATTTTAATATCAGCATAGATCCCAGAAACGGCGGATTGACACATTCTTTCGGAAGGCCCGGGATGAGCTCACTGCGATCTCAGTGCTGTACTTTGAAGAGCCAAAATGATGTGACGCTGTCTTGCTCAGGGTCTCTGTTCAGAAAGGATGGACTGTGTCATCCTTTACCACAATACATCTGGATGCCAATCCGTCATCCTCACCCACGTTTCCTAGAGGCTTCTTGCAGACACTGACCGAGCAGAGGGTATTTCAGAGATGTGGGAATTGGAGCTGCCTCTGGGTAATTGCAGTAGAAATGTGTAAGCGAACTGGAAATGGCAGCTGATCGTCCTTCAGGTCATCAAGGAGTCCATGAGCAGGTGAAATTGTGTTCAATGAATGTGAGTACAGAGATTCAACAAATCACAAAAGATGAATGGACTGGAGATGGGAATGTCTTTTTCTGGTGGACGAAGCAGGGTTGGTCATGGAGCTTGAACTGTGGGCCTGCATGCTGTCTGTCCCTGAGCTCTTTGGCTCAAGGCTAGAGCTCTACCACTCGAGCCACTTCTGGTGGTTAATTGGAGATAAGAGTCTCACAGACTTTAGTGCCTAGGCTGGCTTTGAACCATGATCCTCAGATCTCAGCCTCCTGAGTAGCTAGGATTACAGGTGTGAGCCACAGGTGCCCAGCTGAGGATGTTTTGGAAGGTGAGGAATTTGGGGATTCTTGCAACCAATGATATTGTGAAGGATATAACTCTGTCAAAGCCAAAAGAGGATATTCAAGATGTCTGGCTTAGTCTTCATAAACTATCATTTATTATTTGTTTATGTGCCAGTACTGGGGCTGGAACTCAGGGTCTAGGCCCTGATTCTTAGCTTTTTTACTCAATGTTAGTGCTCCATCACTTGAACCACAGCACTACCTCTGGCTTTTCTGTGGTTCATTAGAGATAAGAGTCTCAGAGACTTCCCTTCCCAAGCTGGCTTTGACCTGTAATCCTTAGGTCTCAGTCTCCTGAGAAGCTAGGATTACAGGCATGAGCCACTAGTACTCAATCTCTATTTTACTTTCTTTCTTTTTCTTTTTGCCAGGCCTGGGCTTGAGCTCAGGGCCTGAACATTGTCCTTGGACTTTCTGAAGACTAGAGCTCTACCACTTGAGCCTCAGCACAACTTCTGGCTTTTTTCCATGTATGTGGTACCGAGGAATCGAACCTGGGTCTTTGTGCATGCTAGGCAAGCACTTTAACCACTAGGCCAAACTCCCGGCCCCTCTATTTTACTTTAGGTAGGATCACTTTTTATTGTGTTGTGTAGACTTTGGTTACTACCTCATTATCAGAGGATGGATTGGGAATTAGATTGGGAATTATATGATGTCAGTTGACTTTCAGAAAACATTTTGAATCCTTTCTTTGAGTTTGATAGACACAAACCTAGACATCTTTATTTTTCGGTTTCCATAGTTTTGCATATTTTAAAGATACCTTTAATCCTTATGGTACAATGAGTGATTACATAATTTTTCTGATTGCCTTATAGCCTTTTTTTTTTAACAGTTTGGCTTCAGAGCAGGTGTAATTTCTGTGCATGACATTTGATGGGGGTTTTGGAAGTTTCTCTCTAAACAATGTTATTGTCTCCAAGTAGTGAGAACTCATTCTTGCTTCAAACCTTGCCTTTTTCATGATTTTCTTTTCTGGCTACGACCTGCCCAGCTCTCCCCAGTCCAAAGTTTGAGGGTGTTGGAGGTAGGCCATTTTCTTCTTCTTCCCAATCTTCTTCCCAAAGCACTTAGGGTTTAACTTTATGACTTCAGTTTGCAACATGACTTTTATAGGCACACATATCTGATTAGGCAATTTCCTTTTTAGGGATTTCTCTTTTCCCATAAATGGAGGTTGAAAGTGATCAGCTGTCCTTTCTGTTTCTGCTAAGAGATAATGTATGATTATATTATTTCTAATTTGTTAATATGGCTACTGCTCTCTTATCTGTTGATCTGACATTTGGGTAAATCCACCAATGTAATCATGTCCTATGGCTGTTATCTTAAGGACTGCCAAATTCAGTGAATACAATGGTTAGACTGTGTCCGTCCACAGTTCCTGGGTGGAGACAGAGTGTCCAGATTCACAGGATGAAGGTCTGGGGTGGGGGGGAGGGAAGGTCTGGGGTGGGGGGGAGGGAGGGCCTCTGAAAGGGTTAGAGGACATCACAAGGGAGGTCCTCACAAGGTATTAGTGGCTTTAGAGGAGGAGCCACCTGAATTGACATGCTTGCTGTATCTCTCCTTGTCATGCTTTTTGCCATGTCACCAAGCTGCGAGAAGGCCTTTACCCATATCAGCCTCATGATATTGAACATCCCAGCACCTAAGACTCTGAACCAAATAACTACTTGTGAGTATATCATTATAGCAATAGAAAATAGACTAAGGGTTTATTGTTATATTCTTTTCAAAAGCTGGGTACTGGTGGCTTATGACTGTAAAGTAGCTACTCAGGAGCCTGAGAGCTGGAGGACTGAGGTTCAAAATCAGCCTGGGGCAGAAAACTCTATGAGACTTCATCACCAATTAACCAGAGAAATGCTGGACTGGCGGCATGACTGAAGTGGTCGGATACCAATCATGACTGAAAAAGCCAAGCTAGATTGATAGGCTACTCAGTCCTTTGTGTCAATGTGTGTGCATTCAATGTGTGTGTGCATACACACACATACAATATTCCTTTCAATTTGATGTCAAGTGTTGTCTTTTAAGTGATTGACTAAATACTTTAATTTCATTCTTTCTTCTTCCATTTATTCAAAAGTTGTCCATTCTAATTTTACCCTTTACGTAGACACTGCAAAAGTTACAAAACACAAAGTCACTTTCATGAACCCTGAAGAAATGACCCATCTTCAAATGCTGGGGCAGCGAGTCGTTAATTGCTGAGACAACTTTCTTTGCCTCTCTGATCATTCATTTAGCTCATTCATTGAGATTTCAGTTGTAACGTTACTACTGCTTGCACACTCAAGATTTTCTTAGGCAGGACCACATGTTGGTTACTTTCTTTGTTTCTGAGGTTTCCTTGAGGATCGAGTCTCCCTTCTGAGTTTGCTTTGCTAGCCTGGAGCCTTGCTGTTTGAAAGCGTCTTTAATGAGAAACCTGCAATGCAAGTTAAGACAAACTGGATTTGCCTCAGAAGCTTTCCTCTTTCTTCACTCTTTTTCTCAGGAAGAGTTTGTGGTTGCTTTTGATTCCCACACTAGAGAGGCCACTCCTCAAGCTTCCAGCTTCAGGGTTTGCTTTCTGGAAGTCTACTCAGCAAGCTCTCATTTCTTTGATGGTAATTGGACTTTTCTGTGACTGATTTTCAGATTTTTTTTTGTCTTTCTTTTGCCATATTTTCACTCGGCTGTAACTTGGTGGGAGTATCTTTTATTTGTCCTGTTTGGAATCACCAGGCTTTTTAAATCACTTCTGGAACATTCTCCACCCTTCTCATTCTCCATCCAGTTACCAATATGAAGCCCATTTTCCTCCTCTGAGTCTCTGATTAATTTCCTCCTGAACTCTTCAATCTCTTGTCTCTCCTCTGCTTGCACACCACCTACTACCATCCCAGCCCTTTTTGCATATGTCTTTTATTTATTTTATGATTAAAGTCCTGGACCTATGTTTTTTGTCTTATGGAACATCTCCATATTAGCAGGGTTACTTGTTTTGTTTTCTAATCCGGGGCCTCGAACTCAGGGCCTGGGCACTGTTCTTGGGCTAAAGCTCTACTACTGGAACCACAGCGCCATTTTCCAACTCTTTTCTATATTTGTGGTATCGAGGAATCGAACCTGGGTCCTCGTGCGTGCTAGGCAAGCACTCTTACCACTAGGCAAAACTCCTGGCCCCTCAGGTTACTTATTTTTGAGATGGAGTTTGGGTAACTTTTGCCCTGATGGTCTTGGTCCTTGATCCTACTATCTCTGTTTTCTGAGGAGCTGTGATTATAGGCAAGACGCATCAACTGTGTCCAACAATCTTCATTTAGAGATAGGGAGATATCAGTATCTTCAATGCCATGGCTTTCCTCATAGCAGATCCAAGATTCTAGTTAGCTTTGCTTTTCCCCAAGGTTGTATCAGTCTCTTTACAACATACTGCTCTGGTTCATGAGTCTTTCTTTTCAATTCCATGTTTTCACAGGCGATGTCCTGTTGTATTTGTAGTGACAAAATGCCTGAGATAAATCACTTTAATAAAAGAGCAGATTTATTTATGTTCATAATATCAGAAGCTTCCAGCCAATGGTCACTTGGTATCTTTGGGCCTGAGGTGGCATCTAGTAGAGGAAGCCGGTTGATCTCAAGGTGATTGGGAAGCAAAAGCGAGAAATATGGATGTCTTAGAGTCTCAATGTCTCCTTAAGGGGCATTCACCCAATGTCCTAATATTCTCTTGTGAGCCATAAGGACTCTTCTAACTCCCAGTAGCACCACAGATCAGTGAGCAAGCCTTTCATAAATGGGCTTTAGGAGGACATTCAAGATCCAAATTCTCCAGTAGTTAGGAACCCTATCTATCTATCTATCTATCTATCTATCTATCTATCTATCTATCTATCTGTTTTGGTGCCAATCCAAAATAGGCCCAGAACATCTTTTGCTCAAGGCTAGCACTCTAAAATTTGAGCCACAGCTCCTCTCCCTAATTCTTTTTCTTTGGGAGGGGGGGGGGTAGTTCATTGGAAATAAGAATTTTATAGATTTTCTGCCCAGGCTGGCCTAGAACCCTGACCCTGAGATCTCAGCCTCCTGAATTGCTAGCATTACAAACATAAGCTACCTGACCAGGATCTGTGTCTTATGATTAGAAAGTGAAGCTTGTCAGCGGGTGGTAGGTTGTAGTGCACCTTTTGTATAACTCCTGTCTTCATTGTGCAGGAGAGGCTGCCATATTGTCCCTGTGAAGGTTCTGTGACTACTTGGATCTCAAGGCACAGCATGTGTGCAAAGCTCCTGAGTTCTCTCGGAGACCAGAATCTAGCCAATTCCAATGGCAAACAGGAGGATTCATTGTAAAGGCTGGCCTCCCCTCTGGAGGACCTGAAGGGTGAGACAATGTCATGCCTTCAACCTTCCCAATTCTGCTCCCTACCTTCCGTGTGGTTTTTGTAGAGACATTTAATGCTTTTCTGCTCCATTTCCTAACTGCCTGCCCATCAGGTTTCCATTATGCATTGATGAAGCCCATCTGTCTAAAGCCCAGCCTGCGGGGCAGGCCCTGTCAGCTGCGTAGTTATCAGGAGAGCCGGGGACCCGTGTGGTGGTTGGTGCTCAGTGTTGCTGGGTGGCTGAGGATGCGCAACAGAGAACAGTCCTGTGAATGCTGGCCTTCCAAGCCCAGGAGGCCCGGGCAGAGACATGGCTACCACCTGGGAACCCAGCCACTCAGCAACAGGGTAGAGGCAGAGATCAATCCATGATTCCAAACTTGAATGGCAGTTCCCTGATACACCCTGGTAGCCTGCATCAGAGTGCAAAGGCCTGCCAGCAACACAATGTCAACATCTCCCCATTTTTATGTGACTTGTGGCTATTTATTTTTCAATTTTGTATGGTTATTATAAAGGTGATATGTAGAGAGGTTACAGTCTCTAAAGCATCCTTTAAGTCCATGCTCAGACTTGTGGTGATCCTGGCCTTGGCTAGAGGAGCCAAAGAAGAAACCAAGCCAGGAGTTCTCTTTCTCATCATCTCAAGAATGCCATTCATCCATTCCATAGCAGGTGGGCATGGGAGATACTGAGCTCCTGTCTGTCTGCCAGTGTGTGAACCTTCCCAGCATCCAGAATGTACTAACACAGCAGTTGCTACTCAGTGAATCTGGAAAACCAAGGTGGGTGCAGAAGACAATCTGATGTGTGGAACAAGAATTTGATCACCTTAAATTATCTAGACAATGCATATCTGGCTTATATATGGCTTGTTGTATTTCTCTTGGCACCTCTGTGGTCCATCTGTGGAGTTGACTTGGACCCAGGGTTGAGGGGTGCTCTACGTGCCACCCACTCTGTCCTACACCCCAAATCAGGAAGGATGGTGGCTGCAGGCTTGTGTTTGGACAGCTCTAGTGTCTTCCTCTGTAGGAGAGCTAAGGGACAACACTCCTGACTCATGGAAGCCCCAGGCCAGTACAGCAGAGAGTTCCTCTGGATGAAGAGGAAGAAGGCATTCTAAAAAGTGAAAAAGTGCTGTGAATCCAAACAATATAGGAATGTTTGCTAACCAAATACAGCTGACCCTCAGTATCCAGAGAGGATGGGTTCCAGGCCTCTGTGAATACCCAAACCCAATGCCCAATTCCTGCATCTAAGGTGCTGGGGTATTTACAATCATTGGCTGTATATTTTATTACATGTAGATTAACTTTATCTTTCCCTCCCTCCCTTCCTTCTTCCCTTCTTTTCTTTCTTCCTTCCTTCCTTCCTTCCTTCCTTCCTTTCTGTCAGTACTGTGGTTTGAACTCAGAGTTTAAATTTTTTTTTTTTTCAAATAAGATCTCACATTGTCAGAAGCCAACCTGGACCACTCTCCTCCTAGTTAAGCTGCTTGTCTAACTGGGATGACATGTATATTTCAGTATACTCAGTATTTTCTGCCTTTTTCTTTTTATCCTTGCTGCTTCAGGGGCTTTAACTCTGGGCCTAGACACTGTCACTGAGCTTTTGTGCTCAAGTTTAGTGCTCTACTATTTGAGCCACAGCTCCATTTCTGGCTTTTGGTGGTTAATTGTCTGATGGACTTTTCTACACAGGCTGGCATCAAACAAAGATCTTCAGATCTCACCCCCTGAGTAGTCAGGATTATCGATGTGGTCCACTGGCACTTAGCTGGCCACATCCTGCTTTTAATAAAATGAAGTCTTGAGCAGTTTTTTTTTTTATTGTTGTTGTTGGTGGTGGCCTGGCACTTGAACTCTGGGCCAGGGAGTTGTCCCTGAGCTGTTCAGCTCAAGACTACTGTCCTACCCCTTGACCCACAGCACCATTTACGGTTTTCTAGTGGTTAATTGGAGATAAGAGTCTTGTGGACTTTAGTGGCAGGGCTGGCTTTGAACCACAATCCTCAGATCGCAGCCTCCCGAGTAGTTAGGATTACAGGTGTGCACCACCACACCGGACTTGTTTTCTTTTGGCTGTCCTTGAACTATCCAACCTCTGCCTCCCAAGTATGTAGGGTTTGAACTCAGAGCCTCACACTTACCAGAGACCGTTTGAGACACATTTCCAGCCCCATTCCACCTTTTGTTCTGGCTATTTCCTTTTGCAATCGTCTCTGAATGGTTGTACAAAGTTGTCATTCAAGAAAACAATTTATGAATCCAATGCATCTTGATCAAAGTTGCCTTTATGGCATTCTCATCCATCCCTCTCAAGATAGAGTCTTACAAATTGTTCTACCTAGGCTGGCTTCAAATCATGATCTGTCTGATCTCAGCTTCCCGAGTAGCAGCAGCACCTGGCCAGAGAACTTGTCATTGGCCTTTTAGATATTGGAATCCTTGCTGTCCTCCGGCTTGAGCAGGGTTCTGGGAGCCAGTCCAGTGGCTGACTCACTTCTGCTTACTTACATATCCAATGGAACTTCTGCTTCCCACCTGCAAAAGTTGACGGGTTTTAGAACTCAGAGGGGGTAAAATAAGGTCAGATTAGGAGAGCACTGTGCCAGACACACAGCAAATTTGAAGGAGGCGTTCTTCATCTTCTCCTATGGGGGTGATATTCTATTCCAGAAGCCTTGCATATTGGCACTGTGTGTGCATGTATGGGGGCCAGTATTGGGGCTAGAATTCAGGGTCTGGCTGTTGTCCCTTAGCTTTTCCTACTCTACCACTTGAGCCACAATTCTGCTTCAGGCTTTATGGTGGTTGACTGGAGATAAGTCTCACAGACTTTTCTGCTCAGCTTGGCTTCAAACCATGATCCTCAGATCTGAGGCTCTTGAGTGGCTGGGATTACTGGCATGAGCCACCAGCACCTGGTTAAATGTGTGCCTTGTGGAGAGGATTTAAGACGCTATATCACACTCCAGCCATGTGGTCACATGGGACAGGTAGATTTTTTTTTTAATTCAATAAGATGATGGAAGGAATGGAATTTGTCAACAGTTTAATTGGTGTGTCTATTAGACATGTAGACACACGAGCAAAGTCTACTTTGTACAGAGTCTAACACTCACATTGTATGGTGGGTTTTGAATTTTTAAATTTTTATTTGGTATTGGTGTTTGGACTCAGGCCTATTAGACATGCACTATACCACTTGTACCATATTTCCAGCCACTTTTTAAAAGGAAAAGTTTAAGAAAATTCTTAATTAAAAAAAAAGTTACTATAAAGGTAATGCACAGAGGGGTTACAGTTACATAAGTCGGATAAAGAGTACATTTCTTGTTTGACAATGTTACCCCTCACTCAACCTTTAGTTTGCTTTAGTTATTTTGCAGGTGAGATTTTATGTTTCTATAGAGTAGATAGAAACATACCTGAGATCGCCACATCCAGCATTACAGTCCAGCCATGATGACAGGCTAAGTGACAGTGTGAGGCCCTGAATTCTAGCCCTGGTACTTACACATGGTGTGTGTGTGTGTGTGTGTGTGTGTGTGTGTGTGTGTGTGTGTGAACATGCGCATGTGCATAGGAAATATCACACCAGAAAATATCAGATGCACGTAGGAGCACTTCAATGGAGAAAAAATACCTTTCTTTGGGAACTGGCCTCACAAGATACAGACTTACTAAGCATCTGCTGTGAACACTGAGTGATATACACAACCAGGAGAAAATTAGCTCCTCGTCTTTCTTTCTTTCTTTCTTTCTTTCTTTCTTTCTTTCTTTCTTTCTTTCTTTCTTTCTTTTTATTAGGCATCTGGTGCTCTTCCCCCAGGGGAGGGGACATATAGATATTTCATGTCCCATTCCCTGGGCACCACTAGTCTTACCAAGGAGAAAGTCAGGTAAGCAAACACATGCTGGGTCGTGGGCTTCCTAGCAGGGATGGTGGGAATCCCTAGAACAGGCAAGGATGACCTGTAAAACTTGCAGGGCCTTGGGGCAGGGTCCCTCGGCATCCACTCTGGGTGTCAGCCAAGTAGAGCACTGTAGAGGAGGTGCTGGTCTTGTGGGGTGACCTGAGGCAATGTGGAGGCACGTTTCCAGGCTCTGTGCTTTGGAAAGCCTGCTTTCATCAAAGTTGATGCTCTTCCTTTTTTCCCGTCTGTTTTCTTTCTGTTTCCCAGTCCATTTCTCGGCAGAGAGGCCGGCGGTGGGCACGTAAGGGGCTCTTTTTCTCATGGAGTGTGGGAAGGTGTCCGTACACGTTTCCTTCTCGATGATTCACCTTGTGAAGGTCCACACACAATGAAAGCCTCGAGCACACCTAACATCACAAAGAGAACAATTTAACCACGGTTTCGCCGAGCGTTTCTGGAATTGTATTTTGCAACTGCATTCTTCTTTTCAGGAAATACCTTTATATTTCCCATGACGTACATTCACTAACAACAACAACCCCTGCCCCCTGCTGTTCCTGAGCGCCTGCATGAGTGAGTAAAATCTCTGTGAGGGCCGGGCAGTGCCTCAACTGGTGAGCCAATGGAAGCTAACACACATCGTGGGTAGAGAAGGATTTATGCACCAGAGAAATATAGCTCCACACAGACAGGAATGAGCAGCAATGCATAAAAAGCTGTGCATCAGAGTCAGTCCCTTGTTTCTGGAGTCATCATATTCTGAGTAATAAGCTAGGGAGTGAGGAACAGAGCATGTCTTCTGCAAGACAGTGTGTTAGCTGTCTGCAGGTGGCCTGCCACCACAGATGCATTGGCAGGCTAACCAACTTTTCCCTCCACATCCAGCAAATTCTAAGGAGTGAAAGGAATAACCAAAAGCCTTGAATTTGGGAAGAATCAGAAACAAAGTTGTGGGGCTGGGAATGTGGTCTAGTGGTAGAATGCTTGCCTAGTATGCATGAAGCCCTAGGTTTGATTCCTCAGTACCGTATACACAAAAAAAGCCAGAAGTGGTGCTGTGGCTCAAGTGGCAGAGTGCTATCCTTGAGCAAAAAGTGTCCAAGGACAGGGGTCAGGCCCTGAGTTTAAGCCCCAGGACTGAAAAAAAAAGGGGGGAAGGGGGGAGCATAGACTAGTGGTAGAGTGCTCACTTAGCATGCATGAAGCCCCGGGTTTGATTCCTTGGTAACATATATGCAGAAAAAGCTGGAAGTGGCACTGTGGCTCAATTGGCAAAATGCTAGCCTTGAGCAAAAAGTGTCCAAGGACAGGGGTCAGGCCCTGAGTTCAAGCCCCAAGACTGGCAAAAACAAACAGAAACAAAAACAGAACAACACAGAAGAACAAAGTTGTCATCTGCCCATCCTAGAGAGCCCTGCTCTCCCACAGACTTCGGAGAAGGAAGTAGAGGCACTGGAACTCATAATGGGGGCACAGTAACATGGTTAGTTGAAAATAAGTTATCATCAACTTAACTTTCTTCAGTGAAAGTTGTAAACATGTTAATGAAAAGAAGCAATGAAATGTTTTTTGTCACAGTAGCAGAGAATTATAGAATAGGTCTGCCGGTGTTTTACCTATGAGTTCTTCATTTTACACGTATATCCATCGCTTCTATAGAAAGAACTATGGAATTTTACAGAGCCATCAAGAAGAGTGACAATAGAAGGATCTGGAAAAAAATTATGAACAAAGTAAGCCAGGACCCACAGACAAAGAGCACAGTTTTTCTCTTATATGTAAATCTTAGACCGCAGCTACAACTTCCCAGGTAAACCCCGCAAAGAAACACAGGCTAATATATATGCCCAAGTTGACTAAAGTATAGCACATTCAGGAAGAAACTTTTGGACAATTAGACGACTAAACTGCCTAGTTTATCCAAATGAACATCAGGAAGTGTAAAAATAGATTAGAAGGGGCTGGAAGAGGAAAAGGAACACAGTGATAATAATTACTGTATGTATGGGAAAAACCAAGTGGAAAACTTGCTGCATCTAACTGTGGAGGAAGGAGGAAGGAGGGAGGGTGAGGCAGAGGGGGAAGAGTTGGGAGAGAAGGGTAGAATAGGTGACTCTGATCAAGATGCCCTGTACAGGAAGTGGCACTATGACTCAAGTGGTAGAGCACTAGCCTTGAGCACAGAGAGGCTCAGAGACAGCATCCAGACCCTGAGTTCAAGTCCCAGGACAGGTTAAAACAAACAAACCAAAAAAGATGTGCCATACACACAAATAGTATCTCCCCTGTAGAACAAGTTGGAGATTAAAATAACAATCATTTTTCAAAAGAGAAATGATTTCTCATCCCCACTGCACAGCTATGCTTGTTGGATTGGCTATGGCAGAGGCTGGTTTCTTGGCCAGGGTTCCAGAGCGCTCTCCCCTGCTGGCATGGGGTGTTGGCTTGTGATGCTGTGTGGCAGCAGGAAGCCAATGTGACTGCAGGAAGGAGCCCAGTGCTGTCCTCATCTTCGAGGGTCTTGTCACCAGTGGGTCTGCTGTCTGTAGAGGGCTGCTGTCCTTTGTGCACAGCAGTCACCATAGGGCCACAGAAGCAGGAGCAGGAAGGACACCGGGGCCGTTGGGAGGCAGGAGGAACGTGGAGCTGGTGTGGACCAGGATGATGGTGAACGAGGTGTGAGAACATTCACGTGAAGCCAGGGTCCCGGCATTGGTGGCACGCAGCAGCGCTGCCCTGCGCACACTCATGGATGCCTCTGACTGTGACACCACAGAGCAAACGCCACATCAAGTTCCCAGCGGATGGATGCATACACATAGTAGGCAAAGCGACTAAGTAAACAGCAAGACAAATGTGCACCTGGACAGAATCTGGATTGGAAGAGGGACAATCTGCATGTCAGTCAAATGTCATTGTATCTCAGAAAAAAAAATTAAATAAACAGGGCTGAGAGTTTGGCCCAGTGGTAGAGTGCTTGCATAGCATACATGTACATTCCTCGGTACCACATACATAGAAAACACCGAAAGTGGTGCTGTGGCTCAAGTGGTAGAGCTCTGGCCTTGAGAAAGCCCAGGGACAGTGCCCAGGCCTTGAGTTCAAGCCCCAGGACTGGCAAAATAAAATTTAAAAGAATTAAATTAACAACATAATTCCATACAGTAGAGCTTTGGTATCCGCAAGCATATAGTTTCAAGTGGACCCTGACTGAGGAAACATAAACAAAATACAGCATTCGCGATGTACTTGACTCAGTGTTGTACTGTAGATAGACACTTGAGTTCTTTTTCCTGGAACATACCTCTCAATGTCTGCTAAAGGCATTCTGTCCTTCAGTAGTTACTGGTTGATGAGTGACATTAGGGACGTTAACTTTGACCTTGCTTGGGGAGAGGCAGATTTCACAGAACCAAAGGCAGGGCGCCCCAGGGCAGATTACGTGTTTAAGCCTCATTGTCAATCGTGTGGGACAGACAGCTTTTCATCTCATCTAGCTGCCATAATGTGAGTGCTGGAATTTCAAACTTCTGTTTTTGAAGCTACCTTTTGAATTTTATATTTACTTCTTTGAGTATCCTTGGTCAACACTACACGTGACAAATCCACGCATCAGGTGGGCTCGGGATACTTTTAGGTGGCGTGATTATGGTAACTAAATAAGACACAAATAAAGTCACAAATAAGACACAATAAAGTCACTGCATATATATGAGATTCATGGAGTGATCAAGACTGCTTGTGACATCTCATTCTACCTTCCCCTCTCTGGGTGGGGAAACTGATTTCTAAATGAGCATAAAGCCAGCCACGAGCCTCCATCTCCTGCTCTTTTTGGCAACAATGAGGCCCATGACCCAATGCCATCTAGTGAGAGGATGTGTTTGGATTTCCAGGAAAAAAAAATCCTTCCAAAGAGAGGGAGAAAGCTCACCCTGCTCTTCTACCTGCTTACTCCATTTCCTTTCTACTACTGATTCCTATGTGGAAAGGCAAATGTAGTGGTGAGAGCTCTGGCAGCCAAGGTGGTCTATGAGACCCCTTTAGCTGTTGACTTACACAGGCTGAGGATGGTAGGGCCCAAACCAGGGGCAACAGACTCACCTTGTGGAAGCAAGAGACTGAGTAGAATACTATATAGGGAAGAGGCTGTCCAAAATGAGGAGGGAGAGGCAGGGAGAGAGAAGAGAAGAGAAGAGAAGAGAAGGGAAGGGAAGGGAAGGGAAGGGAAGGGAAGGGAAGGGAAGGGAAGGGAAGGGAAGGGAAGGGAAGGGAAGGGAAGGGAAGGGGAAGAAGAAGAAGAAGAAGAAGAAGAAGAAGAAGAAGAAGAAGAAGAAGAAGAAGAAGAAGAAGAAGAGAGAATAGAAGAGCTGAAAGCATATAACACAGCAAAGGAAAAGAGATAGATACTGTGAAATAAAAGAAAGATATTCCATACCCAATTTAAGCATCTTCTGAGACAACTGTTAAATCCATTTCATAAGTGTTGAGGAATTTGTGGCAAGTATTCTAACTATTCCAGCTACTCAAGTCCTAGAGACAAATTATAATATGTGATTGAAAACATCTGAGCCCTAAAGTGCAATGCCAGCAGATAAAATAAATGAATAGTTCTATTTTTTATGTATCTAGGAGACAAAGTTTTCTTTACATTTTCTGCTTTTTTTTTTTAACGAGAAAACACATTCACCATCTTTAACTTGATTTGTACCAGAGAAGAAAACGACCAAAATCTACTGGAAAACCTGGCCATGAAATTTTCTAGTTTTGACTATCTTGACAAACCATGTGTGGATCCGTTTTAGTTTTATTGTATATAAAGCGAGGATAATAAATGGTCTCCAGCCAATAAGAGGTTTCTGTGACAATAAAAATGAGCTAATGTGTATGAAAGAACAATATAATCCGTACACTGTTGTTCGAGGGACTCTTGCATTCCAGGAAACTTTGGATACTTAGGGTGATGGAATGTTTTATGCTTGTGGGGTCAGGATGTTTTTGGAGGTACATGTAGAGCAACTGTTCCTTGATCTCACTGCAAATTCTTTCTTAACTAAGATTTTATTTACATATCACGAGATGAGAGCAGGTCAGTCAGACGAAGATTAAAAGTTCAAAACTCCAGCACTACCAAAACCAACCAACCAAACAAACCCCCACCAACCTTCAACAGCAGAAAGCAGTAAAGTTCTTAGCAGACATGGAAAGGAGGAGGATGAGAAAACGTGTTTGAACAGTCTACCTCCATCTGGCTTCGAGTTCCTGTATCTTACTCACCTCATGGCTCCTTATTTAGTGTAACATAAATAAGATAAATGCTTTCATCTCTCAAAGATGATGACAGTGTTTTCTTTTTTTTTCCCATTGGCCTAGTTAATTATCTTAATTTGACTCTTCATCATCATGGAAACTTTTGTTTCCTATTTTTATATTTGGAAACTCTCCATGGGCTATTTTTACCCATGAAATACGAATCGAGTTAGGGCTAATTAGTTCCTAGTTACAAGTACAATTAAGAAATGTGCTATTGAGTTGTACATTCTAGAGAAAAATATTCCAGAAACAAGTGGTCTGGAAAGAATGACTCAGTCTGAAGCTGTGATGTGACATTGTTACCACAGTGGTTTGAAATCAAACCTCTGGAACAACAAAATGGAAGAATCTCGTTCCACTGCTTCAACAAGGATACTTCTTAAAACTTAGAGGAGCTCCAGATATTTTCCAAGCTCAGCCAACTAATATTGTATAAATAAAAAGTTTTAGTGCCAGGTTTGATAATGGTGTCTTTTCCATTGGGACACTTGGATTCCAGATCATCTTGACCATGCCAGGATATCTCATGAAACCAAGTGTTTTTATTTCTTGAACTTGAACTTGAAAGTTCGTGGGTTTTTTTTTTGCCAGTCCTGGGCCTTGAGCTCAGGGCCTGAGCACCATCCTTGGGCCTTTCTCTAGCACTGGAGCCACAGCAACACTCCCGGCTTTTTCTATATGTATGTGGTACCGAGGAATCAAACCTGGGTCTTCATACATGGTAGGCAAGCACTCTACCCCTAGGCCAAACTCCCGGCCCGAAAGTTCCTGTTCTTGTTCTGTGCTTTCCTGTAACACAGAGAATCAAATGAAAGGAGAAATGTTATAAAGTTTTACGAACTTTCTTTTCAGTATAAGAAAAGAGCGATCACACAACTTTATAGGGGAGACAATTGATGTTGGCATAATTACAGTAAACAATATGAGATTACAAATGACAGAATTAAATTCAAAACATGTTATTTATTATGCCAGTGCTGGAGCTTGAACTCAGGGCCAGGGAACTGTCCTTGGACAGGTTTTTCTCAAAGCTATTGAGCCACAGGGTGACGTCCAGCTTTTTCTGTGGATGTGGTACCAAGGAATCGAACCCAGGGCTTCCGGCACACTAAGTGAGCAGTCTAACACTAGGCTATGCTCCCAGCCCCAAAACATGGTTTTGATTCTAATTTCAGGGCTCACACATCACAGTTGCAGAGGAAGTGACTTGTTTCCAACCCAATGCACACAGGAAGTACAGAAAAAGGAACCAAGAATGGAAGAGGAGATCTACTCAAAGCCAGACATAAAACCCAATGTTTGAATCTATGAACATAAATCCCCACAGCAGAAGTTTAGCAATTGAAAAAAAGTATGCTCATCGTCATTATCAAGTATATATTTTATTATCTACTATTCTAAACAACATATCTTATATGCAACAGCTATTGGGATACACACATACATTATATGTAATATATTCTATATATTTTTGATTAGAAGGGACAAAGCTATTGTCAGCTCCATACTCTTCACAAATCTAAATGACTAATAATCACACAACGTAAGTTATCAGATCCCAATGAAAACCTGGCATGAGTGGGTCACCCCTTTGTTCCTTGCCACTCAGGAGACTGAGATTTAGGTATCGCAGTTTGAGGTCAATCTGAGCAGAAAAGCCTATGAAACACCATCTCCAATTCATTAAGAAAATTCTGGATTGGATATCAGTTCAAGTGGTAGAGCACCTGCTGTCAACAAGAAAGCCGACCAAGAGCAAAGGAGTTTTAGTTCAAGTCTTGGTACTCAATTGCTGATTCTGACACAAATATTTTTAATTTATGAATGAGATTGGAATAGCTGACATAGTATTTGAAATATGACATTACCGAATGTTAATCAGGATGAATTACTAGTAGATAGAATATGGTTACTGTCACTCAGTGGCCATTTGTTTTTGCCAGTCCCGGGACTTGAACTCAGGGCCTGTGCACCATGACTGAGCTTGTTTTGCTCAAGGCTAGCACTTTACCATTTGAGCCACAGTGGTATTTCCAGCTTTATCTGTTTCTGTGATACTGAAGAATGGAATCCAGGGCTTCCATGCATGCTAGACAAGCACTCTACCACTAAGCCACATTTCCAGCCCTGTCCATTTATAATTATAGGTATAATTATAATTTTAAACTGAATGCTTATAATTAAACATTCAGTTACTTTATAATGTAGCACACTCATGCTTTTTGAACTTCAAACAAAATTATTCACACGAAAATCTATACACAGATTTTTTAACAGTTATTCATAATTAATTCCCCTAAGCAACCCAAATATCTTCCATATAAAACACTGGATTGACAAATTGTAGTATACAATAGAATGTGCCTGGCAATGGAAAATAATTTGCCCAACCATGTGGATACATGAAAGTGTTAAAGAATGCAGGCTCCAGGCGCTGCACTGTAAGATTCCACACATGTGATACTGCGGACGGCAGAGACAAAAACCACATGTGCAGCTATGAGGGCTGTGACAGAGAGCAGAGCTCCCGGGAAGGGGACTGCGAGGTTTTGTGGTGATGTCTAGGCTCTGTGTAGCACTCTGCTGGCAAATACAGGATTCTAGGCATTTGTTAAAACCTACAGCCATGCACACTGCCCAGAATAAACTTTCGACATCCAAAATTTGAACTGTACTAAATGGGATGGGGTATGGTCTAGGCACAGTGACACCCTCTTATCTGTCCTTTTGGGTACGTGCTGTCAACTTCAGCTCAAAATATTAGGTGAAAAGTTCAAGCATTTCAAGTTATGCATTTTCCTAAGTAGTAGAATAGAAAAATCTCTCAATGCCCTGTTTCAACCCACCTGGAAGTGGAACTCGAACCACCTGTTTAGGCAGTGTTGCATGGACTCTAGGCCTCTATGTTAATGAGCCACCTAGAAGGTTATCAATGTCACTGTCAAACTTCACTGTAGCGCCTTTGTCCAAATAACCCTCCTTTTACTGAATAATGCCCCCAACACAAACCTTTATCATTCTATATCACTATAATACTTTTATTTTTGTTATTGTTGATAATCTTTTACTGTGCTTAGTTGATAAATTAATTTTTAGGTACAAATGTACAATTTTACACCCTCACTGGCCATCATAGAATTTGTCTCCCACCATGACCATGTCTGTTTCAAAACAATGTCTGCACTGACTGGACACTGTGAGGAAAAAGACAGCATAGAACTGGATATCAACTGTGCTTTGTTTTGATTGTTTTGCCCTCAGGAATGGGAGTTTGCAGTTTTGACGTGTCTCAATGTGTAGACAAGAGTTGAACAAATAGCAGCCAATTTCAGATTTCTCACTGTCCAAGAGATAAGCTTCAAATCAATCTTCACCAAACATTATAGTACTAGAAACCTGCTCAGGCAAAAAGTAGGACACTGTATCTGAAAAATAACCAAAAGCCTAAAGGGCTGGGGTTATGATTCAAGTGGTGGAACACTTACTTTGCTTAGCAAGCTCAATCCCCTGAATTCAAACATCAGTACTTTAGCAAGGGGTGTTGAGTAAAGGAGGAAGAGGGGGAGGAAAAGAATAGAAGAACAGGAAGAAGAGGAAAGGAAAAGACAAGAGCAAGGCAGAGCAATAGAATTCTGACATCACAGCAAATATTTCCAGATACCTAGAAAATAGAAATAAAGTTCTAGAATGTTATTCCTACCTAAAACCATAGTAGGTGAAGATCAAATAAATTTGGGGAGGATAAAATAAATTCGAACTAGTTGCAACATGTTTTCGATGTATTCTTTGAAGACATCATCTCACATCACGGTCCGAGTATGAGCCTCATAGCTGAAGTGGCATGCGCCTGGTGACAGTAGGCTCTATGCATATTTTTTCTGAAAAGAAATTAACTGGAATGACTCTACTCCCCCCCAAGGTACTTTCAAGGAAACAGACTGAAATAATTCCAGAGAGGCGAGTTATAATCCCCAGGAATAGATGAAGTGGTGTTATTAATCACAGTGCATAGTACATAGTTGCATAGTACTTTACAAATTGATACATTCTATCAAAACCTTCTGTACAACTACTTAAAGATAATAAAATTTAAAAATAGAATAAAGAAATAGAGCAATAAGATAAAGTGTATATTAGTGTTAATGCAATGTTATTTTAATGTGATTGGGCATCAAACATAATCTTGCAAGTAATAAAAGGTAGGGTTTAGTATATGCTCCATCCTAACACAGCAACAACAATAAAACCAATCTATGAAATAAAGACACAAATATCAGTAGAAACATAGGCTTATTTAAATATCTCCATTTCAATAAATTTGGTTTTATGATATTTACACATATTAGTATGCTAATGCATTGTGTTTACTTATATATAACATGCAGTATCTAGCATTAGTATTGTTTATTGAGATATTAAACATCTATATTAAATATATCACTATTAAATATAGTAAATATCGATATTAAATTATATTAGAGATATTTCAAAATATATCTCTTTCTCATACTTTTTTTGTATAGTGGCTGGGATTGATCCCTGGACCTTTGGCTGCCAGGCAAACTTACTGTAGCTGAGCTCTACTCTCAGCCTCTCATTCTCTTGCCAAGCTACTGAAGAGTTTCATATACTGTATTTACAATATGACACTTAATCAACAATGAATGCATCAGTTCCCTTTCTACAAGATCTTATGGATGTTCTTAGCTTAAAATGCAAAGAGAAAACATATTCAGTGCTTGTGCTTTGAAAATATCTTCACATTCTTCTCCAAGAAAGGTGGCACGGTCTTCTTTTACTACCAGCACATGTTCAGTGTGCCTTCCTCACCACGGAAACTTTGATTAATTTGGTGTGTACAAAGAGCAGTATACTGAAAATTCATTTATTTTCTCATTTCACTAAGTGGCTCAAGTTTCTACCAGGAAACTCTAACAGGAAAATCAAAATCCCAGGTCACCTTAGAATGCTTTCATTGTGTCTCTCCAGTCTTCATCTGGGCACCACTCCACGCAGGCCAGGAGTGGTTTTGAGGACACCTGAGCAGCCTGAGGCCTCGGTCCCACATTTAGCAGCATGTACTCAGAGCCTTCTCTCTCCCCTCACAAAAACCAGAGATCCCAGATATCCACATGGAAATGCCACACAATTCAATCAGATCAGTGGCTCCATTACCCATAGTTTACAGCTACACAGCAGCTCAAGTTTGTCATATTGCTGACCACAGGTTTGTCCCATGACCTCAGATTAGAAGAGTCCTGACAGAGTCTGGATGGTGGAGCGGCTTGCTTTGACATCTTTGCTTAGGGTGTGTCAATGAGATCCTATTTGTGTTCTTAAATCATGACTTTGAGAATTCTATTTCCGGTAGAATGGTTTGTTTGTTAGTAGTTCACTGGGCTCTTCTGCTGTATTCTTTATTGTCCAGCCTCAAGGAAGAGTGACTGGGCCCCTGGGGTACTCTGCAGCATTGTTTTCCAGCTGATCTTACAGCAGGCTGCTGGTAGGCTGTGTTGGCTGTCTGAATAAGCTGGTGGTGTTTCTTTCTTCCTTTGTTGTATAAGAACGGTTTCAACCCAGTGAAACATCCATGGAAATATGGATGTGGTGGCTATACAAAGTTTCCATTTGTATAACTTCATGAATGGAGTGTATGGAACAGAAGAGGATGTAGCTGTCATGATACTTAAGTGATTTTCATTTCTCTTGACACTGTGTCCTTTGAAATCTACATAAAGGTCTGAAATGTAGCCTCAGCAAATAAAGGTTGTAACTAAGTAGACTTTTGTGAGATAGACATGGTTGCTTCAAAGACAGAAAGCAGATTGTGTCATGATTTCAGCCATCTGTCAGATCGCATTGATTATTTCAATGTTTCCATTAGGGAAAGAGCCACTTATCCTTTTGAGTTCCTGGTCTATTTGAAATATCTGGGCTAGTTCTACATCCAATAGTCTATAGGATCTATATATCTGGATCAGATCACAAACACTATTTTGCATTGGTTGACTATTTGCTCAGTGGGGAAAAGAATGAACATCAGCTTCCCTCTTTTCTGTGTTTCCCTGTGTCTCTGCAGGTTTCAACAGACCCACCAGGTAATGGCAGCGTTGACTGATAGATATCCTATTGAGATGAGCCAAACCTCCCCACCCTGCAAATCACAGCTCCGACATGGCAATGAGTTACCCTGACACACGCCACGGGTTTTAACACCACCCCCGGAGCATCTGGAGCAGGTGAAAGAGCAGGGTGGGACCCTTCTGTCTGCATTGTGACTCAGCATGAAGTCACCTGCCCTGACGTAATCGCCTCACTTCTGAGGCTTCTGAGGATTCCTTCATTATTTATGCCTCTTGGCGTGCTATCCCGGGAGACACTCCTGCCCTAACGTGTCCTCACTCAGAACTGTCAGCGAGAGACCAGGGACTCAGCCATCCATTTTTCTCTCTATTGGTTTGCAGGGTGGGGGGAGGAGTGTTTCTGAAATAGAGACACTTCAGAACATGAACAGATTTTAAAAGACCTTTTTGGGGGGTTTTCCAGGGGAAATTTGACAATCTAGAGAGGACGAATCTTGAAACAGTTAACTGCCATATTTAATAAACACTAAATTAATACAGTTAATGTGACAGGGGAAAAGAACGGTTGACTAATTAATAATGCTTGGAGACTTTGTCAACATGAAGATTAGGTCCGGGATGTTTGTAAATGAAGAGACAACTAGATCTGTTTATTTAGGATTTAGTGGTTTTTTTCAGGAGTTGGGAATAAAGGATATTGTTGGTGCCAGCAAAGTATCAACATTCTAAAAACTTAAAGGGTTTCTGAGGAAGTTGAGGGCACAGTGTGGCTCTGAAGTGGGGTTCTTGGTGGAGGGGTATCTTAGGCCCTAAAGATCCCCTCTTCTTGGGTTCTTGTCCTCTCTAGACTGTGCTGTCCTGCTAACTTGCTTTCAGTCCATATGAGGAAAAGTCACACATCACCTGCAAGCAGGTCATGCATTTGACGGCTTTTGTCTTGCTAACATAATCTCTCTGCTGTTGATTTGATGATGGAGCTGCCACACTGGAGGAGCCCACGAAGAATGGGAGCCACGTGGTCTTGACAGCAGACTTTTCTCCCGTGGTACCTGCTGCCGGCTGTAGGTCAGCCAGCTCTGTGGATGTGACTGCGAATCGGTGACCTATTCCTGGACTAAGTGAGTGGGTATGGCTTTTAGTTTAATTACTGGAGTTTGAAGGGCTTTGTGGAGTGGAACATTTTCTGTGTCAAAAAGAGGACAGTTCTGGACAAATTCAGATTTGATCATACACCGCACACAGAAGATTCAACTGAATTGTGTCTGTCTTCCTGATACAGCACAATGCACACTATCTTAGGCTGCTCTATTGTCTGGTAATTTGTTACCAATACCAGATGAGGCAGAGGAAAAGGGCCAGCGGAAGACAACGAGCAGATGAGCAAATGAGCACACAGTAGGCTTATTTTCTGAGACACAACAAATAACTTAGATTATTCCCCAGCAGAGTAGGGAAATCCCAAGTTCTTTTTGCAATATCATCTTTTCATTGGATAATCATAACTATATCTGTTTATATTGTTCATCATGTAATGTTTATATATGTAGTGATTCTCCTTTAATTATTATCATCCTCCCTCATCTCTCCCACCCCACCCATCCTCTCAACATCTCCACTTCCATTTTCACATATATACATCGACTATTCGGCTACATTTGCACAGCCTTCCTCTCTTGATTTGTCTACCTTTAACCTCGCATCCTCACACACCTTAAGTTCCAGCCTCCTGGAATTTATGTTGTTAGACTGTAAGTTAGCTGTTCAAAGGGGTTATAGCACTAGAATCCTCCCCTGCATATAACATACTTTACATATCATATATATTATATGTATATCTATCTATGCATGCATACATATATATGTTTATTTATATGTATATATATATAAGGAAAGCTTAAGGAATATTGAAAAATACATCTGAGGTCACCCATACCATAAATGAGAAGCAGGAATTCGCCTTTATATAATATATGTAATGATGTGGAATACTAAAGGGAAGGTAATTGATACACATCTTAAGTTCTGAGCAGTGAAGAATACTGCTTGGTCAGTGTTTTACAAAGTCTTTAATTCAATTATAATTAAAATAGAAACTAATAATAATACATACATACATGGAAAAATGTGCAAACCTCAGTGTGGTCTCTGTCTTTACAGGTATAATTAGATCCTCCCCAAATGATCACAAGACTAAGAAATATGGAGGAACATGTCTGAGCTCAGTCACATATAACTGAGTAGCAGGAATTAGCCCTTGGTCTTTCGTCCTGAGAGCTGGTAGAGGCACTGTGGCACGGATGCAATTCTGAGCAGTGTTCCATATTTCCATGACATACAGATGCTGAAATGGCAGAGATTTCACATGCTGATGATGCCTCTTTTCTCCATTATTAGCTGAAGCTTGAAAGTGCTTACATCTTTATGTGAGGATGAAAAATGAATTGGGGATTAGTTACCCAGCTAGGCACATAGGGCAGCGTTAGAATGTCTTGCCTGCAATGTGCTCCGCCTCTCTTGATGGCTGGGTGGTGAAGAGACAGAGAGATTTACTAAGTGTTTTCTTCAAAACACCCTTACAAGACAGGTACCAGTGGTCTGTACTAGTTACGAGGAGGCTGAGAGCTGAGGATGACTGTTCAAAGCCAGCCTGAGCAGGAAAATCTATAAGACTCTTATCTCCAGTCAACCACCAGAAAGCTGGAAGTGGAGAAGTGGTTCAGGTGGCAGAGCTTTGAGAGAAAAGGGACGGTGAACAGGCTTTGAGTTCAAACCCCAGTATTGGCACCATAACAGAACAAAATAAAAATACACTTGTGGACAAAAGCAACAGTGAATGCAGAGAGGAAGACTGCAGCGGAACTAAAGGATATCTCAGCTGTAGTTCACATGAGCAAAATGGAGCAGTATCATAAAGTTCCCAAAACTGGAAGTGAGAGAGAAACACATATGTCTCTGAGGGAAGTTCAGTATTAATTTGCATTTTTGGGGGGTCGGTGTGGGGCTTGAACTCAGTGTCCAGGTGATGTCTCTGAGCCTTTGTCCTCAAGGCTAGTGATCTACCACTCTGTCGCCATTACAGGACAGTGGATAAGATCACCCCTATTTCTCATATGGAAGAAGCGTGAACATCTGTCAAGGTCGACACACTATCGGTGCATACCCTTTGAATTTTCCCTGAGAATTTTCCAGGGCTGAGGGGAATGGGGATGCTTTCTCTGTGAACAGCAAAAGGTTCTTAATAAGCAGGTGATTGTAAGTAGTGGGAATGAATTATAATCTTGAAATCTATGAAAAAAAATCCAAGCGAATCTTGACAAGAAGGAAACACCTCCCCTGAGATACTCTAGAAGGACCTCAGAAAATAGATGAGTTGCAGAACCCAGTGTGAGTATCTCCAATATGTTTCTGTTAAGGTGTGTGGGAAGCTGATGATGACTTTTCTCTAAGGAGAAATGTGATTTAATATCATCTGTAGATGGATAATCATTGTGTCTTTAAATTATGAAATACCTCAGATATAGATACATATGTTGGGCATAATGTAATAAACATCATACTTTTATTTAGAAAATAAAACATGACCCAAATCATTACTCTGTGTAGCCTTCTCAGACATGGCCCTCCCTTCTTTCTAGTAATAAGCACTGCCTTGCATCGATATGAGGCAATCTTACATATGGAGGAAGTGCATAGACTAACCAGACAGTGGTGGTATGGACACACATATATGCACACATGCACATGCATACATGCACACACAGTGAATGTTTTGCATACTTTTGTATTTTCAGAATAATTATCTATCTATCTATCTATCTATCTATCTATCTATCTATCATCTATCTATCTATCTATCATCTATCTATCTATCTATCTATCTATCTATCTATCTATCTATCTATAGTTTTTTTTTTCTCCCATTTTTATCTCCACTCCCAGGCCATACTTTGAGTTACTGTATGGTTCATTTTTTTATCTGCTTTATTTTTTTCCTTTTATTTTGGACCTTTTTTATTTTTTTACATGGCTCCATGCATTTCTGAGGAACTCATTTTCACTGCTTACAGTGTTTCTGGAAGGAAGACAGAATGACTTGCTTTGTCTTCCTCTAGTACTATGTCCCCTCCCCCACCCCAGGGGAGTATTTTCCCCTTTCATCATTATCTGTAAGTTGCCACAAACATTTTTGTGCCGGTTTGTCTCTCATGGGAAGATACACATGAGAATGGATTTATTTGATTGAATCAATGACACATGTTTTAATTTATTCCACACTGCTGGCTTCATAGTTGCATTGTTATTAGCATTCTCCCTGCTCCTTAGTTAAGCCAACATTTACTTTGGTAGACATTCTTATTTTGGCTTAGGTTTTATGCCATAGTGTCACATGAGGTCACAATTCCTGTTTCTGAATTATTACCAGGTTTAGTCATATGAGATAGAAATGATGCTTCAATTTTCTTCTGTACTGAACCCTAAACAGTGCACATTCTAGCTCCATTATAACCCTTTCTGGGTAAAGAAACTGAAGAGGGGTGTGGTTATCCTAGGTGTGTCTTCTGATATTTCACATATGGCTCAGTACCTCCCCTGGAATGCAGTTTTTTGTACCTTTTTATCCTTATGACATCTCATTAAATGGGTTCCTATCATTGCTATATCAAAAGCTCTTCTTTTTGCATGAAGTACAACAATCACATGGAATTCCTTTTTAATTTTTAAATTAGTGAATCATGGAAATAGATTGTCTAACCTGGAATCAGCCTTACATTCTTACAGGAACTCACTTTGATTTTTTTTTGTCTTGTTAAAAACTATTGTTTGCTGAGGTTTTGTAAAATTTGACCAGGATATTTCTGTCATAATTTGGGTGTGTAGTGCCTTTTTTTCTCACCCATCTAATTTTAGGGTTTAAGTCACAATTATCTTCTACTCTTAAAATTGCTTACATGTGTTTCTTTTCATTCTGTTGGAATGACTTGTGAAAGATTAAAGTTTGGTGTTTCTTGAATATTTGATATCAATCACGTAATAAATAAATGTTTATTGTGCATATCTTAAATGTTTCAATTAAGGTTTTCTATCAATGAGTCTTCTCAAGTGGTACTTCTGGAAAAATTGTCCAACCTATTTATCTGAAAATATGTTAGCAGGGTCTGCTACTCATTCCAAGAAGATGGTGGAGAGGCAGAGACCCTTTTCTCTCTGTTCCTCCCTGCTAAAAGCTACTGTGCTGAATTTTATGATTTGATCACTACATATTTCAAATGCAGGAATTCATAAACAGCTATTTTTTTGGCCAGGCCTGGGACTTGAACTCAAGGCCTGGACACGATCCTTGGGCTTTCTCAATGCTAGTGCTGTACCACTTGAGCCACAGCACCACTTGCGGCTTTCTGTGTATGTGGAAGGTATCGAGTGAACCCAGGGCTTTATGCATGCTAGGCAAGCACTCTAATACTAGACCACACTTCTTGGCCCCAACAAACAGCTATTTTTTTAATATATTTTTATTGTAATTAATAAAAGGGTTACATGATATTTGCCAGATAGAAGGTACATTATAAACAGCTATTTTTAATGATGAATATTTTGACTTATTACATTCACTTGAATTTTCTACTCTTTATTTCATATATATTTTATGATGCTGTATTTAAAATGTACCATAGTCAAGATATCTCCTCTTTGTCCTTCTCCTCCTTCTTTTCCCCCTCCTTCTCTTCCTTCCCCTTTTCCTCCTCCTCCTTCTTCTGCTCCCTCCTCCTCCTCCTTCTTTTCTTCTTCTTGCTATCCTTTATCTCAAAATGATTTTGGTAAGTGTTATCAATTTCCATTTTCTCTGATGGCAAAAATCCATGTGTTCCCTGTTGTGGAGGGAGTTAGTCATGGATCATGAGTTATGTACCTCTAGAGACTAATAATCACATGGTATTCTATTCTTACCAGGGTTCAGGACAGAGCACAGGCAAAGAATTTATTAGAAATACAGCAGGTTTGGTATCAACTTGCCTTTAATTGATTATAATTAGGCCAAGTATTTTAGCACAGTGGTTCATGTTACAGATATGTTGAAACAAGTTACTTACCTTGTAAATTGCTGTACATGGAAATTTTTACTGGAAAGCTCAAGGGGGAGTATAGACACATATCCACATGAAGATTTGGAGATCCAGAGAAAAATAAGGAGGTTAGAGGGGGCTAGAGATAGAGACACACAGAGGGACAGAGAGGACATTCTGTGATAGGATTGGGCAATAACTTCTGGTCCACTTTGCACTTGCTTGAACCAATGGAGCCCTGCTTTGCCGTGAAGGGCACCTCAGCAGGGGGCGCTCTTTGCTGCTTGCCTGCATACTAATGCTTCAATGCTTACTTAAGAAACACCTGTACTACTCTCTAGTCCAGCTTTGTATGCATTCACTTCCCACAGTGATGTCAAGTCTTTGGGAAAGTAAGTTACTGCCACACCTTGCTCTTCCAGACCCATCTATTTTGTCTTCAAAGCCATCACTGTCAAGATGCCCAGAAGTCTAAATGTGCTGACCACCTGTACTTGGGGAGGGTCATTTTGGTAGAACAACACTGGCACCTAGTGGCACGTGGTATGGAAGGAAATGCTTCCTGTGATGGCTGATGCAGGAGGGTGACTCTCCAGGACTCACTGGCCTCTGTGTCTTGGGGCTCACCTGTGCTTCACCTTCTGACCTGACTTGTGAGGCCACAGAGTTCTAGTGCTTACAGATGGGGAATCCTGGGCTGCCTTGGGAAAACACAAGCTTAACATTCTTGCAGAGTGTGATGGAGGACAAGGAAAAACAGGCTAGTGACTTCCTCGATGGTCGATGTCTTCCTACTTGTGGAAAACTGAAGGAAAACCCAACAAACACCATGTTTCCTAGACTAGAGGAATTTAGGACCTATGTAGGGCAGTGATACACTCATTTATAAATCTGTTTAGTCAAAAGTATAGACTCTGGTTTCTGCTCCTGTGAGAGGTGCCAGGGGCAAAGAACCAAGTGGGCAAGATGACAGTGAGCAGGAGTCTGTGAGTATGTGTATGTACTACGTGTGTATGGGTATATGTATGTGTGCACTAGGTGTGTATGTGGTATACGTGTACGTGTGTGTACTAGGTGTGTATGTGATATATGTGTGTGTGTGTACTATGTGTGAATGTATGTGGTGTGTGTGTGTGTGTGTGTGTGTGTGTGTGTGCGCGCGCGTACCAGTTCTGGAGCTTGAGCTCAGCACATAGACACTGTCCCTGAGCTTTTGTGCATAAGGCTAATGCACAACCACTTGAGCCACAGCTCCTCTCTCCAACTCTATCCAGACTTCAAGTAGCAAACATACTTGAAGTAAATCTAGCTAGATTATATGGCAATTAAGGAGAACTAAAGATAAGTACAAACTTGGAAGAAATAGAAGATACGGTAATTTACAAGTCTTAACACATGCTGTCACACCCCTCTACTTTTACCTGCACAGTGAGACCAAATCTAACCTCTTGTATTGGTGGGAAGGCTTTGCACATTTTGTTCCATGCCTTCCATCTTACCTGACCTGCTCTCCTCAGGACCACAAAGCCTGTATGGCCGCACACTGACAAGTCCTTTTAATTGTCCACACCCGTTTTCTTTTATCATGCTATCCGCTTAAGCTCCAATGCATTAGTTATTGAACTTGACCAAGACTGAAAGTGAAAGTTTTTTTTTTTCCTCAAGGTCATCTGATCAAGAGAGGCAAACTTCCAAAGGCAAAAGTCAGCTTTCTCTTCATCCCTTGTCGCACCTCTCCATATCTGAGTAACATCTCCATCTACATTCCATTTCTCCGGTTTCAGTTGAGTCACTCTGTGCATGTCTGGTGCACACGTCAGCCTTTCAAAACTTGGCAGTCAACTGAAAACCATGTTCCCTATCCCTCTCTCACTTTTCTCTTCCCTTCACCAATTTTTTTATTAGGGAAGTTGATGTTCCTCTGAGCAATAAAAGTAACACAACATATGGCTACAGCTTCCCATCGAAAGAAATGTAACCCTTCAGATACATCACCTTTACAATAAATAAATGAACAAGTAAATATATGTGTATATAAGATTGAGGGGGAATGGAGAGAATGATGAAAGGGTAACATAGATCAAGATGTTGTATTCATAAACTGCTTTGTTGAATGGCAGCTCCTTTGTACTTAAAGATAATCAAAATAGTGTAAAAAATAAAAAAGAGCCATTAGTTGTTGCTAATAGTGTCTTCAGAATTAAAGCAGAGATCATACATTGGATTTAATTGTTTTCCCTCTCAAAGATTCCCTTGAGGGCTGTGAGTGTGGTCTAGTGGTAGAGTGCCTGCTTAACATGCAGGAGGCCCTGGGTTTGATTCCTCAGTACCCCATACACAGAAAAAAACAGATTTGGTGCTATGGCTCAAGTGGTAGAGTGCTAGCCTTGAGAAAATTCAAGAATAGCGCTCAGGCCCCAAGTTAAAAAAAAAAAAGTTTAAAGATTCCCTTGATCTAGAATGATCCTTCCATCTCATTGAGGGGAGAAGGGTGGGAAAGCCAGGACAGGGGTTGTGCAGAACATTTTACCATCTGCCCGTGTCTTGTCTCCTTGAGTCTCAAAATTCAATCACATTTAAATATTTTAGCATAAATTGTTCATAGTTTCCACTTCCTTTTGCATCAGATCAAGAAGCACACACATTAGTCTCTGCTGATAATTATTAGTAGGAGTAAGTTTGTCATTTGATTAAGATCTGGAAGCAATACTGTCATCAGACAATATAAATAACTGCCCCCCCCCAGTGCAGTTGTTTTCACCTTCAATTTAAACTCTTTTTAAAGTAGTTGTTCCGTTCCACTGACAGCTGGCAGTTCTGATTCTCTAGGCTTTCTACATTTATTAGATAGCTTTCAAGTTTCTTAAACTTATTTTTATTGTTTTTTGTATAGTTGGTACACAGAGGGGTTATGGTTATGCGAATCACATACAATCAGTACAATTCTTTTTAAACTATGTCTCTCCTATTGTTCTTTCCCTGTTTTCCTCTCTCGTTACCACTCATAAGATATCTAGCTCATTTTCCACATGGTGTCTACTGAGTATCACTGTGATATTTATTAATCCTTGTTCCACCCTCCCTCACCTTCCCAAATACAGACTAATGAAAAGACAAGAGGGAAAGAAAGTAGAAATGGCAACAATGGCAACTAAAGAGCATTTTTTTGTATCCTTTTCTTGGAGTGCATTTTCTAGAATATTATTTTATATGATCATCGGTCCATACTAAACGGGTTTAAGAAGAGTCTCATTTGTGAGGTAATGTTTGTGAGTGAGAGCTGGTGGGAGGAGGGAAGGGTGGAATGGGAGGATGAAGGGGTAAATATGAAGTACTGCATATGCTTATATGAAAATCAAATAATGAAACACATTCAAGTTGTTTTAAAATAGGTAGAAGAGGGTGGAGAGGGGACAAGTAGTACAAGAGTAACGAAAGTGTCATAAAGGGGGCCAGTTCAGGTTGGCAGTAGTTTTCAATACAACATGGCCAACTGATCTATTTCTCCAATGGAGCTCAACAGCTGGGACTGTGCTGGGATTCACAGAGTGCTGCCCTCTCTTCAGCACACTCTGGCATTAACTAGGTATCTGGACCAGGTGGAGAATGTGGCTTCTGTCTACCTGATGGAGGAGAATGAAAAGTCCTTCACTGGAACTGAATGACTGAATGACTGAATAAATGACACAAATAGGACTAAAGAAAAAATGAGCTCCATCTGTGCTCACATCAGTAGAGATCAATTCTCAGTGAAAGCTGAAATCAGTGAAGTATTATTTCTCAGGGAAAAAAAACAAACCTGTGGAGGTTGTTGTGTGTGTGTGTGTGTGTGTGTGTGTGTGTATTCATACACACACCACTTGGACCTGAACGCAGAGCCTCATAGTCTCCCTTGGCTTTTTTTTTTTTTTTTTTTGCCAGTCCTGGGCTTGAGCTCAGGGCCTGAGCACTGTCCTTAAACTTTCTCAAGGCTAGAGCTCTACCACTTGAGCCTCAGCACCACTTCCAGCTTTTTTCCGTGTATGTGGTACCGAGGAATCGAACCTGGGTCTTTGTGCATGCGAGGCAAGCATTCTACTACTAGGCTAAACTCCCTGCCCACCCTTGGCTTTTTTTGTTTAACATTGGTACTCTACCACTTGAGCAACTTCTCCACTTCTCATCTTCTTTTACTAATTGGAGATAAAAAGCCTTATGAACTTTTCTGCTGGATCTGGTTTTGGCCCAAGACCCTTAGATCTCATCCTCATGAGTAGGTAGGATCACAGGTTTGTGCTGGGGGTACCCAGTGGTTTAATCTTATCTCCCACAAGAAAAGTACAATGACAGCACAATATAACTAAGCTATTTCCCATTTGCTGTGTGGATGAGAAGATACTACTATATCTTCAGTGACAAGGTGTGCTGAGATTTTAGAATTCAGTTATCAAAGCCCATCTTTGCACCCTGGGACATTATCATATTCACCAATACATTTGTAAAGAAGGTGGATTCATTTCCTTTGTTGGATTTCTATTTCCCAAAGTTCCCAATGGGGTTGAAATAGCAGGTACTAATAGAGTACTAATACAGCTTTGTGAGAAGCCTTGATGGCATGGGGGTGCAAGGACAGTTACCTAGTGAATACTGACCCAAGGCAGCCACCACAGGTTGGACCTGTTCCTTCCTCAGCTTCCACAGTGTCAGAGTCCAGGGAGTCCTGCCTGGAGGAGCCCTGGGCTCTGTTCTGGAATATGGACCAGCCATTTCTTTTTTGGACATGCAAAATTGATTCATTCATAAACTTTAATAGCCAGGTGCCAATGGCTGATGCCTGTAATTGTACCTACTCAGGAGAGTGAGATCTGAAGATCATGGTTTAAAGCCATTTGGGACAGGAAAGTGTGCAAAACTCTTACCCCCATCTCTTTGCCAGCAAAAGGCTAGAAGTGGCTCAAGTAATAGAGGATCAAGCTTGAGTGAAAAAGCTCAGGGGCAGCACCCAGGCCTTGAAATCAAGCCTCACTACTGGCACATACATGCATGGTGCAAACACACACACACACACACACAGAGAGAAACATGCACACTTAAAAAGTACGTATGGTGGCTCTGTAGTTCACTGAGGCCTGCTTCATCAACCCAGCAATCTCTGATTCCTGAACCTGTCACCCAGAAGCTCTGACCATTCAACTCTCAAAGTGTGAATGCCCTTAGCAAGTCCCCTCTTGTGAGTTTAACATTGTGTCAGCCCTGTCATCACCCTTTCATGCTGACTTACCCTCCTGGGCCATGCCAAGTGGTTTGTTTTGCAAGATTGAGTATTGCCGAATAGGAAAGAAATTCAATAGCACCAAATAAACACATTAAAGTAATTTTCCCTGTGCAAGTGTTCACCAGCGGCATCTACTCCTCCAAGGGAAAATATTTACTCTTTCTCCTAGGTGATTTTCGTGGAGCAGAGTCATTCAGCATGGGGAACAACTTCTCAGATGACCACAGTCAGAAATTCAGGTGTAGACAAGCAAACAGGGAGAGGCTGAGTGAGAGAGCTGATTTCAGGATGAATATCTCCTAAGGATGGTGATCCAGTCCTGACTACTTACCAGATACTGTGTGCCTGCAATGTGTCTGCAGGAAATCTAGCTAGGCTTGTTTGAGTCAGATGTCTAGAGGAAATTGGCCTCAGCAGGAGAGCTGGTGGGTCTAGCATCATGGAGATTCACTTCCCTGTTGGAGTTGGGTATTTCCCTGAAACAGCTGTGTCCTGGGATCCTGGAACTCCAGCTCAGAGCTGAGGCTGCCCCAGGAAACCTCTCCCAGTGCTCTTAAAAACAGAGAGGAGGCTTCCTCTCCTCAGGTCTCCTGAAGGTCCCCATTTATAACTTAAAGACAACAAAACTAAGGGAAGAGGAATGCTCTCCTCCCTGGGAACACTTGTAATAGTTAAAGTCAATCAAATGAAACAAGTAATGTTGATTTCTATGTGGCTGATTTTCTTCTCATCTGTAACCAGGTCTTTCTTGAGTAGGTGGTGACCCAGATACCATCTCTTTTTCTCTCAAAGCTCTCAGGTTTGTATCTGTACTCCACACACTCAAGTGTATGTATCAATTCCCTTGATTTTTACCCTGCCACAATCTCCCCGTGCTGGGTGAACCAGCCATTGGTGTTTTCTTGTGTCGTGGTACCAACGTGTTGTGACATTGCCACAGTAGACAATGAGAAACAAAAAGTAGACATAGATTAGTGCAATCATTCCCTGAAGTTCACAGCCTGAGTCTGTCAAAGGAAGGCAGGAATAGACAGACAAAAGTGGGAAATACAGGCTGAAGGCCTCTAAGGACATGAGTAGGTGTGAATAAATGAGCTCTGGGAAAAAAAAGAAAAAGGACCATTCCACCCTAGTTGGGGAAACTGTTAAGGGGAGCAGGGACTGGCGCCATCCGGAATGCCTAAGGGTTCCCCCACCCCATTGTGGAAGGTCGACAATGGTACAGCCTAGGCACCTTGACCTCCCCACCCACCCATGAGGAGGGATATCTGGGACAGCCCAGCCACCTTTGCCCTTCTAGGCAGGGGCAACCTTGACCTTCTCCCCACCCCCATGAGGAGGGATGTCCGCTTGGGTGGGGGTGGGCCTGCTTTGTGTGGAGACCTGCCCAATTTGTGCACCAACTCCTGCTAAGGTGCTAGGTAAATTCAAACACTGGGCTGTAACCCTATTGGCTACTGCGTGTGGCTGGAGCTGGCTGTGGTCCCTCTATGTAACTATGCCATCGGCCACCTGTGTGCAGCCAGGTTCTACCGCATGGGTTTTGCCCTTAAAACCCAGCGTGAGAGCCACTCGGGGTCACAGTGTCAGCTCCCGAGTCTGCACTGTGTCCCCTGGCTGGTCAGTTCACCATCTATTTCCCCTGGCCAGTTCACCATCTACTTCTCCAATAAATCCACTTTTTTATTTGAGACTGTCTCTGTGTGGTGGACTCTGGTGGGACGTGGAATCCCCATCTGGAGGGATGTGGAATCCCCTCCTCTTGACCCCAAACCTCTGCCTGTTTGGATAAATGAGACAAAATTTTTCAAAAGCTTACCTGGTCCCTTACCTGGCCACTTTGCATGATCATCTCTGAAGGTAGCATTTCTTGGATGTGAGAAATCACCAGGTTACAAAAGTTTTCTTCAGCTCTGGGACCTTGAGCATGACCTGATCCTTCTCATTTTAGTTTTTGGAGGAGCCTCTATACTGATTTCCGCAGTGCATGCATTAATTTACATTCCTACCAGAGCTGTAGGAGTTCCTTTTGTCCCTGGTTCTGGGCAGTGTCTGATATTCTCGAGTTGCTTTTCTATAGAGCAGCTTTTATGATTTTATTCCCAATTCCAATCTGTAAATAATTTGCTAATTTTCCGAAGTAGTTATCCAAATATCAGTGTGATTTAAGTAGCTTTTACTGCAAGCCTCCTGAGACAGTTCCCCAAACTAGAGGCAGGCAAATAGCATCTACTTACAGAAGACATGAAGCCACCTGGCGGATGGTTCTGCAAATGTGTTGAAGCTTCTAGGAAGTTAGAATACAGAAGATTTTCTGGGCAGCATGTTAAAAGCAGATCCCCCAGGCTCTGGTCCAAAGAGAAGACTTGGTTTGCTTCAGGGTGGGGAATGAAAATCTTGCTTAGTCAGCAGCAGGCCCTCTAAGCACACACTGAACAGTTCTGTGCACACTGGGTTCAGAATGCACAGGAGCATGCTGGTTGCATGATTTGAGAGGAGAGGGAACTATGCAGAAGGATGGCCATGATTGCAGATGTTTTGGGATGCACATGAAGTAAATGAAATATGCAAAGTACTAGAAATAAAGAATATGCTTTGGATCAACTGGTATTTTTACCAAATATCCTTGATTATTGACACTGTACATTTCCATCCATCTACTGCACCAGCTATCTGAACAGACCAGGCGTTGGCCACACAGCATCAGCTCTGACTAGTTTGTAGGGATCAGGATGTCCGCAGACCAAGTGTGCTTGCATGGGCTTTGCCATGTACATAGAATCCGAACATTAGGAAAATCTATCACCAAATCTAACTACACCAAAACATGCATGGAAGTTCTACCTGTGCACCTGTGAAGGATGCAATGACATGGAGAGGAAGTCATGCTAATTGGCCAGGTAGATGAGTTTTCGAGTGTGACCTCACTGTTACTCTGAACGCTATAGGGTTCAGGATCTGGTGCCTCTGAGTGAAAGGCTGTGATTGTGGTATGGACAGGAAGGCCCCCCTCTGCGCAGAGGATTTCCTGTCTACTGTGTCTACAATCCAGGCACCAAGCACATGGACCAGGCTGGGAAGAGCCAATGCAAAAGTAAAACAAAAGAACTATGGCCCCAAATCAAATCCTAACATAAAGCATGTCAGGAGATATTTTTTATTAATTTGGAATGACTCTGAGCAGGCCTAGAGAGTGGGAAGGTTTTCTTTTTTCTCTTTTTTTAAAAATTGTAATTAATAGAAGGGTTACATTATATTCGCCAGATAGAAGGTGCATTACTTCACATACATTGATACCCTTTCTCATGTTTTTGTCCCCTTTTCCCTCCTCCCACCCCTCCCCTCATCTTGTTTTCCCACCTCTCCTATACTATTTCAAATAAACACACAATATACCAGATAACAAGGTAAGATACTGTAACAATATGAGATAACCAAGGGACAACAAAAGAGATGAGAATAACATAGTATATTGAGAACAACAACCACACATTATATGGCTCTTGTTTCCATATCCAGGAAGTTCTTTCGTTAGCCTCATCCTATATGACCTTATGTATCTAGGTTTTGCCCTATTGTAAACTTCTGCTAGGAGGGTCCAAGCTTTATACTAATTATGACAAATAAGGGAAAGCATTGAGCCTATGTTCCTTTGAGTCTGGCTTACTTCACTTAATATGATTTTTTCCAAGTCTTTCCATTTCTTTACAAATGGGGTGATGCCGTTCTTTCTGATGGCAGCATAGAATTCCATTTTGAGGCCCTCACTAGATGATTGGATCAACAAACTTACCCTCTGTATCTGCCCCCACTGACCCTGCCAGGCTGTGTGGGGTTGATACACGATTATCCATACATGGAGTGCCTTGTTTCAACTTTCTGCTTATACACCCCAAAGTCTCTCTTCACCCTATTCACAACTCCTGACACAAATGGCTTCTAGCCAGCCAGCTGCCCCTTCTCACACTAACGACTGTAGCATCCACTTTCCTCTTATCCCAACCATTCTATCTATTCTGAGTCAGGATCTCTCTTTTGACTCAGTGGTTTTAAATGATGGTAATGGGTGGGTTTCTGCCTCTCTGCCTAGAGTTATTTGATGCTATCTGGAGGCATTTCTGGCGTCTAGGCCTGGAGATTGGTGCATAGAAGGGATATTGTTCAGCTTCCTTCAATGAACAGAGCTTGTACCTTACAACAGAGAGCGATCTGGAGGCTGAAGTTAGGAAGCCCTGATCTGGAGCATGAAACTGGACACCAAGCAAGCATGGAGAGTTCTGAGTTCTGTGTTTACCATGAAAGTAGTATTTTATTTCCAACCCCAAAGCGATCTATTCTTCCGGAACTTTTCCTTTACATATTATCTGCACTTAATCTAGGTGATGGGGTTTTGTTCATGGGAACTTTGTCAGGTTGGGTAAGTTGAAGTCCTCCTGTTACCTCCAATTTCAGCAAGACCTTTGAAAGATCCAGGCTGGTGGAGAACTCATTGTGTACGGATGTGTGGCTCTGCAAAGAGGATGCAGTCTGACAACTAGTGTCCTCTCCTGAATTTCACCAACTCAACACCTACAACTTGGACGTCTAGGCTCCAGAATGCCAAGACATAAGTCTCTGCTCTGTATAAGACCCTCAGTCTATGCTAATTTGTGACAGTCTAAATTGACTATGACAATCATTTGCTTACTTTTCCCTCTAGGATTCATATCAAATATTTGTTTTGGTATGTGTGTGTGTGTGTGTGTGTGTGTGTGTGTGTGTGTGTGTATGATTGCTTCATGTTGTGATAAATGTATGCTTAATTGGTAAGTTGCTCGAGTGGCAGCAGCACTCTCACTCAGCAGGGAATGTGAGTGTTGCTGGTTTAGACTTGGTCCATTTTCAAGAGATTTGTAGGGACATCTCATAGTTGTTTCAATTTTAACTTCACTAATGACAGATGATAAACACTATTATGTTTTACCTATATATATTTCATATGCTATCTATCTATCTATAACTGTATATATTTTCTTTGGAAATATCTCTTTGGATATTATTTTGCCCTCATCCTTTTTGATTTTTTTTTCTGGTTGTTGGGCTTGAACCCTGTGCCTGGGCACTATCCCTGAGCTCTTCAGCTCAAGCTCTACCACTTGAGCCACAGCACAACTTTCAGTTTTCTGGTAGTTCATTGGATGTAAGAGTCTTATGAACTTTTACGCGTGGGCTGGCTTTGAACCTTGATCCTCAGATCTCTATCTCCTGACTAGCTAGGAAATAGTTGAGTTTTTAAAGATTTCTCAGATATGCATAGCATGAATAATCTCTACTTGTCTGTGGCTTGTCTTTTCATTCTCAGAACAGCCTTTTGCAATCTTTTAATTGGACTCATCAAATTTGTCTTCCAGAGATAAATTTATTTATTTATTTTGGTATTACATCTAAAAATCACTGCACAAACCAAGGTGACCTAGGTGACTATCTTCAGGAAGTTGGGTAGTTTGTATTTCATGCTATTTATTGTTACCTTTTTGAATTACTTTTGGAAACGTACGCTCTACATCTAATTTGCTTCCTTTCCCTCCATCTTCCCTTATCCCTCTCATCTTTCCCTTCTTCTTTCTTTCCCCCCTCTTCCCTTCCCTCCCTTACCCCTCCCTTCCCTTCCCCTCCTTTCCCTTCTCCTTCCTTCCTTCCTTCCTTCTTCCCTCCCTCCCTCGCTCCCTCTCTCCCTCCCTTAATTTGGTCATTTTTTGAAAAGCAAATGTTTTTATTATAAAATATGCTGAAGAAATTAGATTACTATTGAAATTGCAAAAATGATTTATTGGTATACTTCTATACTTCACCCAGCTTCTCCCATGATGACAGCCCACTTTGTGTGTGTGTGTGTGTGTGTGTGTATGTGTGTGTGTGTGTGTGTATGTGTGTGTGCTGGTCATAGGGCTTGAACTCTGGGCCTGGGTACTGTCCCTGAGCTCTTCAGCTCAAGGCTACTGCCCTACCCCTGGAGCCACAGCACCAATTTGGTTTCTGGTGGTTAATTGGAGATATGAGTCTCATGGTCTTACGTATCCCGGCTGGCTTTGAACCATGATCCTCAGACCTCAGCCTCCTGAGTAGCTAGGATTACAGGAAATGAACACTGATACCATGCCATGACCCCAATGCAGAATTTCAGCAGGTTTTCTGCTGCTGGCCTGTTTCAGGATCCAACTCAGAGTCTTGATTCTGTTTGGTTGCCATGTCTCCGCAATCTCTTCCTGTCTGGAATGAGTTCTTTTCTTATCTTTCATGACCTTGAGATTATGGGAAAGTACTAATTGTTCCTTTTGTATATGATCCTCATTCCTAGTGTGTTTGTCATATCTTCATTTGTTTGTTTTTCAGAAATAAATACCTGAGAGAATAATCTGTTAATAGAGGAGTGGATTTATTTTGGCTCATGATTTCAGAGCTTTCAGTTTGTCATGGTGGGGAGTGGTAGGGCAGGGGTATTCATGATTGCAAGACATGGCCTGGAAGGGAAGAAGCACGCACGTGCAACTTACACACACACACACACAGAAAGAATACTAATATTAGGCTTTTTCCTACTTTTTACATTTTATTTCAGCCCTTCAGTTTATGTAATGATGCTGTCAATATTCAGGCTTAAGTCTTTGAATTTTCTGCCCTTCCTTAATTCTGGGGAATGATACAGACACACCAAGATGTGTGCTTTACTCACTTTCTAGTCACTAACCAATTGTATTATCAATAAAGATAAACCAGGACCAGGAGTTTGGCCTAGTGGTAGAGTGTTTGCCTAGCATGTACAAAGACCCAGGTTCGATCCCTCAGTATCACATACATAGAAAAAAGCCAGAAGTGGTGGTGTGGCTCAAGCAGTAGAGCTCTAGCCTTGAGAAAGTCCAAGGACAGTGCTGGCCTTGAGCTCAAGCCCAGGACTGGCAAAAATAAATAAATACATAAATACCATCATAAGTCTACATGCTGTAAACTTAATACCTAAATCCATGTCCTTAAACAACTACATTTCTCTAGACTCCAAAAGGTTTATGTGCATCTTATAATACAAAATATATTCAGTCCATCTCCAAGAGCTCCCCATAGTTGTGTGTGTGTGTGTATTTGTGTGTGTGCTCATACCAGGCCTTGAACCCAGGGCCTTTTTGTTTGGCTTTTTGCCCTCATGGCTGGGTTCTACTGCTTGAGTCACACCTCCAACCTGGCATTTTCCTGTTTACTTTGGAAGTGGAGTCTCACAGGCTTTTCTGCCCCAACTGGCTTCAAAGTGGATGTCCAGTTAGCCATCAGCACTCAGCTGAATCCTCAATAGTTTTAACAGCTGCAGAACTGTTCACAGGTCTGTGTTCATGTCTCTGAGACCCACAACTCTCCGTTGTGAGCATCTAGAAAACATAGATATCACACCCTCCAGATGCCATGGTGCAGAGAAGGCATTTCTATCATATAAGTGACAAGTAAGAGCAAAGAAAGGAAGGTTAGAATAAATGCAAGGCCAAAGTCCACCAGAGAATCACTGAGTCTCACAGCTTCATGCCCAGCCTGTGGTCACGTTATATGAACTCCAAAAAGGCTTAGGTTACTCTGCATCCAAGGCCTTCCTGGCTGCTGCCCCCAACGCCTCTCCTCATGGCTCGGCTTGCAGCTTTACTTGGCAGACAGTTCACATCCCTGGCAGCTCTCAAGTACTGGTCCCCACCTCACCTTCAGCTTCGCCCTCACAGCCTCACTCTTCATTCTCAGGGCTGTCCACAGAAATTTGAACCTGCCATACTTTGCCTGGCCTCCCAGCATTCCCTTTACAATTCAAGTCAAAGCTTCTAGGCCCAAATTTCTATTTCATTCTGCATGTCCACAGCTTTACATGGGGCAATGCCAACTCTGCCATCAGCTCGAGAGGAGTGTGGCAGCTGGGCCACCTTGAAACATGGTTTTCAAATGAGTTAAAACCTTTGTGCCTTTGAGCTTGCAGCCAATGCCTGAGATGCTTTCTAGGTATCTTTCTCATTGTCCAGATGTGAAGCACATGGATTTTCAAAAACTGGTTCCTAACTTCCAGGAGCCCCACTCTCTTTCCATTCACCCATTTTCTTGGAAAACCAAAAGCTTTATAAACACTTTTGCTCTTCTTATCCATTACAGTTCTCATCTCAAACTTGACTCAGCTTAATGCTAGGCTGCCTTGAAATGTCCTCTGTAAGACTGATTAGTCCATTACTTTTAAATGTAGTCTCACTCAAAGTTGCAGGTTATGGACAAAAATGTAAACAAATTCACTGTTGGAGTGTGGGAATTTCTAGCCCAGTTCTCAATAGAGTCACAACTCCCAACACGAGCACAGCCTCACGCTCCACTTTCATATCAGAAGTCTTGTGTTCTGCGCTCCCACCAGATCCTATGTTCTGAGCCCCCACCTGATCCCATATTAAGTTCTGCTATTCTAGGGCTTCTCAAATCTGCATTGACAATCATTTCCAAAGTTCTCCCACAAAGTGTTTCCAGACCACATTATGAGGCAATAACAATAATGAATAGTTCTCTGACACCAATTTGTGTGTGTGTGTGTGTGTGTGTGTGTGTGTGTGTGTAGTGAAGGGACCCCTCCTCCCCTTCCTTTATCGTCAGAGCAGTGGGCCAGAAGCCCACCGAGATGATAGGCCCCTTCAAACACCAAAGGTGTCAGTGGTTGCCCCAGCCATCAATCAACTATGTTGAATTCCATTGGCCACCTGTGTATGGCCAGCCCAGCCACATGGCTGGTGGCCTATAAAAGTAGCCTGTAAGATTAGGCAGGGTCGCTCTCTCTCTCACATCTTAGAGATGGCCCTGACCGGTCAGTATGATTCTCGATGCTAGGCACGGACTAAAACTCTGTTTAACTTCCGCTTTTGTGTCAGGCTCAATCCTTTGATCACAGACCCTAACATGTATGTGAGTGTGTTAGTTGCTTATATTATATAAATACCTGGGAGGAACAAGTTGTAGGAGAAAGGAATAGTGTCAAATGTGTGGTGGAACAGAGGAGCTACATTATATGGCCAGGAAGGACAGGGAGAGAGAGAGAGAAGGAGGGAGAGAGAGTAAAAGAGAAAGGAAGACAGTGAAAAAGACAGGGAGAGGGAAGAAGAAAAAGGAGGAGGAGGAGGAGGAGGAGGAGGAGGAGGAGGAGGAGGAGGAGGAGGAGGAGAAGGGAGGATGAAAAAGGATGGAGGAGCATAACGATAAAAAGAAAGGTGAATACAACACCACATCTGCAACTCAGGCCTTCCGGAGCATATGCTTTAGAGCTGTGGAGTCTGTGCCCCAGCACAGTAAAAGGTGCTGCCAGGGCACCTTTTACTTTATAGATCTGTAGACAAAGCCTTTCTTCTTCTGCAGAAATGTTGTGGGTTATGTTAGCACTTATGTATTCTTCTGGTTTAATCATATTCTCCTTTATGGAAATACACACCGTGTCTATTCAGCAGTTATTACTATTTTATTTTCTTTTTGACTTTTTTTTGGGGCCACTATGAATAGTAATACTATCAAGAACTAACCCATCCAAGTGAAATTTCCCCCATGTGGGCATGTCTTTAATGCTCTTGCATGGAATTTAGGAATGAGATGGTTGCGACATATGGTAACTCTGTGCTTAACTTTCTAAGGAACTGCCAAATGGCTTTCAAAATTACCCATTCCGTTTTGCATTCTCACCATCACTGTATGAAGGTTCCAAATTTTCCAACATTAAGTTACATCTATCTTTTCCATAGCTTGCCTAATCGGTATAAAGTGATCTCTAATTGTGATTGCTATTTAATTTTCCTGATGACTAATAGTATTAAGTGTCTTGTTTTGTGCCTATTGGATACCTTTGCATTTTGTTTGGAGAAAGGTCTACATGAAATCGTGTGTGTGTGTGTGTGTGTGTGTGTGTGTGTGTGTGTGTGTGTGTGTGTGTGATTTTTTTAGTTGGGTTTGTCTTTTTGTTATTGTGCTGTCAAAGTTCTTCATATATTTTGGGTACAAGTCCACTCACAGATAAATGAGTTGCAAATATTGTTTCACTTTGTTGAGTGTATCTTTTTTCCCCTAGTCTTAGGGCTTGAACTCAGGGCATGGGCACTGCCCTTGGGCTTTCTAAAGGCTAGTGCTCTACCACTTGGGTCACAGCACCACTGCAGACTTTTTCAGTGTATGCAGTACAAAGGAATTGAACCCAGGACTTCATGCATGTGAGGCAGGCACTCTACTACTAGGCCATGCTCCTGTCCCAAGAGTATCTTTTGATCCTCAGAATAATACACACACACTCACATACACACACATTGTCTCAATTATCTGGGTACCTATTTTTGTACTCATTTGATCCTTCATTTAGAAGGCTTTATGCTAATTTATTTGTGCAAAAATCAAAAAGCTAACTTCATTCTCCCCCCCCCACACGAAAATGACTGCTGTGGGAAATCTATGCTGTTAAAACTGGTAAGTAAAGAACTAGTTTTTTGTGGGGATCTAATACTCTTTCCAGGATCGCTAGGAGTGTGTAACTAGTTATTCCCAACTGTTAGCAACAGATAGGAGAGTTTTATTCTGGTGGCCAGTTTATTGCATTCGTAACTCCAGCTAAGAGTGTGAAAACTGAAGTCAGACAGAGGGTCTGAGAGCAGACCCGCATTAGATAAGTGTATGCTGCTGCCAGGGTTTTATAATGGACGGGGTCATAGATGATTATGGCTACTCTCTTGACAATGTGGTCTGTGATTCTGTCACTCACTGTGACAAATGCCACATTGTATGCTGTGAGCCAGCCTCAGAACTTTACCTGTGCTGCCATGGGACTTGCAGGTGATGGATTGAGAAAGCTGGATCTGTGGCATCTGGAAGAAGCAGATTTGGGGTTGGCTGCTGCACCCTTGATCGTGAGGCAGGACGTGGGGCAGTTCATGCCCTTGCTGCCTCCAGTGGGTGCAGTGGAGAGTAATGAGGAAGACTTGGAAAGCAGTGCAGTCATAGTGATTCTGAGTAGAGCCGTAGTACTGAGCAGCACATTGCTTCAAAGGTCAAACCAAAGATGGGGAAGAGGATGAATGCTCCAAGAAAGGCTGCTAACATCTGAACTCTGACTTGAATTCCTGTCTGCAGAAGTTGGGGAGGAGTCCTGGCTGGATATCCAATAGCCAGAGCCAAACACTTGTTGGTGGTGTGGATCAGCAGGGAGAAACATCAAATCCAACCGAAGTAAATCAACACTTGGAAGTGTGTCTCCTTTATCACACTGGTGGTGCGACTTCCATTTTCTCCACTACTTGGTAGAGTGGAGGCATCTGCCTTGGAACTCTTGTGAAAGTTAGCCATGATTCTCTGTGTGCCAAATGCCTGCCACAGAGATGCAAGCGAGTCTTCTGAGAGATCAGCTCGAGAGAGACCTTTGCTTCTCACTTGGCAAAAACAAACCAGCAAGCATCAACAATAATCCTGTTCTCTGAGACAGAATTAAGTGAGCACTTTTATAGAATGGGAGGATGACAATGTGCTTCAGGAATGGGGCTTGGGGCCACTGTTGTGATGTGTAAAGCTCTGTCTAGGGACAAGAGCAGAACACAATGCCTTCGAGAGGACGTGGACAGAACTCCCAGGACCAGGGTGGATTCCACATGGATCACAGCTCATTTTTAAAATGCAATGATAAAATCAGAGAAACAGAAAAGTGCTTTGCAAAGATAGTAGATGCATGCATGTAAGAAAGAATTGTGAATATTTTGGGTCAATTAAAAATAATCAGTAATATAAGTATGCCTTAGAGAAGCCTTCTGGGATCATAGAAGTCCTTGCATCTGATCAATTGTTTAAGAGTTTATAAAATATATTCTTCTATTTTCTGCCAAATTATATTTCCATTGATGGAATTTTGAATACTGTAAGACTATATGGCCATCCTTTATCTCTGCTTTTCCTTCCCAAGATTCTAGGTGCTCATGATCAATCATGGTTCAAAAATATTCAGTGGAAAATTCCAGAAATAAGCAATTCCTAAACTTCACATTGCATACCACTCAGAGTAATTAGAGGAAACTGTATGTCACCCCCTTCCATCCCGTCTGGGCTATCCCTCATCCACCGTATCTGTTTGGTATGTGTTACCTGCTCATTAGTTACACCGCAGCTGTAGTGGTTGTCACAGCTACTTAATCTCCAGGTCACCACGCTTGTCTCAGACTAACCCTGAACTCCCTCAACAATGAATGACGGCTCTCAAAACCCAGTTAGTTTTATTACAGCAGATAGTTACGATCCATAATTATAATATCTAATTATAATTGATCCTTTTAATTAACTTTAGTAATTGCTTCATATGTCTAAGTGGTAAACTATATCATAGGTATTCTGTAAAATGTTTGACCCCCCCCTATCTTCAGGTTAGGTATCCCTTGGGGTTGTGGATAAGGAGAAGCATTTGTGTTTATTTAGAGGTAAAGCTAAAAGCTTCCCATAGGTAATCACTTCCCAGTGATCAATGTCTCCTCACTGCAGAAGCTGGAAGCGGGAGTCAGGTCAGGCAAGGCCTCTGCATGCGGAAGTTTCACCTTATGTGAACTGTTGTAAACCCTGGGGCCTGTGAACTGAGCTGGCCACATACTGCACACAGCCTTTCCTCTGAGATTTACGGCATTTCTGCTTAGTTGGGTTGGACACACTGAGAGCACTTAACCTCCCCGCCCCCTTTCACTTGCTGGCTTGCTAGTCCTTTTAGCTGGGGAGAAAAGGGTGCCTCAAAGTAGAGTGAGAACCCTCACCAGAATGTTTTATAACCTCAGCAAAGCCTGGGGTCAATCTCATCCCAACAGAACTAGGCAAATATCAAAAAGGCAGCTTACTTTTTATGGGTTCCTCCACATCCTGAAGTGAACAGAAGTAAACAGGCAAATGAAGTACACAAGCTTTTGTGGGGTCAGCCACCTCCTGGAAGTTGCCAGCCTTGCAGAGAACAGAATCAAGGGGGCAGAGGACAGGGTCATGGGGGTACAGGAGGCTCTTGACAAATGGTTCTCCTTACAGAAATCAAACTCAGCTCCACTATCCAAAGACAACTCTCAAGTCAGATAAATTTTCTGTTTTGGAAAGAGCTCTTCATTCACTCTTGATTGTAAACACAATTGAGCTGTTCTGAATACTACATACCGGGTGTCTGAGAGATGCCCAGATCCTATTCCGTCTCTTAAAACAAATTCTGTTTCTCTTGATTTCCCCCCCCTCTTTTTTTTTTTTGGTGGGGGAATGCCCTTCCTGGAACTTAAATTTAGGGCCTGGGAGCCTGGAGCTTTTCTGCCAAGCACTGTGTTACTTGAACCCAGCTCTCCTTTGTCTTTCTGGGTTTTTTTTGTTTGTTTGTTTTGTTTTGCTTTTGCTTTTGTTTTTGGTAGTTAGTTGGAGATAAGAGTGTCATGGAATTTCCTGCCTAGGGTTTCCTTTAAGCTGTGACTCTCAGATTTCAGCCTCCCGAGTAGCTAGGATTACAGGTGTCAACGATGGGTACCTGCTTTTAAAAATTATTCTTTCCCCAACATCCAGTCCTCTTTCTTTGGGTGACCTCAGTCTCTCCCAATTCCAATGCCCTTATCCAGGTAGGCAGAAATTTATACAACTTCCTGCTTCCTCTAGTCTGGGCTGTACTGCCTCTTTGAGTGCTGGCTGGACAGTTTTCCATGGATGTTCTATTAGCTTCTCCAAATCAGCATCCTTTATCCTTACCGTGACTCAGCCACCACTTCCATGAGCTTTCTCTGCCTCTATCAGTGTATCACCATGGAGCCACTATCTCTTTGTTACTCCCCAAGAGGAACTAATTCCTTCCTACAGTCATGATGTAGGATAACCTTGCACCCCTGCAGTCAACCTGCCCCCATGCAGACAACCCCTGGTTTTCTTTTTTTTTTCTTTTTTCTTTTTGCCAGTCCTGGGCTTGAGCTCAGGGCCTGAGCACTGTCCTTGGATTTTTCTCAAGGCTAGAGCTCTACCACTTGAGCCTCAACACCACTTCTGGCTTTTTCTAAGTATGTGGTACTAAGGAATTGAACCCGGGTCTTCGTGCATGCTAGGCAAGGCAAGCACTCTACCACTAGGCCAAACTCCCGGTCCCTGCCCCTGGTTTTCTTATTCTCTTTATCCTTCTATAATATCTTCCCCCAGAAATGGCTTATCTAAACTGGGCCAGCCCAGGCACTAAAGTCCAGGAGACTCTTATCTCCAATTAACCACTACAAAACCAGAAGTGGTGCTGTGGCTCAAGGGGTAGGGTGGGTAGCCTTGAGCTAAGGAGCTCAAGGACAGGGACAGTGCCCAGGTCCTGAGTTCAAGTCCCACAACCAACAAAAAAAAAAACCAAAAAGATGTGACTTATCTATCCGAAGCTCAGCACTAGAGTTCTGCATCCCAACAGCCCTATATTCCCTGTTTATCCTCACTGTCTTGGCTTGCCTGAGGCTCCTTCCTTGTCTGCATCCTTGCTTTCTAGTCTACTTCCTGGAGACTCTTCTCAAAGCCACTGTGTATACTACCTTTTCCCCTTTTCCTTGTGTTTGTGGCCCATCTGCACAGTCCCTTGACCCCTCTGAGATCAGCTTAAGCCCTGCTTGTGTGTAAACCCATGTGATATGTTCTATTCCTCTAGAATCTCCTCTATATGGAGGATCTCTATGAGAGTCTAATAGTGAAGTCTCATTGGGGTTCAGACTACTTCCCTATAATTGGAGATTTCCCATCCTTGAGGCTTGCTGAAGCAAACTACTTGGGATGTTAGAGAAAAAAAAAACAAACGTCTGGGTGGGTTACAACCACACAAAGTATTATCTTCCATTTTTGGGGTCAGAAGCCTATAAATTCTGGTGGTTGCCAAGGCCATGCTGGCTCTGAACCCTGAAGGGAGCCTATTTTTGCTTTTCTGGATTTCCAGTCAGGGCTCCCATATGTTGCTCTTCTTTACTATGCCATTAAATCAATCAATTCTCTGTCTTTCTCATTGCTTGTACCTGGACAATAATCAGAAATAGAATGTGTATTACAAGGCTCCTTCCTCTCCTGAAATTGAAAGGATTCAACTCAATTACAGATTGTCATAGTTCATTCAGTTCTCAATGCTGTCTCATGCTGCTCGACCAGAGACAGCACAGGAACATGAATACACCCTTTCTCTCTCCACACCTAGCCTCCTCCTCCCTCCCTCCCTCCCTCTCTCCTTCCCTCCCTCCCTCCCTCCCTCCCTCCCTCCCTCCCCCTCCCCCTCCCCCTTCCCCCTCCCCCCCCCCCCCTCTCTCTCTCTCTCTCTCTCTCTCTCTCTCTCTCTCTCTCTCTCTCTCCTTTTCCAGAACTCATGGCCTTGCACTTGCCAGGCAAGGGCTCTTCGACTGAGCTGAATCCTCAACCCCTCCCTTCTCTTTCTTTATCTCAATGAGTGATATCCTCTTCTCTCCAGGAACCCCAAATCACCCTCTCCTCCTTTCCTCCGTGTGTTTTGCCCCACTTGTGCACATGAGTACTGTGCTCCCCCCAAAGGTCCTGCATTTTATCCATCCCAGTGTGACGTCTCTTCCAGTGACACACCATTCTGAACCCCAAGCCAACACTGGACTTGGAAGAGTCTCTTCTGTGAGGAGGCTTGAACTCTTAGCCTCACGAGAGCCATGGTGGATTTTCTTCTGTGTGTAAAATGCATGAGTTAGTATGAGTTCATAATTCAGGGATTCGGGGTAGAGTTTGGGAAAGAGAAGATCAGGAAAAAGCCCCAGTGCACTGTAGACAATAACATGCCCACACATTGGTGTGAAGCCCCCAATGGGATTAGTATCTCCTGGATTTAGATTTTTCGTTTTGAAAGATGGAAAGAGACCAGGGGAGGCATGGTGGAAATGGGAGCTCGCCAGTGGGAGTGGAGTTAACACCCTGGGCCGCTTGTTAGAGATAGACAAGAACCTGAGCCTTGACGACTGAATGGGCTGGCAGATGTGGCTAGGGGCGGAGAGCATGTTATGAAAGAGCTTTGGACACAGAGGGGCACTGGTCAGTGATGTGAAGCAGACCAGTCTCAAACAAGGTTGTTGTAATCCACAGCCCTAGCTCAGCTTGTGGCTGGGTGGGGGGGTGCCAGAAGTCAGAAGGGGTTATCTCCCATAGAGCTTCAGGTCATCCTCACGAATAGGGTAACTGGAAAACCCTTCCATCTTGACCAGGGTTTGGGAGAGTCCCTCTTCCCACAGTCCACACATGTGTAGAAGGGCTGTAAACTGCACCCACCAGGAAAGGAAGGAGCATGTGATGTTGTGAGTCTTCCACGTTCGGGAGGAAATATTGGCTTGCAGTTGGGGATGGAAACTTTTCAGCTTTGTTTTATTCATGACTTTTGCAAGAGTTTCTACCTTTGCCAAAGGGAACATTTGCCAGAGGAAAATACAAGCAGGATCCCTTGCTTTCTCTTTACCACATGGGTAAGTCATTAAAACCTGACAACTGACAGCTCAGGTGCTAAGTGGCTGCTGGATGGAAGGCTCCCTTTAAAGCCTCTTACTTAAAGGTTAGTAGTGGTATATACAATAAATCCAGGCCTACATTCTTCTCCTCTGTTATCCTCCCATTCTCCCATTGTCCCCACCCTCGCCTCTTACAAGTACTCATCCCTTGTATTTATTTTGATTGGGATTTCTTTTTAAAGAATTACACTATTTGCACTCTCCACAGAATCTATTGCACTTAATTCATTGCTTACTATCCAGTTTGTTTACTTGTGGATTTATAGACACATTCTAACTCTCACAAATGAGGGAAACCATGCAATCTTTGTGTCACTGGGTGTGGCCTACTTCATTTAATTTTGTCCACGTACAATATCATTTTTTCTGATGGATGAGTAGAATTCCGTTGTGTGTATTATACCGCATTTTCTTGATCCATTTGTCCCTTGAGGGGCATCGGGGCTGGGATGTGACCCGGATCAAGATGAATGCACACATAAACTGCTTTTTAAAATGACAGAAAATTCACACAACTTAAAATGAATGTAAGTAAGGGAAGGGGTGGGTTGGGAGGGGTGAGTGAGAATGCTGAAAGGGTTGACATTGGTCAAGGCACACTGAATTCATGAGCTGTTTTGGTGAATGGCAACTTCTCTGTACAGTTACTTAAAGATAATAAATATATTCAAAATAATCAGTTGGTCATGGGCTGGGAATCTAGCTCAGTGGAATAACACTTGCCTGGGAAGTGCAAGGTTCTGAGTTTGGCCCTCAACTCTGCAAAAACAAAACAAAACAACAAAAGCCCCAAACCAGAAAACAAAAAGCAGTTAGTTATCTGCAATGTAAAAGTATTCTACCAAGTCCTGAGTCTGTATAAAGTTTATGGTTCTGGAATGTTCAGCTCTAATATCCATTTTCCTTTGGCAGAAGGAAATTTTCCTTTACGAGGAAGTGACTATCTATTCGTGCATGGGGAACTCTGGGACAGGGGACTGTACTGTGGGCAGGGTGGGTTAGGCTCCTGCTGCCTGGGCTAGGACTTTGTGCCCTGAAAGGCAGTGCAGGCAGGGAGACACACGAAGACTCAGCTGAGGCAGAGTGACACTGTGGTTCAGGATGAAGACAGAATCAAATGCTGTGTGTTTGACACCAGAGGGGGATAATGAGATTTTCCCAACAGCCAAGACTGAGCTGAAAATACAACTCCTGTCCTTTAATCTTAGGTGTGCCAACTGCTCAGAAAAACAGACTCGCTAGACCACTCTGCTAGAGACCCACATTGATCCGATGGTGCACTTTCAGAGTGTACCCCGACAGCTGTCCCTTCCAAATATGGGAGTGCATGGTGGATTCTCTCTGCCAGTGATGCCTTCTGGCCCATACTGCTTCCTGACATGATGACAGAGTTAATCAGGAAGCTGTAGATGCTGGCTTGGTTGATGAGCTATGTAGGAATGCTGTGTACTGTTGCACAGGCCAGGTCCTCACAGTTTGTCCCTGCAGAACATGCAGGAAGCAGAGATGTTCCCTAAAAATAGAAACAACCAGGACAAGGGCTCAGCCACAACCACCATCTCCTGAGGCAATGGCACTGGAGAGACTGGGAATGTTTCTCGGGAAGATAGGAAAAAAATTGTGGAGGAGAAAAACATGATGGTTAAATTTACACAAACACACATCATTGTATTTTACTAGTTATCAAAAGCAGTTGTAAGCATTATCTGCTAAATTAGCTTTAAGCATTATTAATATTTGCAATGCTTTAATGCCTAAACTCTTTTAAGTATTTAATTTTCTCATTTACTATTAACTCTCATTTTTAAAATCAACTGTGGGTATGTTTCGGTAGATTGATTTGTAAGGTTTGCTTTAGACAGCTTTGTTCATGGTAAATGTATGAGCCTGATCAGAGAAACTGCATGGCTTCTGGTACTGGACCACACACACACACACACACACACACACACACACACACACACATACACACATAGGGTCCACATATGTAACACACATATCGATTACACATTATTAATAATATATAATATATACAATATATCCTATATATTATATACGTATGTATATATGATCATATATTGTATAATATATTAGATACTATGAAATTATTAGATAATGTATCCTATATGTTGTATATATCATATATTACATATTATTTATTTATATATTTATCATATTAGACATGGTATGTATTACATATTTATTATATTATTTACTTATATATTGAGGGTGCTGACAATTCATTTGAAAGACTTGGTCTGTTGATACAATTGACTTATGGAAAATATCCCCAAGTAGAAAGGCCACATCTGCCTTTCAAATTGAGTCTGCTCCTCTTTGTTTTATTGATTCAGTAAACATCTGGTTTGGTGTCGGAAACCAAAAGCCATAGTGAGACTAGATTTGCATGTATCCATTGTTTGTCAGAAGAAATAGCAAATATAATAGGAGTATATAAAAGTTCAATTTTTTTAAAATGAAAAGATATGTGAGCCCAGAGACTCATGGAAAGCGAGTTTTGATTATTTTAAATATGACTATCAATGGAATTCAAAATTCTGAACTTTGCATTCTGAGTGGTACTTGGAACTAGCTTAGTCCTGCCCTGACATTTTCCCTTGGGTACAAACTCATAAAGGCACTTGCCCTCAGCTTTATTAACCAGCAGGAAGAAGATCTGCTTTAGTTCAGGCATGCAACTCTGGCAATGTCATGGATGATGAAATTTCATCTACACAGGCCACAGGGAGAGAGATGGGTCCGCAAGATGTAGCTTTAACAAGTTTTTTTGTTTTGTTTTGTTTTGTTTTTTAAACATGGATCTGGAACAAAAAAAAACCAGTTATTAGTGACTAGAACTGTGGACTGGTCTGATTACTCATACATGTAAAAGTAAGTCTGAAAGTAGAAAGATAGTGAACAGTACACGAATGAATCTGGAATTCAAAGGAAAGATAGTGACCAAACACAGGAAATGAACATGAGGAAAAGAGCACAGTGAGTTGGGCACAAGTGCTCATGCCTTAAATTCTATCTACTCTGGAGGCTGAGATATGAGGATGGCAGTTTGAAGCCAGCCTGAACAGGAAAAATCAGGAGAGTGTTACCTCCAATTAACCACCAGAAACAGCTGAAAATGCAGCTGTAGCTCCAATGATAGAGCATTAACCTTGAGCCAAAAGCTCAGGGATAGCGTCCAGGACACGCACACACACACACACACACACACACACACACACACACACACACACACACACACACACACACCCCAGTACATTGAAATGGACAAACACATCCGTGATGCCTTTTTTTAAAGACATGACACTTCTATTTCATTGTATTATGTACAGTTTATTTGATGATGAAATAAAGTGTTTATCTTCTCATGAAATGAGTACTAGCAGTGATCCTTAAATAAGTCTGTTGTTTTAATAGAGATTGTGACAGCCTGGTATTATAAAGCTAGTTGTCCTTAATGTACTATGTTGTCTCTCATCTCCTTTGCTGTCCCTTGGTTATCTCATATTGGTATAGTATCTCACTTTGTTATCTGATATATTGAATTTATTTGTATTTGGATATTTGAAATTTGATAGGGAAGGGGGGAAAACCAAGACGGGTGGGGGGTGTGTGGGGGGGAGGGAAACGGGTACCAAGACATGTGAAAGGGTATCAATGTGAATTAATGCACCTTCTATCTGGCAAATATCATGTAACCCTTTTACTAATTACAATAAAAAAAATAAAAAATAAATAAAAAAAATAAAGCTAGTCCTCCTCTATTGTTTCGCATGGAAATTATTGTAAAGTGAGAGAGACATTTACCCTCCATTCACTAGTTGATTCACTTGAGAGATTGACTGCACAGAAAGAGTCCAGTTAAAATCTTCATTGCTATTTAACTTATTATTTATTTCTTCATTCTTCTTTTCATGTTAACACTATGAGACCCTTGAGGTCCAGTGTCTGGGTGACCTGTGCACTTGAGAGCTCGGTGTCCTGGAAGGAGAAGGCATTGTGTATTAGAAGCATGAGCCTCATCCATTCCAGAATGTGTATCTGCAACTTGACTTCTGAGTTCTACGGACCTGAGCCAAGCCATCTTTGATGCTTTCCTGTTTGACGCATGACATTTTTCAGGGTCATCATGCTTGCCTCAATCTTAGATGTAAACATTACTTAGAGTACCCGGCGAAGGCTTTAGGAAAGAACTACCCTTGACCTCTTGACTACCTTTGACTACCATTGACTTGGTCAAGCTACTGCTGTTAGGCAGTTAAAGCCCAAACACGGGATGACAATATGTCTAAAACATGACTTGAATATTGGTGTCATTTTCTTAAGGCTAATTGTTATAGGCTATTTGACAATTACCAGCATAGCTTTGAAATAAATCTTGGTTAGATTCTAAATGATCTTTTTTTTTGCATGATTTATATTCTCATCTGCTAAACATCACTACAAGGGACTGCTTGCTTGGCATCTTCATTTTTTTAATAGTACAAAATGCTAAGAACAGTGAATTAACTATTCTGAGCATCTTGCTTGTTATGGAATATCCCGTATCTAACTACTTTTCAGGGATGTCTCAAGTGAGAACTAATGATTATGATTTTAGATTTAATGAATGGGCTACACTTTAGAAAATGAATCTCAAACCTCAAATGCGATTGTTCCAGTGGTTAGTTGTGTCCCCTGTGAAGTGAGCAAGGGGACCAAGGTGAGGGACAGTGCAGACAAGCTTTTACATGAAGGAACACTCAAGTGAAATAAGCAGACTGGGTCTAAGTAACATCATGTTGTCTTCACAACCATCCTAGCACCTTGCTGGGTGGAAGAGGCTTTCCATCCAGCTCCCAAAAGCCTAGAGGTGAGAGAAGCCATTAATTGAATTACAGATGTCATGATGTTTAGATCCAGGAAAGCTTTGCTACAGAAAATGCTCATCCTTGACAAGTGGTCTGCTTTGCTCACACCTGAGTATTTCCTTATAAAACTTGCTTCTGTTGAGCTCGGGTCTTCACCTCAAACACACAGTTTTTGACGTTAAAAGCTTTGCCCAAGCAGTTTTCTGGGCTGCAGGTCTTTGTGACAGTCCACCGGCAGTTGCCAACTGTTTAATAAATACTCCCAATTTGACCTCTTGAGATGTGGCTTCTCCATTTCTCACGATTGGGTTCTGCTATAACACAATAACTCTAAGAGAAGTATGGCAAAATCTTCCTTTTCTAATATTTGCAAGCATTTCACTTTTTTTCTTTTTTGCATGCATGAGTAAAGTTTGCTGTCAAAGGGGAGAATGCAGGACAGTAGAGTTCAGGGTTTTAGAAGAGAGGTGACCTCAGATCGTGGTTTCTTCTGTTGGATGATATTCCAAGGGAATGGCAGGATTTCAGAGCATGCAGTGATTTAAATGTGAGTGGATCTGCTTGCCCAGTGGATTTTTTTTTATTGCTGTCAGATAATTTACCATCAAGTAATAAAATTGCACTAGTCGACATTTTGACTCTGAAAATTTGGAGAGCATTCTCTAACAATTCGTCCAGATCCAGAGTGAACTTTTTTAAACTCAGCAATGTTTTCTGCAGAGACAATCTCTAACTCTGCCTCAACCATGAGGCAGGTGATGAGCTGACTGATGGGCTGCGGAACATTTAGACAGGAGAACGATTCTCTGTCCTTGTTTGCTCTCTCTTTTGCTATGAGTAAACTTGAGTTCACTCTTACTTATGCTACTGATACTGTGTTAGGAAAGATTCTGAAGAAACGTTCCCTTCTTCCAGCCTCACTCTATGGTCACCACAACTCAAAATGGGGCCAATAAGGAGAAGGCCAATGTTCTGTCCAAGATCACAGATAGGAAATAGAAGATCACAGCGTGAGAACTCAGGCACTTTGGCTAAGAGGCTGTGAAGTTGTGTAGCATCAACACTGCCCCTTCATTCATTCATAGGCCTGTAGGTCGGTTTCCAGTGACAAGATAGAACTGAATGTTACTTCCAGCTACCTTCTTACACATTTTATTTGATCAGCAATCGAGTGGAGATTTATTTACCCAGGGTTCTGGCTGGTTAGAGGCCAGCAGGGCTTTGAGACACAGCCCTGTGCCACTCCTCCATTTGGAGATCCAGACCTAGAGTGGCTGAGAGCTCCTGAGTGTTGTCTTGCTGTTCCTCTAGTGGGGCAGGAGGGGAAGAAGGGAAGAAGTGTGAAGGGTTTTCAAGGATTTCCAGGCCTGTAGGGAATCACTGGACTTGGTTTTGACCTCAGTTTCAATAGGGACAGCTGGCATAAAGGACTAGAAATGTATTCTAGGGCATGGTTTGTTATCCTGGTCACTGTCTGTCCTGTGGTGGGACAGGACAATCCCACAACCCAGAAAAAGGCTTCCTTCTACACAAAGACATGCATGTCCACCTGTGTCTCCACTGGCCCTAAGATGATGTGTAAACATATTGTCTTAATCAAGCTAATCTCAGTTTTCATCTTGCTACTTAAAAAATTGTTTTCTGTCTTTAATGGAGGCAATGGTTGTCTATATTTGCAGAGTACAGTGTGGTGTTTTGACATGGAATATTACGTGCAATGGTCAAGTCAAGATAATTAGCACCACCTCAAACTTGTAGCTTTTCTCAGTGGTGAGGACACTCAAATCCTCTCTTCTGGCTGTTTGAGAACACATAATAAATCATTGTTAACTATGGTCACCCTTCTGTATTTCTTTCCAACCACATCTGCCTGCAGGACTTCAAACCTTGGGGAAAAGCTCAGCTTTTCTTACAAGCTATTCTTGCAGAGTGACAGTAATTTCTGTCATTTTGTTATGTTCTGTACCTCTGATGCTCATTAAACCCTTAGTGTGCCTCACTTTAGAATTACTCTGTGTCCCACCAGCAGATCAGGTACAGCATTTGCTTTTAAGATTGTATTTCTCATTGCACTTTCTACAGATGATTCTGGAACATGTTTAAAGACCATTGTTGTTAAGTGCATAGAAATTGTGCCTTCATAATGAGTTTCTTTTGTTCTTCAGAGATTTCTGGTTATTCTTGAATTGATGAAATCAAATCACGTGGCTTCTTAAATATTTGCGTTCACTGTTACTTAAAACAAGAGTTTAGGCCTCATCAGGGCCTCCTGGGATTCTGTCTAAATGTTGCTTAGAATGACGTCATTCTCTGTATTGTCTTTTGTCTTCCAAATTTCTGCCTTTCTGTGATGTGCCTGCCACCCCATTCCACTTACCTCATCTGTGATGCTAGCTGTTTTCTGTGCTCTTAATTTCATTTTTAGGGCTTTTGGTTCCAGGATTTCTGCTTGGTTCTTTTCCAAATCTGCACTGTCTCTTTGTTCTGGTTTCTAGTTCCCATATTAAAACCTTGGTTTATACTCTTTTGTAAATACTCAGTGGAGTTGTTTTATAATCATAATCTTTTCCTTTGACTGTCTAAATCTTTGCAGCCTGTTTCGGTTCCCTGTGCCCCTGGCTATCCCTTATTCTTGAGTTTTTGGTCTTATTTCTTTCCTTCCTGTGTGACAATTTGCTTTTTCCTCTGTTCTAGACTTTGATCATATAGCTGTTTGGAAGACTATTTTTTTTCTTCTACCAGAAATCTGGGGCAAATTTATTCTGATTTCAAATTAGAGACTTGTCAATTTTATAAAAACAGGTCACAAGGTGGCTTTTGGAATCGCTAACTCTTAATTTTCCCTTCAAGGAAGATGAAATCCCCAGAAGGAGAGGAGTCTTATTCAGGTAGATTGGAATCCATTTCTCAGTACCAGAAAGCAGCTACAATGGCAACTCAGTTTATAGCTCTTTCTTAGAGGTTACCACAAGCCCGCAGAGCCACCCTGACTTTGCGTGGACTTTGCTCTTCAGATTCTGAACCTATAGCTAGAGTTTATCTCAGTTCTTCAACACTATTATGTTGCACACATACATGCACCTTATAACACACACAGGTACATGCACACATGTGCATGCAAACACACACGTGTGCACACATCATAGCACAGTCGAGGAGCTGAATTTTCAGTAGAGAGGTATGATCTAAGTCACTGTGTTTCCTTCGTGTGACATGGAGAATGATTAAATAAACATACAGGAGTTCCTGGATTCCACCTGTGCAGGAATCCTGTGAGCTGTGAGAAATGATATGTACCTCAGATGGAAAAGCTGTCTCATCTGCACATGCTCATAGCTCCTCAACCAAGTCCTGTAGAAAGGCAAGATGTTTGCAAGGAGAGCTCTTGAATTGATTATCTAATTAATGTAGTGTCATTTTATATGACCATTTGAATAAATAAATGAGAAATAATGACTAAACCTTCCTGCATTTGTGTAAAAGGCAGTACACACCAAAGGGAAGGTAAATGGATGAGGTTAAGAAATCAGACATTGCACACCACAGGTGGAGAATGGGACAGAAGCCAGCTCCTACATTTCCTTCAGACTTGCACAGTAGAAACACCTTAGGTGATAACAAATCAGGGCTACCGAGTGCAATATCTACACAACTGTCAAAAACTTAACACTAGAGATACACACCAAGAGATACATTTATGCACACAGCCAGGCTGCATTTTTGATTGGGTGAAGCACTTCTATCCTCAGCTATAGTCTGCATGCTTATTTATCTGGCTATTTTTTATTTTATTGTCTAGGATCCGTCTGTCACTACTTTTCTATCCATATCATCTGTGATCTACTTATCTATCTTTCTATCATCTCGTCTGTATTATGATCTCTGTGATCAATCTATTGTCTAGTTATATCGGTCATAGATGATCCATCTATCTAGTGCATCTATCATCTCTCTACCTTTTTGATCTATATTTATCTATAATCCATCTTCATCATCTTCATCAGAATCATCGTCATCATTATCTATTCTGAAAGCTAGAGCCTTGCATATGCTAGCAAGATCTCAACTACTAAAGCTCACCTATAACCTGTCATGTATACTCCTTTTAATTTAAGTAGATAATGCAAATGATTCATTTTAAAATGTTAAAAATTGATTATTTTTATAGTGCTGGAAACAAAATGACTTTGAATTCTCAATAACAAGTCATTGCCAGGCATATTTTAAATTTCCCATTATTTCAGGATATGTGTAGATCAGGGTTTTATGTTTTGTGTGTCCATTTTGGTAGCCAGAAATATAAGCTCGATTGTGGAAATATTAAACTTGCTTGCATGTTCAACATGTCTCCTTTACAAAGCATGTTGTATTGTTCCTTCAAATCCTGCTTTGCAATTGAAAACCATATCTGTATATAGATTGCCTCGTGCAATCTATTCTGTTTATCTTAGGGTTTCATCTTTATTTACATATGAGGAAACAGAAGATGGAAAGCAATCAGAACAAAAAAGAGCCTAGATTTATACTGGTCAAGTCTTGCCTGTGGGACTTGTGCTTTCTTGTTGTTGTTGTTCCAGTCCTGGGCTTGAGCTCAGGGCCAGAGCACTGTCCTTGGGTTTTCTCAAGGCTAGAGCTCTACCACTTGAGCCTCAGCACCACCTCTGGCTTTTTTCTATGTATGTGGTGCCCAGGAATCAAACCTGAGTCTTCGTGAAAGCTAGGCAAGCACTCTACCACTAGGCCAAACTCCCGGCCTGGGTCTTGTGCTTTTTAATGAAAACATTTTTTTTTTTTTAAAGAAAATAAAAAAGGTGGTACCAGGGTTTGAAACCAAAGGTTTACACTTGCTATGATGGACTCGGTCACATTTTCCTGCTTATTTTTGAGGTACAGTCTCTTGAACTTTTCTAATCCAGCTGGTCTGGAACTTTGAACTTCTGCTCTCAGTCTCCCAAGTATCTAGGATTATAGATGTGAGCCACTAGAATTAATAAAAAAAATTTAAAAATTTGTTAGCATCGATTTTTGTCCAAAGAAGTTTCATATCCATTCACGTATACAAGCCACATGGATCAGTCACTCCTCTCCTCATCTCATTCGTTCTTTACCCTTGTCCCCTTCCTAAACTGTGGGGCATGTCACATCAAGGGTAAAAAAAGGCCTACCTCGTGGTCCAGTGCTCACTTCCTGGTTTTGGAAATCCAAACTGCCTGTCTCCCTGTTGGGAGGTTTGGCTGTGGTTTGTGATGTAAAATAAAGCTACCTCGAACCCACGGATTGGCCCTGCCACCTGCTTTGACCGCACCTACCTCCCCTTGCCCTACCCACCTTTATGCTGATAGACTCCTGCATCTTACTTTAGCCTCTTGTACTTTCCCAGTAAACGAGTTCCTACTGTGACAGTCTCCCTGCTGTCTGTGTCTTCCTTCTGGAGAGGGAGGGCTGGGTGAAGGCGGCCAGTTGGCCCTAACCTTTCTCGGTCTTGTCTTAGTCGGGGCGTGTTCTCCTTGCCCTTCCTGCGGGTCAGGAGGCAAGAAGCGCTAAAAACCCTGACACTAAACTGCTCTTAGTAAGTTTTCTTGCTCCTTTTAATAAAAACATGTGTGTGTGTGTGTGTGTGTGTGCGCACACGCACGAGTGCATTTGCACTGGTACTAGGGCTTGAACTCAAAGCCTCTTGCTTTCATTCCGTTTTCTTGCTCATGGCTGTAATAAAATCATGTGGAACGACACACTGCTTTATTCTACCACTTGATCAAAGCGAATTAAAAAAAAAACCTCAAGTACTTTGACTTGAGCTGAAAACTTCTTCCGGATGAGTAAAACTAACCAGTAGAAAATTTATACTCTTTTCTATGACCAGGCAGTAATTGAATGTAAGTTTTCAGGAAATAATTGGTGCATTTCTGTTAGTCAAAGAAAAGGCAAGGCCTGCAAATGTAACTCTTTAAGTTTCTTTGACAGTTTGGTAATTTTTTTTATTACATTCTTTTGTGAAATTTATCCCGAGCTATTTAATATCTTAACCTTATTATAATAGTGCTTTTCTATCAGTTTAATTTTCTACATTTATTGTTATTAGGAAAATACTTTCAATTTTAGCAAAAATCTATGAAATCTTTTAATTTTATGGACTGAACAATAAGTTTTTTGGGGATTTTCTAAATCTATAATTATACTACCTGAAATTAATGAGTCATTTTATCACTGACAATTTTTTAAATAAAGAATTTATTAACATTGATTTTTACATCATATTTCAAATGACATATTTAACAAACAAGTATTCAAGAGGGAATGTCTATATACAGTCACTGGCACTTAGTTTTTAGAACATAATCAAAATTAGGCTAAGGGTTTGTATATCATAGATACATATTAATCTATGTAATAAAACATTATGTCTATAGAGTCATAGGTTTTTTTCATATATTTTTTATTGTAATTAATAGAAGAGTTACATTATATTCGCCGGATAGAAGGTGCATTACATTGATACCCTTTCTCATGTCTTGGTCCCCATTTCCCTCCCCTCCACCCCTACCTCTCATCTTGTTTTCCCGCCTTCCCTATCCAATTTCAAATAACCAAATATGCATATGCATATATCCAATATATCAGATAACAAAGAGAAATACTGTAACAATATGAGATAACCAAGGGACAGCAAAAGAGATGAGAGATAACACAGTACATTAAGGACAATAATCCCTCATTATATGGCTTTTGTTTCTATATCCTAGAGGTTCTTTCATTTAGTGTCATACTGTATGGCCTTATGTATCTAGGTTTTGCTCTATTGCAAATCTCTGCTATGAGAGCCCAAGGTTTCTACTGATTATGAGAGTCATAGGTTTTTATGTCTATGTAGTTGTGTTTATATTTCCAGTACCATGTCCATAGCATTGGGTATGCAAATATTGAGTCCTCGCTCTTGTACTGTTTGGATTTAATAGCCACATATTAAGGATACCATACGCCTTTTGTTCCTTTGGTCTTGACTTGTCTCACTCAACATGAGTCGCTCTAGATTCATTCACTTCCCTGCGAATGCCATTATTTTATCTTGTCTGTTGGCTATGTAGAATTCCATTGTGTATGTATACCACCTTTTCTGTATCCATTCATCTGCAGTAGGGCATCTGGATTGTTTCCATCGCCTGGCTATTGTGAATAGTATCACTGACAATTTTGAGCTTGAAGTGTAGCTCAAATGATGAAGCACCTGCCCAGCAAGTACAAGGCTTGAATTCAATTTTGTTGCAATGAAAATAGACATAATAAGAATTGCTTTCCATATAAGAATTGAGATATTACTTAAGCTCCCCTAGTCAGTTATTTGGACAAACAATATTTTCTGAACACTAAAATATTTTTTTGGTGCCAGTCCTGGGGCTTGAATGAAGAGACTGAGCATTGTCCTTGGGCTTTCTCAAAGCTAGTGCTCTGCCACCTGAGTCACAGCACCACTTCCAGCTTTTTCTATATGTGTGGTACCAAAGAATCGAACTCAGGTCTTTGTGCATGCTAGGCAAGCACTCTACCACTAGACCAAACTCCCGGCTCTAAAATAATCTTTTAAGCATCAAATAAGCACAAGTTGTTTGCTATAGATAAGGCTTTATGTTAATGAAGTATTTTTTTAATATTTTGCACCTATATCTTTGAATCTATAACTGCCTATTTTCATTTTTTTTTACTTTTGGTAACAGACTTATAAAATGTTTGGTCATTCTTCCTTATTTTTCTAGCCTGTGGTAGTTTAAAGTTATCTTTGATACTTCTTTAAATGTATGGAAATTGTGCATGCAAGTGAAGTCTAATGTTTGATTTGAAAGTATTTTAATTACCGGTCAGCATATTTCACAGTAACTAAACTACTTTTATGTTATTTTTATTGCCATATCTTAATAATTGTATTTTTTCCAAGTTACCTACTTCAAATAGATATTTAAAATACTATTTGACATTTGTCTGTGGATTCATTCCAGCTTTTGAAGCATCTGTTCATGTTTATTTCTTCCTGACAATGGTAGTTTTTTCTTTTTCTTTTTGCTTGACTAAACAGAGCAAAGAAAGAATTAGTTTTTACTATACTGAAAATCTTTATTGAGAGAAACAGTACCCCTGATATATTTTTGAGAAATTAGTTGAAAAGGGGAGTTAGGAAAATGTTGCACATTTACTTGCATTTTTCTGTTATTGTACACACCATCTCTCACACACTTACACATACACTTACACCCACACAAGTGTGTTATTTTCCCAAATACATTTTATTCTTATTGCTATTTTACTATGACATCTAAAAATTATTAATATCACCCAAAATAATTCTATGGAGTTGCTGACTTTTTGTGTTTTCCTTTGAATTCCTTTTGACATTGCTAAACTGACTTGTCATAGGTTTATTTTTCATTTTTTAATTGTTACTGTGGATTCCTTTTTAACTCTCTCTGTTGCTTGTCTTGTCATCTGCAATAGGAACAGTTTTCTTTTTCTTTAGAATCTCTGTGCCTTTATGACTTCCCAGGGCAGACTTCCCACTACTATGCTGAGATTTAAAACAAACAAACAAACAAAAAAACCCCAGAGTTCTCTTTCTTTACTCTATTCCTGAAAGCATTTAAATTTTCTCAAAATGTTCTCCTTAGTAATTGTACAAAGGGGTTTCGATTCAACATGTCAAGTTATGCATACCGTGCAGTTCAATCCATAGCACCCTTTCATTATTCTAATTAAAGCTTAATTCTGCCACTTTTGCTTTATCTATCAATATAGGTAGCCTATATCTATATCTAGACTATATCTGTTGATATAGATGAGCCTGTCTATCATATCTAAAACTAATTGTATTAGTCATATTATTTTATATATTGCAAAGTACTTGCTTATGTTATTTTTAAATTTTATTTTATTGTTGGGGTGATATACAGAGGGGTTACAGTTACTTTCATCAGATAGTGGGAACATTATTTGTTGAACATTGGTACTACTTCCCATATTTTTCTCCCATTTTCCCTCCCCCACCCTCTCTTACTCATCTTGTTTTTCCCTTGCCTTCCCTTTTTCAAATAAACAAATAAATGTATATACAATATATGAGGTACCAAAGTCAGATACAGTAACAACATGAGATAAACCTTAATAGGAAAAGAAGAGAAAAGAAATAGCTTCACATAGTATATTAAGAACAACAATCACAAAGATAAACCTCTTGTTTCCATATCCTGGAGTTCATTTCACTTAGCCTCATCCTATGTGGATATATATACATAGCTTTTGAGCTATTATGATCCTCAGGAGAATTCTAAACATGTACTAATTGTTAAGGATGAGGGAAATCATGAAGCATATGTTTCTTTGGGTCTGGCTTACTTCACTTAATATGATTTTTTCCCCAAGTCTTTCTATTTCCTTACAAATGGGGCAATGTTATTCTTTCTGATAGCAGCATAGAATTCTATGGTGTAAATATACCACATCTTCATGATCCATTCATCTGCTGAGGGGCATCAGGATTGGTTCCATATCATAGATATGGTGAATAATGCTGCAATGAACATGGTTGTGCTGGTAGGTTTAGTATGGCCTTGTTTCTGGATATTTGGGTAAGTGCCCAGAAGTGTGCTTGCTGGGTCAAAGGGGAGCTCTATGTTTAGTCTTTTATGGAACTACCATACTGCTTTCCGGAGTGGCTAGACAAGTTTACACTCCCACCAACAGTGTAGTTAGTGATTCCTTTTGGCTGCATGCCCACCAGCATCTGTCTTTATTAGATTTCTTGATCCTGGCAATTCTAACTGGAGTGAGGTGAAATCTCAAAGTTGTTTTGATTTGCATTTCTCTTATGGCCAGAGATGTCCAGCATTTCTTCATGTGTCTATAGGCCATTCTTATTTCCTCTTCAGAGAAGTGTCTCTTTAAGTCTTTTGCCTACCTTTTAATGAGATGGTTGTTTCTTTGAACATTTGTTTTTGAAGGATTTAATTTCTTGAGCTGTAGGGATATTTTAGTATGAGACCCTTAGCTGTTGTAGGGCAAGTGAAGATCTTCTCTCACTCTGTGGGCTTCCTATTTATCTTGATGGCTATGTCCTTTGCCACACAGAAGCTCTGCAGTTAAATTCAGTCCCGTTTGTCCAAATTTTCTTTGATTTGTTGTGTTTCTAGGCCTTTATTAAGAAAGTTTAGACCCGTGCCAAGGTTGCTCATATTACTGGTTAGTACTGTATCTGTGTGCAGAAAGACAAGTTGAGTACTTTCTAGTTTCTTCCATTTTTCTGAAAAAGATGCATAAAATGGTATTCACTCTTAAAAAAAGTGAAATACTGTAACAATATGAGATAACCAAGGGACAGCAAAAGAGATGAGAGATAACATAGAACATTAAGGACAACAATCACTCATTATATGGCTTTTGTTTCTATATCCTAGAGGTCCTTTCATTTAGTGTCATACTGTATGGCCTTATGTATCTAGGTTTTGCTCTATTGCAAATCTCTGCTAGAAGAGTCCAAAGTTTCTACTGATTCTGGCTAATGAGGGAAACCATTGAGGAAAGGGGGGAAAACAAGAAGAGGGTAGGGGTGGGGGGGGAGGGAAATGGGGACCAAGACGTGAGAAAGGGTATCAATGTATGTGAAGTAATGCACCTTCCATCTGGTGAATGTAATGTAACCCTTCTATTAATTACAATAAAAATATATGGAAAAAAAAGCCAGGCATGGTGGCTCACACCTGTAATCCTAGCTACTCAGTAGGCTGAGATTTGAGGATCTCAGTTTTTTTTTTTTTTTGCCAGTCCTGGGCTTGGGCTCAGGGCCTGAGCACTGTCCTTGGACTTTCTCAAGGCTGGAGCTCTACCACTTGAGCCTCAGCACCACTTCCAGCTTTTTTCTATGTATGTGGTACCGAGGAATCAAACCTGGGTCTTCGTGCATGCTAGGCAAGCACTCTACCACTAGGCCAAACTCCTGGCCCGAGGATCTCAGTTTTAAGCCTGTCTGGGCTCTAAAGACCAAGAGACTCATCTCCAATTAATCATTAAAAAATGGGAACTGGGGCTGTGGCTCAAGGAGTAGGGTGGTAGCCTTGAGCTGAAGAGCTCAGGAACAGTGTCCAGGCCCAGAGTTCAAGTCCCATGACCAACAAAAAACATAACAATAGACAAAACAAAAAAAGATTTTGTGCAACTCTCCAGAATATTTTTAATTTATGCTTCGAAATTACTTCTTTTGAATTAAGAATTTATATCCTTATTTAATCATATTGAGATTTTGTGCCTCACAAAATCTGGTTTGGTTTTGGTGGCTAGAAGATTTTAGGAATCAGAGTCATTGTTTTTGAATTTATGAAGTTCATGATCATATACATTTTCTAAAATACTGTCATCTTTTTAATGTTTGCAGAAAGTTTAGCAATATTCTCATTTTATGTATTGTTGATTGTCTTTTTTCCCTTTTATATTATGCCATTTTATGTATTTGATGTGAAAGATTTTTTTAACAATGAACCTTTTCTTACATGTATTTCCTCTGTACTGATCTTGTCTGAAGTTTATTGATATTGGATATCTTGTTTTTCCTTTCTCTCTCTCTCTCTGTGTATGTATGTGTGTGTATGTGTGTTTAAACATTCCAAAGTAGGATGTTAAATTGATTTAGGACTTTATCTCATGTCTACTGAAAAAAATATTGGGCTATAAATATTTCTTAGATCTTCTTTATCCTGCAAAGTATTTTAATATGTTATATTTTAGATTTCCATCTACTTTACTCTTGAAAAATTTCTGTCAGATCTCTTGCTCCTGACTATTTAGAATATTCTATTTTGTACATGCTTTCAAGTTTTTTGGCTGGTTTCTATCATTGATTTGTGTTTGAGTCCATTGGCTATTAAGATATGCTCTATCTTAGCAGTTAAAAAATGTTATTAAGAGCTAGGTGTTGATATCTTATGCCTATAATCTTAGGAGGCTGAGATCAGAGGATCATGGCTCAAAGCCAGCCTGGCATTAAAGTCTGTGAGACACTTATCTCCAATTAACCACCAGAAAACCAGAAGTGGTGCTTTGGCTCAAAGTGGTAGAGTTCTAGCCTTGAGATGAAGAGCTTAGGGACAGTGCCCAGGCCCAGAGTCCCAGCCCCACAACTGATCAAAGAAAAAAAGTTATTAAAATTTCCTTTTTTGCATTATCATTTTTTGGTATTTGGAAAGTACGTGTTTTTCTACTGTTGCCAGAAATATTCTATAGATGTTTATGGACATTTTAAGGACCAGTACTTACCATTTAATTAATTAATTAATTTTTCTTGGTCATGAAGCTTGAAATCAGGGTGTGGGTGCTGTCCCTGAGCTTTTTTGTCCAAGTACTCTTTGAGTCATAGCCCCACTTCCTGTTTTGGAGTGATTAATTAGAGATAAGGATCTCACAGATTTTCCTGCCCAGATTGGCTTTAAACCATGATCCTCAGCAATCAGTCTCCTGAGTACCTAGGATTACAGGTGTGAGCTAACAGTAACCATCTTATGTCTTTTATTTTTAATATGCTAGACTTGAAATATAGTAGGGGATTCGTTTGTCATATAGCCTAAATAAGTGGCATGTTTGAGAGTTCTTCCTCAGAATGTCAAAGAATTTTTTAATTTTATTAATTAACTGATTTTTACCAGTCGTGGGGCTTAACCTCAGGGCCTGAGCACTGTCCTTGGGCTTTCTTAAGGCTAGAGCTCTACCACTTGAGCTATAGCACCACTTTCGGCTTTTTCTGTGTATATGGTACTGAGGAATTGGACCTGGGTTTTTGTGCATGCTAGGCAAGCACTCTACCAGTAGGCCAAGCTCCTGGCTCCAATCTACATATGTGGAAAGGCTAGTGTATTCTGTCACTGAAAAGCAAGGATGGTTTTCTCAGACATGTCTTCCTCACCAGTTCTAATCCCATGTCTGTAGTGTGACGTTGTTTAGATGGCCACTCTGTTTCCTTGTGGCTGAGGAATGGAGGAGAACAGGTGACACACACATATGCTGGTCAGTCCATGTCCATCACTGAGGGAGGAGTTCTTGGTCACCCTGGAGTGCTTTCAAGTCAGTATGGACTCGGAGTAGACATGCCACATTGATATCGGGGTCTTCATATTCCCATAGATTGTGCTTGGAAGCTGAATGAATTGCAATGTAGTTCTCCCTTGCCGCTACCACGAACCATGCTGAGGAATGCAGAGGCTTGGGAAGCCCTCTGTCTCTGCACGAGACTTCTGTGGGGAGACATCAGATGCTCGCTTGCTAGAATAAGTCAAGTAGCAAGAGTGCCCTGAAGTATTATGTCTGCTCCTAAAACACACAACCAACAACTGTGATTGTGCATGGATGCCACTGTGTCTATGACGTTGAGGTCCTGTCCCTGAATACCAAACTGGAAACCCTCTTGATTTCTTGACATAGATTTTTACTAGCATTATTATTATTATTTTATGTTTTTGTTATATTGTTATTCTGGTTGTTTGTGGGGTTGATCATGAACTCAGGGCTTAGTGCTGTCCCTGAGCTTTTCTGCTCAAGGCTAATGGTTCACCACTTTGAGCCACAGCTCCATTTCTGGTTTTTTGGTGGTTAATTGGAGGTACGGGACACATGGACTTCCCTGTCCCAGGCTGGTTTTTAACCTTGACCTTTAGATCTCAGCCTCCTGAGTAGCAAGGTTTCCAGGCATGAGACACCGGCACCCTGCTGACAGGGGTTGATTTTCTAACCAACACATCACCTACATGGAATTTTTCCTGATCTGATTTGAAATTCTCTGGAAAGCTTTTCCCAGAAAGCTGCTCTAGAAGTGTAAGTGTAATGAAAACAACACAGGAAAAGCATGTGAATGTGCACACACACACACACACACACACACACACACACACACACACACACACAGAAATGTCATCCAATATTCCACTTAATATCTTCAGTTCTCAGCTCCTGAGCCCTTTGCTGTCTATGGAGTCTTAGCACTTACGTTGCTTGGCAATTCCTTGCAATAAGTTAATGAGTTCTTTGGCATCTTCTGAGACTTTCAACAGTACTGGCTTTTAAATCTCCCATAAACTTCCTTGAAAGTCTTGGGAGATTGTCATGTGAGCGGGTAGCAAAGTCATCTTTAGAGCAGAACTGTGCTATGTTATTATGAAAGGTTCTAAATTTGGGGCCCAGAAGGTCCACTAGAGTCTAACCCCAATCTGGGGAGCAATTGTAATGGAACAATCATCTTTCAGAGTGATGTCCTCCCCAGCTCAGGTACCTCCAAGAATGGAGCAGAGAAAGGATGTCAAGAATTCCACATGTGAGACACCCGACCCTTGCACATGATAGGAAATGGACTCTTGGATGGAGGGAGGAGAGTGGGCAAGTTTTTCTATTATGTGCCTTTTACAGTCGGAATTCAATTTGAAAGCTTTTTCTTAAAGAAAGCTAAAAGCATTTTTCATGTTTATATTGTTTTGAATGCTAATATATGCTAATATATTCAACAGCAAAACCACCATGCCATTTAATGCTTGCCTGTGGCACATTTACCTCTCTTTCTAGAATGTTGTCATTGTGCCAACATTAACATCACCTGCACAAGGGATAATGGGCACTCTACTGAGAAGCTGGATCTGAGGATCCTTTGGTGATCTGGAGAGACCACGCATCATCTGTCACCTGAACAGTGACCTAACAGTGCAATCGAAGCACACAGGGATTCAACCAAAAAGCAAGAGACCTCCGTTTTGTTTTACTGACTCAAACCCGGCAGCTGTGACAAGCTTGGTTTCTTCCCAGGGAAATGATGGTGAGTTCTGCTGATTCTGATCACGTATTGCAAGGTGGCACAGACAAAGGCTGCAGATGGGCATGGTGGTATATAGGTGAATGCATGAGAGTTAAAGTGTGGCTGCCTTTACAAAGAACACATACATGTAGACTGTAGATGCTAGTGAGTCATCATGTCTGTAATCCTAGTTACTCAGCCAGACAGGGCAGGAAAAGTCAGTGAGAGCCTTATCTCTAATTAAACACACACACACACACACACACACACACACACACACACACACACACACACACAAGTGGAGCTGTGGCTAGAGTACTAGCCTTGAGCAAAAGAGCTCAGGGATAGCACCCAGACCCTGAGTTTAAGTCCCAGGACTGGCACAAAAGTAAAAATAATTTTGTTAAGTGATATAAAAATGGGAAGACCCAGTTTTTAACTCAGCCGCCTTTAAGTGGGGCTATTCTTACTTTGTTGTCTAGATTGAAAACCTGACTTTTGTCTTCAGGAAAATTCATGAAATTCCTTATCTCCATTTAATCAGCAAAAAGACAGAAGTGGAGCTGTGGCTCAAGTAGTAGAGCCACAGTAGTAGAGTAGCAGTGAAAAAGCTAAGTAAAAGGATGAGGTGCTGAGTTCAAATCTTAACACACACACACACACACACATACACACACACACACCCCTGCGAACAGCAATGACGATGTGGCTCAGCAATGGAGAACTAACTTAGCACGTAGGAGGCCCTGTCTTGACTAGATTTGTACTCAGAAGAACATTGTGATCCTTTTTCTCTAAGACACAAGTAAATTAGATCCCATTGATTCCATCTCTGAATATCATAATTCATTCTTCCTGTGGCCTTCGGAAAGTCACTCTGGCTGGGCTCTCTGCCCCAGACTCTCCTAATTTTTTTCTAATTCAAAATGTAGTATCTCCTTCCTGATTTCCTACCATTACCTGTAGAGAAAGTATATATTCTGTTATTTTTTCTTACAAATATAGGCATAGCATTGTTGCCACCTTTCTTATCGATTTCATCTCTTGTGTTTTCTGTCCTGTCTATAGTCATACAAATGTCTTGGGCATTAATGTGTCCTGCACAATTTGATTTTTCTGTTAAAATTCTGTCCAGGCTTCTAAGCTACAAGTCTTACTTCATCCAAGCATTCTTCTCCTTGTACCATGCAGAAATGATTCCGTGTCTTTGAAATTTCAGCAGACCTCACATACCATTTGTAACATTCAATGCATTTTTTTATTAACACTCAGGTTCACCGATGGGAAAGCTTTAATTTGTGTATCCTGGCATGTTTTTGGTGTCCACAGTAATAACTGTAGATTAGAATCAAAGGCTACCTGGCTTCTACTTATGTGACCTTGAAAGGAAACTCTACAGATTCAGTTCATTTACCCAGCATCCTAGAATCTATTAGGGGTACAATCTGCACAATCACTGTGTACTCCCTGTTCTTTTTCTTTTTCAAATCCCTTCCTGGCCTGAGTAAGAAGTATAGCAATGACACATCTTAGAAAAAAATGGAGATTTTTGAAGAACATGAGTTATTTTCTGGATTAAAATGTGTTGTCATTATTATTCAGATAAGATTAAAGCCACTTCTAGTATTTACCTATCATTGTGGCAACACGGTGGCTCACAGTAATTGTAGATAAGAGTTTCTCTGACTTTGCCCAGGCTGGCTTCTAACACAAATCCTTAGACAGATCCCAGTCTCCTAAAGAGCTAAAACTACAGATAAGAGCCATCAGCACCTAGCTTAATTATGACATATAAAGCTAATTTATCCTCTCTGCTTGCACTGTTACTGTATTTTTGTTTGCATTTCATTTTTTGACAGTTAGAATTTAGGTACCTAAGTGTGATTTTCTCTTTGTTTCTTTTCCTTTCTTGGCTTGGGCTCTGACCCTGAGCTTTTCAGCTCAAGGCTACTGCCCTTCCCCTTGAACCACAGAGCCATTTCTCATTTTCTAGTGGTTAATTGGAGATAAGAGTCTCACAAACTTTCATGCCCCGGCTGAAAGTTCCAGATCTCAGCTTCTTGAGTAGCTATGATTACAGGTGTGAGCCACTGGCGCCCAGCTCTTTGCTCTTTATTCTGCGACAGTTCAGTGAACTCTTCCAATGTATGAAATGATGGACGGGGTGCCATTGACAGAGATGTACTGTACTCATAAACTGACAATCGCTCAAAGGTATGAGAAATGTGACTTTAACGTGACTGAACGAAACACTTCAAAACGTTACAGTAGCAAATGTAGCTATGTATATTTTACTACAGTAAAAACAAAATGTGGAAGGGTGTGAGTTCATATACAGTGAGACTAAAGGAAGATGCTGTTAGGATAGGGACACAAAGACAACACCTATGTGCTACTGAAATGAGCTCCAGTAAATGGAAAAAAGAGGTTTTTTTTTCCTTTGTGGCTACGTTTGTCTTCTTTTCCTCATTGACTCATTTCTTGGCTAACGCAGTAGGTGATGCTGAGCTCTGAGTGTCTCTATTTTCCCTGCTCTAGCACTTCTCATGGCTCTCTATTTCCCAACTGAAGAAGCAGAAGCCATTAGCAACCTCCCAAATCCTCCATCTACTTTTTTCCAGAGTTCCTATCTTCTGTCCCAGACTAGCAAGTTTCTCCAAACTGAATAGAATATCACATGGTGAATTGTGTTTTGTGTTCACTGGCTATTGTGAGCACACACACACACGCAAACGTCTCCCCCTCAGCAGACTTGGGGATGGCTGTTCAACTGGTCTCCTGAGTATTTGACTTGATGTCAGGCACCAAGGCCCAGTATGGCTGAGAGAATGGATCCACAGTACTTGTGCTCACTGTGTCAGAAAGGAATGAAATTCCCTTTTTCCCTTTGAATCAAATGACAGCAAGAGGTTGTTTCTCTTCTTGTCATTCCTTCAAATAGGCCAAATCGGCACTAGATTAAAGAACTTGCCTTTCCCATGGCTCTGGCTTGTCAGATCTTTTTTGGCAGTGAATAATTTTTTTCCAGTGCTAAGGAATAGCCCAAACTGTCCTCCTATGACATTCTGTGAGGTGGTAAAGTGCAATCTCCATGCCAACCGGACATCATGTCACACGCAGTACCTTGGTTTCCATTTTGGCGAAGACCTTATTCACACCTGAAGGTTTTCACAACACACACATACATTTCTTGGAAAAGTAAGCAGTTGAAAAATGGCTTAAAAATATGGCTTTAGGTCTGAGGATCCATCCACATGTTGAAACTGCACAAGCTAGTCCATCTTTTAAATGGAAACGACAACAACAACAACAACAAATCAAAATCCATTCTAACCAAATTGTAAGCAGAGAAAGAGCAAAATGATTAATTCATCCACATAATTAAATTGTTCTTTGGAAGTCTTTTACTTGGGTTGAAATTCTCCTTCAAAATAGCAAGCAAAAAGGGACCCAGAAGAATCATGTAGGCTAGTTACTTGAGCTTGTATTGTTCGTGTTTCTCAAAGTGGCTTTGCCAGGTACTTTGTCCTTGGTGTTGTAGGAAGGAAAAAATCCCTGGCATGTGATACTGCAAGGAACAGTAAGACTTCTTGGTTCTTCCTTCACTGCTACACGGTCTGTACTATCTTCTCTCTCTACCATTGTGTCTAGTCCTAGATCTGCCCTCTGCTGCCAGGCCCCCACATCTTGCCTTGGTACTTATTTTATCATATCCAGAATAGAGTATCCGCCATGGTACCTGACCCCTCCCCCTTAGACACATTATAATCTCAAAAGTGATAATAAACAAGTTTAAGTGCAATTTCAGTTCAATAGGTAATGAAAGTAGAAGGTCTAGCCAGGCACTGGAGGCATTCTCCTGTAATCTCAGCTACTCAGGAGGCTGAACTCTGCAGATTGTGGTTTGAAGCCATCCTTGGCCAGAAAAGGCCTTGACACTCTTATCTCCCACTAAGCAACAAAAACGCCAGAAGTGGAGCTATGGCTCCAGTTGTACAGTACTGGTCTTAAGCAGAAAAGCTCAAGGACAGTAGCCAGGACCTGAGTTCAAGCCACAGGATAGGCACAACAGAAATAAAGAAGGTTCCCTGACCCAGAATGATAGAGATGGCCCAGTACCTCAGAGGTGCTTGCTGTACACAGAGGGAAAGTCTTGAAAGTCTATCACCCAAATCAAGGTGCCTGAGAACTAAAGGTCTCCTGAAAGGACTTTCTCTAAATGTAGTAAACTGGGGAGAGAGGAAGGCGCCTTTGCCACTGGCTCTTTCTAAAAAAAAGGTCAAGCAATATTCTCAGATCACTAATGAATTGCACTGACTAAAGTTCCTGCCCTTTCCACAAGAGGTTCTTGGTGTTTTTCCAGCTCTATAACACCTGCTGATTGATGTCCTGGAAATGTTTTTGAAAAATAATTGCCTGGATTACTACTCTGGGAATGGCTTCAGTTGTGAGAGACTAAAACATCTTTCTTGGTGTTCTGTGAAAAGGTTAAACCATTTTCTATCTTTGTGTGAAACAAATGCTTTTGTGAGAGATATAGAAAGTGGAACGCGAGTCACACTAGGCAATGCACCTCATGGAAAGCCATCCTCTTCTCACATACCTGAACATGGTCCAGGATTTCAACCATACAGAGCAGGTGGGTGTCATCCTGCCAGTGTTTGGGAAGTCTGGCTGGGTTAGAGCAGCCTCTATGCCTTGCTTCCTGCATCTGGAAGTTGGGTATCATGATTATATGTACTTTCCAAGATAATCATGGAAGCCAAATGAGTTTAAGATGTATAGTACACTTAGAATGGGCATAATTATGGGTAAGAAATGGTTTGAATTTGGGGGTGTTGATCTCCTCATGGATCAACACCCTATATGCTGTTCATATAGGATGCAACAGCATTTAGGAATCCTAAATAAGAATCCACCCCAAAGGATTGGCTTTCAGATATAGAACTGGAATACAGACCTACAAGGAAAAAGAAACAACCAAAGCACTTTATTTTGCCCATCGCACCCCCATCCCCAGTTCTGAGAAATTCAAGGTAATATTGATAATCTTCTGCCAAGTAAAATGTTTGGCTTAATAAGCCCATTTAGAAAATGTGTTTTTAATATTATGTCAAAGTGATTTAATGTGACAATGAGTCATGTGACTGTAATATCCAAGAACCAAATGAAAGATTTAGAAATACTTCTTTCTTTAACTTAGTATCATTATTTTTAAGACACTAAGAAAACAGATACTTAAAAGAAGTACTGAGCTTATTTCATGTTTAAGTGATTGAAATGTTGTAGAATGATTGTGAAATTACCTTTAATATAATTATTACTCCAACAGCCCAACCAGTGATTATCACAAGATAATATTATGGCCCCGTAGTAATCTCTTGGCTCACAAGCACATTGATGAGAGCTGATGTATGACTTTCTTTCTAACAAGAGGAAATTAAGGAAGTTTTTAGTGTGCCCTGGGCCTCCATATAAATCGCAAGGGCCTCTATATAAATAGAGTTCACTTTTTTTGGGGGGGGAGTGTTGGTCGTGGGACTTGAACTGTGGACCTGAATGCTTGAATACTGTCTCTGAGCTCTTCAGTTCAAGGCTATCACTCTACCTCTTGAACCACAGCACCACCTCTGATTTTCTGGTAGTTAATTGGAGATAAGGCTCTCATGGACTTAAGTGCCCAGGCTGTCTTTGAACCATGATCCTCAGATCTCAGCCTCCTAAGTAGCTAGGATTATAGGCGTGAGCCACCAGCACCTGCTTACATCCTTTCTTTTGTTCCTGTTATTTTTTTACTATGATTTTTCTTTTTTTCATATATTTTTATTGTAATTAATAGAAGGATTACATTATATTTGCCAAATTTAAGGTGTATTACTTCACATACATTGATGCCTTTTCTCATGTCTTGGTCCCCATTTCCCTCCCCTACCCCCAACCTTCATCTTGTTTTCCTCCCTTCCCTATCCGACTTCAAATAACCAAATACGCATATATACAATATATCAGATAACCAGTTGAAATACTGTAACAATATGAGATAACCAAGGGACAGCAAAAGAGATGAGAGATAACATAGTACATTAAAGACAACAATCACTCATTACATGGATTCTATTTCTATATCCTGGAGGTTCTTACATTTAGCGTCACTCTATATGGCCTTATGTATCTAGGTTTTGTTCTATTGTAAATATCTGATAGGAGAGCCCAAGGTTTCTACTTGATTATGACAAATGAGGGAAACCATCGAACCTATGTTCCTTTGATTCTGACATAATTCACTTAATAAGTCTTTCCATTTCCTTATAGATGGGGTGATGTCATTTTTTCTGAAAGCAGCATAGAATTCCATTGTGTATAAATACCCTATCTTGTTGATCCACTCATCAACTGAGGGATATCTGGGTTGGTTCCATATCTTTGCTATGGTAAATAGTGCTGCAATGAACATTGTTGTGCTGGTGGATTTAGTATATCCTTGTTTCTGAATGGTTGGGTAAATGCCATCCTAAAGAGGATCCAAATAGGGAAAGAGGAAGCGAAACGTTCCCTCTTTGCACATGACATGATTGTGTATTTAAACAACCTTATAGACTCCACTCCCAAGCTGCTTGAGCAAATTCAACCAGTATGGAAAGCAGTATGGCAGTTCCTCAAAAGCCTAAACATAGAGGTCCTTCATTTACTGTGGTACTTATTTGGCCTAATGTCTCTAGATTTTGTTCATTGTAAATCTCTGCTAGGGGAGCCCAAGGTTTCTACTGATTATGACAAATGAGGGAGACTATTGGGCCTATGTTCCTTGGAGTCTGGCTTACTTCACTTAATATGATTTTTCTAAGTCTTTCCATTTCCTTACAAACAGGACGATGTTGTTCTTTCTGACTAAAGCATAGAATTCCATTGTGTATAAATACCACATCTTGTTGATCCACTCATCAACTGAGGGGCATCTGGGTTGGTTCCATATCTTTGCTATGGTAAATAGTGCTGCAAGGAACATCACTGTGCTAGTGGATTTAGTATGCCCTTGTTTCTGGATGGTTGGGTAAATGCCAAGTAGTGGAATTGCTGGGTCATAGGGAAGCTATATGTCTAGGCTTCTGAGGCACTGCCACACTGCTTTCCATAGTGGTTGCATGAGTTTGCACTCCCACCAACAGTGTAGTAGTGATCCCTCCTGGCCACATCCCCTCCAGCATCTGTTGTTATTGGTTTTCTTGATCCTGGCCATTCTAACTGGAGTGAGGTGGAATCTTAGAGTTGTTTTGATTTGCATTTCTTTTATGACCAGAGATGTTGAGCATTTCTTCATGTGTCAATAGGCCATTCTTATTTCTTCTTCAAAGAAGGCTCTCTTTAAGTCTTTGGCCCATCTTTTAATGGGATGGTTCTTACTTTGGAGATTAGTTTTGGAGTGATTCAATTTTTTGAGCTGCTGATGTATTTTAGATATGAGGCCTTTGTCCATTGTATGGTTAGTGAAGATCTTCTCCCATTCTGTGGCTTCTTATTTAATTTACTAGCTATGTCCTTTGCCATACAGAAGCTCTGCAGTTTAATGCAGTCCCACTTATCCAGCCTTTCTCTGATTTGTTGTGATTCTTGGTCCTTACTCAGAAAGTTTTTACCTGTGCCAAGGAGGCCTAGTGTATCTCCTATTCCTTCTTGTAAAGTTTTCAGTGTGTCAGCTTTTACCTCGAGGTCTTTGATCCATTTGGAGTTAATTCTAGTGCAGGGTGACAAAGAAGGATCCAACTTTAGTTTTCTGCAGATGCTTAACCAGTTCTGCCAGCATAACTTGTTGAAGAGGCTGTCTTTCTTCCATTCTATTTTTTTGGCTCCCTTGTCAAAGATTAGGTGGCCAAAGGTCTGTGGTTTAATATCTTGGTCCTCAGTTCTATTCCATTGGTCTTCAGGCCTGTTCCTGTGCCAGTACCAAGCTGTTTTGATAATTATAGCTCTGTAATAGAGTCTAAAGTTTGGTTGCAATAAATAATATTATGCAGCCAATGGGGGCTACCCAGCCAGGGCTTCCAAATCTTTCATCAATCCCTAATAATTTGTATATTTATGCTATTGATATAAAGGATTGCTTTTTTTCAATTCCCCTTCATCCACTGGATAAACAGCGGTTTGCCTTTACTGTCCCTTCTTTTACTACCCCAAACCCAGTCAGAGGTATCAATGGACTGTTCTCCCCCAGGGTGTGTAAAACAGCTCTACCATCTGCCAAATATTTGTATGGGAGGCTATTACGCAAGTCTCCGCCGATATGCATGTCATTCACTATATGGATGACATCCTAATTGGCCATCATAATCCCGTGTGTCTTGTCTGCCAAGCTAAAAGATATCTCCAAGTCCCTCAAAGCAGCTGGTCTTCAGATTGCATCTGAGAAGGTCCAGAGACGAGAGCCGTACTTGTTCCTGGGTCATGCTATTAATGACAAGACAGTCCCCAAAAGTTACAATTTACCTTCCCTGATCCCCCAACCCTCACATCCATGCGAACCTTCCTAGGTAATATTGCATGGATTAGGCCTAGTCTTCCTGTAACATCAGGACAACTTAACCCCTTATTCAACTTTCTGAAGGGGTCTAAAAGACCAGAGGAGACATTAAAAATGACTAAGGAGGCGCAGAAGGCACTGCAGCTTGTCAATTCTAGCCTCCATCGGGCCTTTCTCCACCAGTATAACCCCACATTAGAACTATGAGGACTTGTTTTCCCCAGTAAGGGTCTGCCAACAGCTGCTCTTTTTCAGCCCCTCTCTCATACTCTTTACTGGATACATCTTGCTTACTCTAATGCCCCGAATATTTTGCCCTTTTTGGAGTGTTTTGTCTTGCCCTTAAGATGGTCAGGACTAGCCTTACCCTCTTTGATCAAGACTTAGACAAAGTAGTCTTACCCTTGTCCCAAGATCTATTAGCCTGGTGCTTTAGTGCACATTCTATTACTCAGACTTTTGCATTAACAATCATTGACAATCATTTTCCCCAAAATAAATTGTTTTCCATCCTACCCCTAATGCCTGTTTTACCCTCTAGGCCTCTAAAAGAAAACCGCTAATTAAAGCTGCAGTTGACTTTACTGACTCTTCTCAAAATGCCTTTGGGTATATTTTACACCCAGCTGATTCACAAAAGCCTCGCCTATTTAGACAGATTTTTTTGTGGCTCAGTCCAACTTGGAGAATTATTAGCTATGCTTGCCCTACTCCGTGACCATTCTGGGCCATTAAATCTTTTTAGTGATAGCCAATACACAACTAATGTTGCTCAAGCTCTCCCCTTTTCCTCCTTTAAGCCAGTGGAAGGCCCACTACACGTGACCATGCAACAATTAAAGGTGCTGCTGGAGCTTAGAGGGGAACCTTCATATTTGCAGCATATCAGGCCCCACTCCAACCTTCCAGGGGCTTTAGCTGAGGGTAATGAGGAAGTGGATTGACTAGTGTCCTCATTCCTTGCAGCCCCCTTGGAACAGGCACCATCTTTACATTCTTGTTTCCACAACTCTGCCTCTTCCCTTCATACCCTGTTTCCTGACTGAACGAAACAGACTTGCAAGCACTTGGTTCGTGCCTGCTCATCTTGTAGCCCACTTTTGCCCCTAGGCCCCCCTCAGCCACAAGCAATAAATCCCCGAGGGCTGAAACCTAATGCTCTATGACAGGTGGTTGTTACCCATGTTAATGAATTTGGCAAACTTAAAAATGTACATGTCTGAGTGGATACCTTTTCCTCCTTTATGTTTGCAGTAGCCCAGCCCAAAGAAAACACTCGTATGGCCATAGCCTCCTTAAAACAGGCCATGTTAGTAATGGGTGTCCCCTTTTCATTAAAGACTGACAATGGACCAGCCTATTCCAGTTCTGCCTTCACTGCCTTTTGTACAGGATGGCAACTAGGTGTAAGCATGCACTGTAGGAGGTAGGCTTCCCAGTCCCAGCACATGGCACCCTACATACTGCTCCCACTGAGTTTTGTAACCTTAAGTCCTCTGGATTCCCACAGGAGATGGTCATGGATGCTTTGTCCTTTTCATGCTGCTCTAGAATGAGCGCCAGGACCCAGTCCTCAGTTTGGCCTCATAACTCAGCAGAAATAGCTACCTTAATTTCTGAAAGCTAATTGATGAATCCCAAGAGAGGAAATAGGGAGATGAGATACAGGAAGAAGGAATGCTGGAAAAGACATCTGAAAAGTGGATTTACATCTGTCATCCTAGCTACAGAGGAGTCTGAGATCTGACAATCCTATTTCAAAGCCAGCTCTCATCTCCAATTAACTATCAGACAGTCAGATGGGGAAGTGTGGCTCAAGTGTTAGAGGGGCCAGCCTTGAGTGAAAAAGCTAAGGGAGAGTGCAGCGCCCTGAGTCCTGGAACTAAGCAGATGTAAGAAGTGGGCTCCCATAGCTGTGTAGAATGTCATGAATGGACACTCTCCCTCTCCCCCCACCAATGGAGCAGAAGTGCTAGTTTGCTAATACCCACATTCAATGACCAGGGTATATCCTCAGCTTTCTGTGTCACCTTGCACGGGCTCAGCAAACGCTGTATGGGAGAAAGTTCATGACTCAGAGGATGAGTGACAGTAGAACTTCCACAGGGCAGGGTCCCACCTCCCTGCACAGCTGCAGGTAAGCTAAGCAAGATGGTGGGTCACAGGGTGGAGCCTAATGGTGTCTGATACAATGCTTTGCTCTGAACAAGGAGAAGGAGATTGTAGTGGGTGCCAGTTAACTTGCAACGATAATCCTAGCTACTCAGGAGGTTGAGATCTCTGCCTGAAGCCAACTTGAGCTGAAAAAAGTCCATGAGATGAACTCCATTTAACCAGCAGAAAATCACAATGGAGGTATCTGGAGCACTTAGCCTTGACTGAAAAAGCCAAGGGAGAGCGAGAAGCTTTGAGTTCAAGGCCCAGTCCTGGCACAAAAACCAGAATAAAAACAGCAACAAAACAACCCCAAACCATAAAACCAACACAAAAGAAAATCATCCCCAAATTGCAATGTAATGAACCATAACAGATGGGAATGCTTTGGGCAGAGAGATGCGGCTTGAGATATTTTCTAGCGAGAAATTTTATTGAATATTATGTGTGCTTTTTATAATTTGTAATAGAGAATCATACTCTAGAATGTGAGTAATATTTATTGATTTTGGGGAAAATAGAACTCGAAGAGATCCTACCACCTTTCTGTCAAGTTTCTCTTTACCCCGTTGTGGAATGGGCAGTTGGTGGATTTTTCACAAATGATTTTCTGGTTTGTTTATGAATTTAAGTGTGGAAAGCTTGCATTTCTTTTTGTGCTTGGACAACTTGGTTGTTAAGGCTATCAGAAGATGCTAAATCTTATTTTGTCCAGTCTTATAAATTCATCTTTGGAAGTCAGTCAGAAGGAAAGTGGCTTTTATTTTCCATATCCTCCATCAATCCTGGAAGAAAATGAACGCATGCCATGGCCTCTGGACCCGCGTACCACTCATCATTGGAGCCTGCTCTTCTCATAGTCAGCACACTGTCACTGGCCCACAAGCAAGCAGGACCAGGACAGAGCCATGTGTGGTGCTATAGAGAGCACTGGGCATACCTTTGCCTAAATGAGATTTGAATCCAGTGATGGGAATGAAGCCAACTGTGAAAGTGAACTTGGCTCATGCTCTTCTTGGGTCCAACTCCAACACCCAATCTCTTTGGCTAATCACACATTTTGAGTTGTGTATCGTCTTGGCTTTTTTTGGTGAAATGTACCCATGACACTGTTTTACAATGATTCAAATGAGCCTGTGTGTTCTGCCCTTGCACTGAGCCTGGTGCTAGTGGTGCAGAGCAGAGGGTGGGCCTGCAGGGTGATCATACTCTAGAACTGAATCCCCACAGGGCCATAAACATTCACTAAACTTCCAAGGAGAAAGTATGCAGCAGAGCCCTGCAACACTTCCAAGCTCTTATCTATCTGAGATAAGTCACAGCTCACAGCTGGGGGCTAAGAAAAAAATGCATCTCAAGGGTTTTGGTTTTAAATATTTAGGATATGTGTCTTGCTCCATTGCCAACTATGCTGAACTATGTTGTTTAAAAAGAATCTAGGGCCGGGAGTTTAGCCTAGTGGTAGAGTGCTTGCCTAGCATGCACAAAGACCCAGGTTCAATTACTCTGTACCACATACATAGAAAAAAGCTGGAAGTGATGCTGAGGCTCAACTGGTAGAGCTCTAGCCTTGAGAAAGTCCAAGGACAGTGCTCAGGCCCTGAGCTCAAGCCCAGGACTGGAAAAAATAAATAAATAAATAAATAAACAGAAACTATTTAGTAATTTCATTACTTAATGTGAATGAATTGGGCTGGGCAAAATCTGCATGAAAGACTAGTTCCATGCCAAGCACCAGATAAATACAACAAAATATTACTAATTATTTAATGATTTAATATTAGTGAGAGATCATCCTTCATGGATATATGAAAAATCCAAATTGTGTTTATATCACTGACTTGACCGATGAAATATGGGGACATTTACATTTTTAGATATACAATGTCTAAGTTTTCCTTAATGGATATATATGATTCTAATGAGTCAAGAAAGTAAAGTAAAAAGGTAGAAGAGCAAAAGACACGAGAGTATAAAGGTAGAAGAGCAAAAGACACCAGAGTATAAAGGTGTTTGTACACCCAATTTAGGAGAGTAGAGAAACACACAAAAATAGTATCTCACATATTGTATACTTTGATTGTAATCATTGTGTTAATTGATGCTCTCAAAAGAGTTTGTAAACACTAATGATGAGATGGGCATAGTGGCTCATATCTATAATCTCAGATAGTTGAAGGCAGAAACGAATTAGAAGGATCACTCTTTAAAGCCAGCCCAGGACAAAAGTTAGTATGACTATATAGTACAACAAATAGGCTGAGCCTGTAACTACAGTTACGGTGGGTACAGGTAGGCAGAACTGAGGCCGGTCCTGGGCAAAAACATGAGAGCTTATACAAAAAACAACTAATGCTGCAAAAGGACTGGAGGCATGGCTCAAATATTAGAGCATCTACCTAGTAAGAACAAGGCCCTGAGTTCAACCTCCAGTCCTGTTGAAAAATGCTACCCATGTGTATGGAGAGCACTAAAAACTCCTAGGCTAGTAGTCACAATTCTATCGGTGAAGTACGCCGCTGGATCATTATAGATGTGAGTGAAGTCTCAAACAGGAGTGTAATAACATGTTCAAATGGAACTGTTGGCTCTAACAGGCACTTATCAAATTCCAAAGTTATTGGTTAAACCAAAGTTATAAAATATGGGGCCAAGAATGGGTTAGGATGACAGTTCAGGAACCATTGGGGCAAAAATATAAATGAGTGTATGTAGAGGTAGGGTGGGGTCACAGGTCATAGAGAAGAGTCAAAGTCAAGCAGCTTTGCATGAAATCCTCATGCACACACTGGTTTAGATGGGAAAGAGACAGCTGTGGAGATGTCCTGACAGGGAAGCATGCATTCTGGGTTCTGGGAAATCCTCAACATGTTCCTGGCACACCCCAGGACCAAGTACATGGGTTTCTTTCATTTCCTGTTTTTTGGGGTAACTTTTGTTTTTTGGGCTTTGGCACCCAGGGCCTTGCTAGTCAGGAACTGATGGCCTCCAGCTAATTCTACAGCTAGCAATGCCTTCCATGAAGACACTGCCCCCAAAACAAACCAGTCAGTCCAGCACCCATATTTCCAAAATCTCCTCTGTAGGATCCTTGTGCCCCAGGCTAGCTTTCACCTGCTCCCTTTCACTTCAAGAATCAGAAAATGAGGAACAAATCCCAAACCTTAGTGCCTGCAATGATCCAAGCCAGCCAGTCCTGAGCCTGTCAGCCGTTCCTGGCTCATCTTTACCCACAGAAACCACAGCAGAGGTTTGTGCCTATGGATGCCCAGGCAATTCCTTGTCTTGGTAGCCATGGGGAGCAAACCCTCAGTGTGATGGCAGCCATCTGTTGATGCCAGTCTTACCATAACTCACACTGGGAGATGGCTTGGGTGCCATTTTAGTCCACAGCAATGGATGAATCCTGCACCCAGCAAATACGTGGGTCTCTAAAGCATCCTACCTTTTGTGGAAAAGATGAGGGAAGCTGAGTCGTCACTTCAAGGATGGTAATGGTTGTCAATTAATATAGCATGGGCTGGGAGCGTAGCCTAGTGGTAGAGTGCTTGCTTAGCATGCACTGGGTTTGATTCCATCGTATCACATACACAGAAAAATCTGGAAGTGGCACTGCGGCTCAAGTGGCAGAGTGCTAGCCTTGAGCAAAAATTGTCCAAGGACAGTGCCCAGGACCTGAGATAAAGCCTCTGGACTCGCATCATCATCATCATCATCATCATCATCATCATCATCATCATGTCTTCATGAGACCTTCTGAGTAGTTCATGTCTGTGCAGCAAACCCTGTGTTCAGCTCTTCTTATGATTTCAGAAATCTGCAGTTTTCTGCCTAGAAAATAAAATGATCCCACCCTCTTTTTAAGGCATTGGATCTCAACACAGGTAAAACTTGAACTGATAATATTCCTGCTTCTATCTCCTGAGTGTTCAGGTTATAGATCTGTGCTACTATACCCAGAAAAGCTAACCATTCAGAAATAGTTGCTTCAGTTTAGTTTTCACCCACTATTTACTATGCATCTCTTTGGAAACTCATAGCAAATACAAATTAGACGTGCTCTTCCACTGTTTGGTCCATCTTTTTGGTTCTTTAGCTTGGGTTTCTGATGCCTGCTTGAATACTTCTGTTTCCAGTTTATTGGGAAGGCTTCATAATTAGAGAACTTAATATGCAGATTAGAAGTTTCTCAGAGAAACTTCAATGACCTCTGTCAATGACCCCACACTCCTCTGGCTTGGACAGTGATGTGTCATGTCCTCAGAAGTGTTTGACATCTCACAAAGTCTGCCCCATTGCCATCCTTGGTGGCAGTTTCCAGTGGTGAAGTATAATTGTCCGCAAACTTCAGATGCTTTTTCTCTGCCTCCTGTCCATTAGCACTTCCCAGCAAATGCTACAGAAAAGACTTCAAGAAGGTGAATCAGTGCTGGGCACTGGTGGATCACAACCTCTCAGGAAGCTTAGATCTGAGGATCGTGGTTCAAAATCAAGTCCATGAGATTCTTATTTCCAATTAACCACTAAAAAACTGGAAGTGGGGCTGTGGCTCAGGGGATAGGGCGGTAGCCTTGAGCTGAAGAGCTCAGGGGCAGCACCCAGACCTAGAGTTCAAGCCCCATGACCAATTAAAAAAAAAGAAAAGAAAAGAAAAAAAGAATAAATCTGAGGGACCAATGAGGATCTACAAGCTGCTGCGATTGACGAGCTCCTCAGAAACATGAATGAGTTACTGGTGTAAATGACACATTCCTTCGTGGGGCCTGGGTGTTCCTGTGGGAATCTGTCATTCACACATTAGCACCTTCCATGAGCATCTCTCAAGCCAACTTGGACCAAGTAACTCTCTTTGTAATCACAGAAGAAACAAGGCAGATATTTATAACATTGTAATTTAGGGTTAATATAATGTTTGCTCTTTCCTACATTTTGTCAAGATAAAGACAAAAAATTGATTCTAGGGTTGTGGTTGTTATGGTCTTTTAAATTGTATTTTAAAGTAGCTCTCAATCAGGGCTACCATTTAATAAATCCATTTAAAAATACAATGCATTTTTTTATTTGTATTGTAAAGGTGATGTACAGAGTGGTTGAAGTTACATATGTCAGGTAATGAGTACATTTCTTTTTGTACAGTGTCACTTCTTCCCTCATTTTCCCCCAGACCTTTCCCTCCCAACCCTCCACCTCCATAAGTTATATAACTCATTTTCTGTGGGGAACGTCACATTAGGAAAATGGGCCGACCTGCCTGTCGCCTCGTTGGGAGGTTTGGCTGTGGTTTGTGATGTAAAATAAGGCTACCTTGAACCCACGGGTTGGCCTCGCCACCCTCTCTGATGGCACCTACCTCCCCTTGCCCAGCCCACCTGTACTCTGATAGACTTCTGCGTCTTACTTTAGCCCCTTGTACTTCTGGAATAAACGAGTTCTGCTGTGACAGTCTCCCTGGCGCGTCTGTGTCTTCCTTCTGGAGAGGGAGGGCTGGGTGAAGGTGGCCAGTCGGCCCTAACCTTTCTTGGTCTTGTCCTAGTCGGGGCGTGTTCTCCTTGTCCCACCTGTGGGTCAGGAGGCAAGAAGCGCTAAAAACCCTGACAATTTTCAACGTAGTGTTCAGTGAGTACCACTGCCGCATTAGTTCAGATGTTGTCCCATCATTTCAGTGCTTCCCCTTTCCCTCTCCTAATCAGATAAACTTACATAAAAGACAAAAAGGCCAGGAGTTTGGCCTAGTGGTAGAGTGATTGCCTAGCATGCACAAAGACCAGGGTTCCATTCCTTGTTACTGCAGACATAGAAAAAGCAGGATGTGGTGCTGTGGCTTAAGTGATAGAGCGCTAGCCTTGAGAAAGCCCAAGGAAAGTGCTCAGGCCCTGAGTTCAAATCCTATGACTGGAGAGAGAAAGAGAAAGAAAGACAGAGAGAGAGTGAGTGAGAGAGAGAAAGAGAGTGAGCAAGAGAGAGAGAGAGAGAGAGAGAGAGAGAGAGAGAGAGAGAGAGAGAGAACAGAAGTAAAAAACAGCAACAAAAGGGGAATAACAGAAAAAACCACAAATACCATTCAATAAATATGTTCATAAGTATAATGTACCTTGATCAATATCACCTCTTTAATCATTCTTTCTTATTCGCTCCAACTAAACCCCTCCCTTAATCTTAATTGTTTCATAGAGTATGTGTGGAATGTTTTAATTGCATTCTCACCTGCTTCCTTTCTCCATTCATCTGTTTTACCTTGGTATATTAGAATCATATTCATGTAAGAGGCAGAGAAAACTTATTCATTTCCCTTTTTTTGCCAGTCCTGGGCCTTGAACTCAGAGCACTGTCCTTGGACTTTCTCAAGGCTAGAGCTCTACCACTTGAGCTACAGCACCACTTCTGGCCTTTTTTCTGTGTATGTAGTACCAAGGAATTGAACCTGGGTCTTCATGTATAGTAGACAAGCATTCTACCACTAGGCCAAACTCCCGGCCCTTATTTTCCTTTTTTTTTTTTTTTTTAACAAATCGCATGCTGGTATGTTTAATTACTGTGATAAACTATATACAATGTAAAATTTATGGTCTTAATTTTTTTCAAGAAGCATAGGTTTAAAAACAATTAGTGGACACTGGCACCTCACAGCTATAATCTTGGCTAGTTAACCAAATTCAAATTCATAAAACTTTTCCCCAAGGTTTTTTAAGAAGTATTTTACAGCTTTAGCGCAAAATTTTGATCGGTGCGCCATTTTGAACTAATTTGTGTAGTGATTCAACTTCCTCCTTCCTTATCAGGCTGATTCTTGAATTAGGATAGCATCTACTTAGGCTCAATTTAGGTTATTCAGTTTAGCACCTACTTAGGCTCACCTCATTAGGCCTACTTTTGGTGTGGCTAGCACCCTGACTTTATTCATGAGGCACATAGCATGGAGTGGGAAGCCAGCGTGTTCCTCAACTAGACATGATCCTCTGTATTCAACTGCTAAGTGCTCTAGTATACTCCCTCCATATACACAGAAGTTAAGAGGTCAATAATTTGCATTTGTAGGCCTCCCTGCTAATACCCACTGCTATTGCACTTATTCATATCTCCATTTTCACATTTGTAACCCAACAATGTCACTAGAGCCAAATCAACCACCATGGGTTGATTGTTGTCAACCTTCAAGAGCCATTACTGTCCCTTGATGGTTGGAGCACAGACTGATTGGAAGGGAGATGGTCAGGAGATACTTGCTGCTGGCCAGACAGATTTGGGAGCTCGCATTGTTTCACTGCCTGCCCGTGTGGAGCTTTGTTGCTGGCGAGACCTGGCCTTCCCTGAGTCAGTCCCTCACTGGGTGTTCCTTTTTTGAGGGAGTACCCAGATGGAGAGTTCTACCCCTCTGGCCAGTGGTTCCCATGGGCTCAGGTATAAAAAGAAGGGAGGGGCTCTTCTAATCCACAGGGAAGAGGAGAATCCCTAAAGACTTCATGGAGAAGGAAATATCCCCACCAAGAATATCAGGACAGAGGAGAAAATAACAGAGATATTTCAAGGGTTAGATGCATGTGAGTTGAAAACTTGAGAAGATGATTTATGTGTAAATTCATGCCATTCTTGCAGTAGCCTTTGGAGCAGTTTCTACTAGCTTTGACCCAGAGAAAACATGTCACAAGTAAAATGTGCAGTGATCTAAGAAGAGAAGGTGGGGAATGGATTGTTTGGGCTGTGGACTGGAGACCAGAGAGAACAGACACCTGCCTGATAGCCAGGGAAGCTTCCTGGACTGGAGAAAATAGAGGTGCATGCTTCTTCAGTGATGATCCATGCAAACTCTTAGTCTCCTTAGACTTTGGAATTTCTGCTTTGGGCAGGTGATGTGCAGGGCTCAGTGGATACCAGAGAGAGGCTTGAGCTCCAGAGTTTGCAGAGTAGGGGTGCTGCAGAATGCCATGGAAATTCCCTTGATTACCAAGTTCATAATATGTGTCAAGTTCCCAGAGGACTAAAAGATTAGCAGATGCATTTTGTGACAGGAGCTCACTAAAAGATCTTAACCGGGAAGGACCAACTTGCATCATTTTTTTAAATGTTATTGTTATTGTAAAGGTGATGTACAGAGGGATTACAGTTGTATATGCCAGCTGAGTACCTTTCTTTTTGAACAGTGTCATTCCTTCCCTTATTTTCTTCCAGATTTTCCCTCCCAATCCCCTCCCTCAAGTTGTACAGCTTATTTTCAACATAGTATCTAGTGAACATCACTGCTGCATTTGTTAACCATTTGTCTCTCCATTTCTGTGCTTCCCCTTCCCCTTCTCCAGTTAAGCTTACATATAAGACCAAAGGTACAGAAAACAAAAGCAAAGATAAAGGAGAACAAAAGTTAAAAACAAAAAAAAATAAACAAAAGCAAAGTGACAAAAACATAATCCTAGTTTCAACTTCTTGAAGTTCATTTCAATAAACGTCACTTTATATGATCAAATGTGATCCTCTGAGAGCATCCTTATTTGGTCTCACTGTGTGAATGTTTTGAGTCTTGTTTACTTTATCATATCCAAGTGTAATTTTTTTACCTTTACCATCAAGTATATTTACTTATAGATTTATAAGCACATTCTAGTTACAACAAATGAGGGAACCATGCATCCTATGTTCCTTTGGGTCTGGCTTACTTCTCTTAATATAATTTTTTCCAAGTTGTTCCATTTCCTTACCAATGGGGCAATATTATCCTTTCTGATGGCAGCATGGCGTTCCATTGTGTATGTATACTTCATTTTCTCAATCCATTTGTCCACTGAGGGGAATCTGGGTTGATGCCATATCTTGGCTATGGTAAACAATGCTGCAATGAACATGGTTGTGCTGGTAGCTTTAGTGTGGTCTTGATGGTGGTCTATTGGATAAATGCCTAGGAGTGGAACTACTGGGTTATAGGAAAGCTCTATTTTTAGTCTTTTGAGGAACCTCCATACTGTTTTCCAGGGTGGTTGAACAAGTTTATCACCAAGATAAAATATGTAGGAATGAACTTCACCAATGGGATAAAGGATCTGTATTATGAAAAATTTAAAAACCTGAAAAAAAGAAATTAAGGCAGATTTAAGGAAATGTAAAAACCTTTAATGCTCCCAGATTAGAAGGATTAATGTCATGAAAATGGCAATAGTGCCTAGAGTTATTTACAAATTCAATGCATCAGTAGTGTGTGTGTGTATACAAACAGAGAAGGAGTATAGACAGGACCTCCAAAAGGCACAGTGTGGATCTCTTGGTGTACTTGTGTGAAGGGTGGTTGATCCCGGGCTCAGCCACCCTCCTGGTTGGTTGACCTCTTTTTGGACACTGAGCTCCATGGTAGCTGTGGTATAATGTCTGTGAACCTTTTGCCTGTGAACATGGCAAGTGCTCAGTTACAATTTGCAAAATGGATGAGATATACTCAGAAACCTCAGCAAAGGCCAAAAATTAAGCAAAGAAGACATGGAGATGAGTCAAGGAATCAATATACCTAAATGAGGGCAAACAGTTAAAAAGGCAAATGTAATGCAGATCCCAAAGTCACAAAAAGACAGCAACATTTATCCCTTACCATTGTTTTTCTCAAGTTGAGCATGTAATGACCATTGAAGAATGACAAGTGTGTTGGATGAAATGTTTGTAATTAATTATCATCAAGGAAATTTAATGGGAAAAGAACTGGAGTCAAGCCTACTTGCTCATGTTTTGCAAGTTGCATGGGCCACATCACTAGGCAGAACTCTGGTGGTCTTCGTGGGAAGCCACAGTGCAGTCCCAGCCTGCTGAAAGGTAACTGGATACAAGGAGAAATGGATGCAAGCAGGCATTGCTCACTGGAAAGCATCCAGAAATGGGAGGATTACCAAACAAACATTCTGAGGTACACAAACACTTGTGAAATGGGCCTGCCTGCCATGTAGCACTCAGAAATGCTTTCCCTGAACTAAGAGACTGAGAAGTAGGGAAAAGGTTGCTATAAGCTTGGTGGTGGGGTGATTCTAATGACACTAGCAATTAAAAGGATAATGAGATTATAATATTAAATATGAACATTTAATATGTACATATTTAATATCTGATATTAAATATGATAAATATAATAATATTACCACGATAAAGTAATCGTAAAGCAAATACCTCAAGAGAAACTGGTTGGTTGTCCAAAAAGAACAATGATTTTCATTTAATTAGATCTTATCACTTCTGTTAAGGTAACATTCTCATGGATATATGTCTTTGGGGATGATTTCACTTTCATTGTGCTTTAGGTACTTTTTCATGTTGTTGAAAATAAGCAAAGGAACCTCTCCGATGTTACATATGAAACAAATAAAAGATCATGTTCTTCACTTGTATTCTCTCTGTGGAGAATCACTGCTCACAGCAGGTCAGGGTGAACTTTCCAACTGAGAAAGAATGATTCCAGCAAAGGCTTTATTGCCATTTTGAAGGAGCAGGGTGGGTCCAGATGGAACACTTGGAAGTGAGTCTTAGTTTTCTCTCTTTGGAATAAAGGAAATTTGAGAACCTGAAATACAGTGAAAATACTTGATCTCTTTGTAATAAAAAAAAACAAAACTAAACTAAACTAAACCATCAGAGGAACCATCAGAGGAAAAAAAAATCACAAATGTCTATCTTTCTGTACCCCCTCCATGTAGTTTAACAATTTATTTCATTAAACATGTATATTGTACAAAGAGTATGTAAAGAACAGAACCTTGAGTGTGTTAAGTTGGTGGTAACCACTTCCTGACGAGATAATTCTCTTACAAGCAGGAGAATTAGACATGGAATTTCAGGTCACACTCACATAGGCACAGCTGACCCCTCAGTGGTGGAAAGCCCCAAGAGAGGAGATCCAGGAGTGTAATGGTGTTCTAATGATACCACCCAGGATTTGTTATAACCCAGAGTGCCATGTAAAAGGGTGAGGGAGGCAGGGCAAGAGACCCTGCTAAGCTTTCAAAGAGAAAGGATGGGGAGGCAGGATGAACCAGTGTAGCAACAGCCTAGCCTGAGTCATTTGAGCAATCTCAGCTGCTGTTTTGTCCGTGGATCTGAGGGGAGTAGGTTGTAGGACAGTGTCTCAGAGTTAGAAGCCCTCCATATAGGAGGTGAAAGGGGTAGGACTCCTGGAGGCAAGTTTCTATATGACAATTCTGCCTTTAGTTGCCGTTTGCTATGTCTAGGAGCTAGCTAATCCTGGGAGAGGCAGTCACCCCATGTTTAGCAAGCCACCAAGCCATCAAAGCATTTGAAGATAGCAAAGAAAAGATGGCAACCATAGAAGGTTGTCTTTCCAGGGGCACAGAGGAGAAAATGTGCCTGGAGAACAAGAGGCAGTGTTTATAGAAGATAAACACTGAGTGAGTGCTGTGAGCCCTTGTGTCTGGGAAAGCTGGTAGCTTGTTTGGTAGTTGGATTCCTTTGGAAGGAGGATGAGGTAGTGCGTGGAAGCATTGGCAAGCAGAAGCAGATAAAAAGTGGCAGTTTCTCAAGAGAGGGTTGAGGCCTTGTGGGAGAGCCACAGGAACAGCAAGCAGGAACCTTGATCTGGAGGAAATGCAGAGAAGGAGAGGGGAATCCTAGTACCAGGAGATTCTCATTTCCCCCAGAACCCATCTCAGGAAGCATTTCATGACACTTCCAAAGAGAAGAATTAGGGAAATCTACTTCAGGAAGAGGGCTAGATAAAGATTTGTGGTTACAAAAGAAATACGAAGTTGAGACCCACAGCCTTTAATTCCCATTTGAGTCTTGGCTCTTAGAACGAGTTGCTTATCACTATACATGTCCTGAGAGATGCATGAGTGAATTTGTATTCACTCCCTGGCACACTGGATGGAAGTTACAATGAGTTCTCTTGGGATTAGCTATGAATTTTAACCATCTTCTTCCTCTCTCACACGTTCCCTTTGCTCTTTCTGCCCCACCAGTATCCACACTTTGAATAGGACTATTTTGCATTCCCATCACTCCCTTTTTTCTATTGGATCAGCTTTGTGTTTCCCTATACATATATTATTCATTATTTATCAAAGGAGGTCTTACGTTTTCCTGTGGGCTGGCCTAGACCCAGCCCTTCCTCTTCTGCTTCCTGTGTCCAATTTTTCATTGGTTGAGATGGGAGTCTCGTAAATCTTTTTCTCTACTTGGCCTCAAACTACAATCCTCTCCATCACTGCCTCTGAATAGTAAGAATCATGGAGGTGTGCCATGGTGCATGGTCTTTATTACTCTTTTGACGCTGTAGGCTCAACAATGATGTCCTAATTTAATAGCTCATATTGGTAATATGTCACTGTTGCTATAGATGTGTCAAAATTTTGCTCTTATTCTTTAACCAATTTTCTCTTTTTAACTGTCTTGACTTCCGTTTTTTGTCTTTATTTTTTTCATATTTGCATTGGGGTTATTATTATTATTTTTTAATCTGGAGGTAGATGACTAAACTAGTAATAAAAGAGTTTCCTGGGCTGGGAGTGTAGTTTAGTGGTAGCGTGCTTGCCTTGTGTGCACAAAGCCTCGTGTTTAATTCCTTGGTACCACATTTATAGGAAAAGCCGGAAGTGGCACTGTGGTTAGAGTGGCAAAGCTCTAACCTAAAGCGAAAAGTGTCCAAGGACAGTGCCCAGGCCCTTGGACAGAGTCCAAGCCTCAGGACTGGCACACACACAAAAAAATGTTTCCTATTTGATAATATCAACGTTCTGTGCCTTTAGTGCTTCTCTCTTGTTGAGACTTTCTTTTTTTTATTTTTTATTGGTTTTATGTATGATCATAATTGCTGATTTAAAATATTTTTAGATAATACACAAATCTCCATCATCATGGTATTGGCATGTATTATTTTTTCTTTTCCAAGTTGTTCTGGGTTTTTGTTGTTGTTGTTATCTGTTTGTTATGTTGGTCATGGGGCTTGAACTCAGGGGCCTGGGTGCTGTCACTGAGCTTTTTCACTCAAGGCTAGTGCTCTACCACTTTGAGCCACAGCTCTATGTCTGGTTTTCTGGTGATTAATTGGAGGTAGGAGTCTTATACACATTCCTGCCCAGGCTGGCTTTGAATCATGATCCTCTTTATTAGCATTCTACATGGGTAGAATTACAGGTGTAAGCTACCAGCACCTGGCAGTTTGTGGATTTTGATATGAGGGGTCAATTTCTTTTTCTTTTCTTTTTCCTTTGTTGGTGATATTGGGGTTTGAACACGGGGTCTTGAGCTTGTTTGGCTTTCTTTCTCATGGCTGTCACTCTACCACATGAGCCATACTTTCAGCCCTGTTTTCTATTGGTTATTTTGGAACCAGAGTCTGGTTTAAGATATAGAACTGCTATAAATGAGAAGTGAAGAAAGTAAAATGTCCCCTAAATATATTTGCTTCCACGTCTATGGTTGGGTAAAGGATACTTGTGAAATTTGCAAGACAACTATAGGCTGGATTTATGCTTCCAGAAATTGTCCAAAGTTAGTAGAGTGATGCCTTAGCAGGTGGTAACATTTATGTCTGATGATCTTACATTATGACCAGCTCCGGGACTTTTCGTTTTCTCTGAGTACTAGAACAGATTTCCTTAAGAGCACTCACTTTAACAAAGACTTCCTGGAGGCTGGTGGAGGTGGCTTCTCCCCACTTCCCAGGGTGAGGTATATCTCCTCCCTGGTGTATGGACAATCCACTACAGAGCTTCTATCCGATCTCTTTCTTTAAAACGGAAGTCATTGTCTTCCTATCTTCCAATTCCCAGTCTCTCCTAGATTTATCATTCGGCTTGGAAATGTCGTCTGCTCACCTCCTCGCTCCTACTTTGTGCTTTCTCTCTGACTTCATTCAGAACATGTTGCCTGATGGCGGCTCTCAAGTGGTCCCTCTCAGGCTGCTGCTTCTTCTACGGGCACAAACCCTGGTTGTGATATTCATAATTACAGTGTAAGATTCATAACTGAGCTTCACTTATCTGCTTTCGCACTTAAGCCTTTGCTGTCCAATCCACCAACTACAGGCCACAAGTGGGTACTAAGCTCTCGGCATGTGACAAGTATAGCTGAGGAGCTCACATTTTGATGCTTTTAACATAGATTTCTTCAAATTAAAAAAAAAAAAAACTAAGATTGCCAGGTGGGAGTGAATCATGCCTGTAACCCTAGCTACTCAGGAGGCTGAGATCTGAGGATCACGTTCAAAGCCATCCTGGGCAGGAAAGTCTGTGAGACTCTTATCTTCAATTAAACACCAGAAAACCAAAAGTGGCTCAGAATGGTAGAATGACATTGCCCAGGCCCAGAGTTCAAGCTCCAGGATCAGAAAAAAAGATATTTAATTACTTCACTAGATAGAAGAATGTATAAATCATTGAAATGTTTGGGCATGCAAATATATTTCTAACTTTTTCATTTTATAAAATCTAAAATAGAATTCAAATATACTTCTGATAGGTGTTTAGCATCTAAATCCAAAGACTCTATTTGTATCCAATACTACTTGGGTTGAACAAAGTAGCAATTATAATATGGTACCTGCAACTTCTATGTTATTTCCATATTAAATGGCAGTAGTTTGGATGCATTGTGTAAAATAAGAGAAATAATTCATTATTTCTCCTATTTGTGGCTGTTCTAAAATTTTAAGGGATATATATGGCTCATATGCTATACCTATAGTTTGGCTTTATTTATTCCGCCAATATGTGACATGCTCTGTAATTTCTAAACTGCTTTCCTGCTCATCCTCTGCCAATGGAAAAGACACAGGGCCTTTCTGTTACCATCTTCCCCAGCCTTCTCTCTGTAATGCAGCCAGGGTGTTGAACTTCATAGCACAAGGCTTCTAGTCCAAGCACTCTTTCTCAAACCACATACAATGGAGACCCTGCCTAGAAAGGCAGTTCTTTTACCTTTTTTTAGCCATCCAAACCTTTCTTATTTGCTTTTTAAAAACAAGACAAGGCTGGGCGCCAGTGGCTCATGCCCTCAGGAGGCTAAGATCTAGGGATCACAGTTTGAAGCCAGCCCAGGCAGAAAGTCTATGAGACTCTTATCTCTCATGAACCACTTAGAAAAAAGCCAGAAGTGGCACTGTGACTCAGATAACCACAAAGAGGCCCAGGGACAGCACTGAGGCCCTGAGTTTAAGCCACAGGACTGGCAAGACAAAACAAAACAACAAAAAACTAAATGTGCCTGGGTGTTGGTGGCTCACACCTGTAATCCTGGCTACTCAGGAGGCTGAGATCTGAGGATCACAGTTTAAAGCCAGTAGGGGTATGAAAGTCAGTGAGTCTCTTATCTCCAGTTAAATACCAGAAAACCAAAAATAGCTCTGTGGCTCAAAGAAGTAGAGCACTAGCCTTAAGCTGAGTTGCTCAGGGACAGTGCCAAGGCCCAGAGTTCAAGCCCCACAACTGACAAAACAAAACAAAGAAAAAAACTAAGTGAACTGTACTTGTCCCTTAAGACTCCAAAATATGTAGAGATTGGTGCTACTTTCTCTCTGCCAGGGCAGGTCTTTGGCTCAGGGTCCTGTTATTAGCAGAATACTCACTCCTAAGAAAACACCACAAAGTGACATCGGGACTACTAACTCACAATAGGGAGAAACATCTTTCCTGCAGACTGGAATGCCAAAGACATTTCTTCCCGAGCTTGGAAAGCCAACAAAGAAACTTGATAAAATGCAGGATCTGAAAACAACAGAAGCAGGGACCCAAGAGGTACTACCTTGACATGCTCTCCCTGTGGGTTCCTGGAGCAGTCTCGTCCCCAGAACCCTTTCCTGTCATAGACAGCTCTGCTGACACCTTTCCTCTGTCTTTCCATGGCTGTGTCCTGACTGGTGAGTTCATTCTCTCAAAGAATAGGTACATATTCTCCAAAGAGTCTCATACAGTCTTATTAGACACAGGTCTACTTTGCATTGTCCCAGAAGGTGGTAAGCTGCATAAATAAAAATTGAAACAACACTGAGATCCCAATCTCAGTTCAATAAGAGTGACTGCCAACAAGAATACAAAAAGCAAGCACACGTTTGGTAGGAATATTCACGGATGCAACTACTATGGAGACTCCTTAACAACGAATTAGCATCACCCTATGACCCAGCCATCCCGCTCTTTGGAAAGATTACGCATCACAATACAACAAAGACACATGTGCCCACCCATGGCCCCTGCAGCCACAGTCCACAAGGGCCAAGTTCTAAAAATAGTCAAGATTCCCACCATGGATAAATGAATCAAGGACATTATATGAAACCATCAGGAAGAATAAAATTTTGCCTTTTGCATCTGGAAGATTATATGATGAACAAAGTAAACCAGGTCCAGGAAGACAAAGGACAAATGTGTTCTCTTATATGTGGATTTTAGATAAAAAAATAACCATCTATGAACATATACACATAGAGGCAGTTGCTTATAAATACAGTAGACTTGACTAAAGCATGGTATAGTTCAAGCAGGAGGAAAACTCCATGGAGTTAGTGTTCCAATAATTAACAGTTGAACAAAATAAACATCTGGAAGCTGAAATGAGATTGTAAGTGGGAGGCAGATGGATGAATGAAAAAGGGAACAAAGGACAAATATAGCCCAAATACTCAATGTACATCTATGAGAAAGGGAGGGGGCGATGTGAAGTGAGCCTGGGGTTGGGAATGGATGGGACAGAGGAGAATGGTGGAAGGGGAGTCTCTGATCAAGGGTCACTAGACATTAGATGGACGTGCTAAATTATAATCCCCTTGTACAACCTTTTGAAAGTCAGAAAATATTTAAAAAGGAAAGAAACTGAGTCCTTCCTGGTTGATTGTAAATTGGCTTTTTTGTCACTTCTCCTGTTTTCTGGGTTTGCATATCCATACGATGGAGGAGCTCATTCATGTGACTCACTGCCATGCTTGAGATGTTCAAGAAAGACGTTTCAATGCATAATATTTCTGAATAGTGAAACAAATGTGAAGTTTTAAAGAAAGCCCTGATTTCTTACAAAGTTTATTTTCTATTGACTTTATTGCTGAAGCTCAAAATCAGTGCCAGAGAGTACCCCAAACGTTTCATCCCCTCATATAAAACAGAAAAACATTGGTCGGGGTGAAAAAGGCTCAAGGCCACTCTTCTCAGCATGAAAGCTATTTGCACCCTGTGTGGAGAGCATCCACCAAAGATAAAGCCTGTGATCCAATACATCTTCACTTGTTTTTGTTTTCTCTTCTCTAATTACCAGAGTAACCTCTTGCCTGATAAAAACATCAACAGAGATGGGGAAAGATGGATCTCAGCTGTCCTCCCTGCAACCAACACAGGAAAACTGGTTTTCAGGGTCACTGAAGTTTAGCTTATTTATATAAACTTATTATGTGGCATTACTGAATGAATCCATCATTTAGTAGTGCACGGTAGAGAAAAGCAAGCTGCCTTGCTCTGACCCCAAAACTCCTATCTGGCATCTTTAATAATGTGGCATATTGAGGAATCTCCTATTTTTGTTGTTGCAAGTTTCCATCTTCAGTGCCACAAAAGACAAATGATATGCACTCAGAGAAAGGTCTGGATATTTGTCTAGAATGCCCTGTGCTTGACACCTGTGCCACTGAGGATCCAGTCACTTATGTAGAAAGTTTTTAAACTGTAAAGAGAAAACGACATGTACGATAGGAACATGCTATTCCTACAATTTACTCACTTAAATTACCATTTATAGCCCGTTTCTGAGGCTTCTTTATCTCCTTTCCTCAGTTCCTAGCCATTTATATTCTCATTTCCTGTAAGTCTTGTGTAAAAAAGAAAGACTCCTTTTAGCACAATCATGTTGGCACTATCTCTGGTTCGGTGGTACTTTAACTCTCACCTCCAAACTGAGGGCATTCCTTACATAGCCTGGCTGGCTTGTGAGGAATCTTAGGCTGGGGTTTTGCAGTTCATGCTTAGTGATAAGAGTATTTGTTAGATAGAAATTCTTTGATTTTTACATGTAAATTACTTCCAAGTAAATTCTTCTTGCAGAAGGTGGAATTTGTTCATCCTTTTATCCATTCATGCACACATTTATGCATTGAATTTTTTGAGGAATGTTGTGGATTGGCTGCTTGTATGCAGCCTGACTCAGCATTTTAAAAATATTAATGGAGAACTTCACATTTAGCTGTTACTGCATTTTTGGCTTGTTCTCTAATCTCTTGAATTTCATGATCTTGACCTGTGAATTTGGAATCATCCTTTAAATATTTCTATCTGTTTGCTTCTCTTGTCTGTTCATTCTCTCTTTCTGTCCCCATTCAGCCACTTTAATTGCCAAATTCAACTTTAATTGCATGTTTAAGTCTGTTATATGTTTCCCCCAGTAATAAAAGTTTAACAAGCAGGACTTAAGCCATTGAGGAATCATCATACAGCAATAAAAACTCTCTTTCACTGTCTTCATCACCATCATTCTAGTTACATGGTACAGTATCTCACTATATGCAAAGACAAATATTTGAACTGACATTATCATCATGGTCATTTTACTTCTAAGATATTCTTCTTTTTTTTTTTTCTGTCATGGGGCTTGAATTCTGGGCCTGGGTGCTGTCCCTGAGCTCTTCAGCTGAAGGCAACCCCCTACCCCTTGAGCCACAGAACCACTTCCAGTTCCCCCAAACATATCTTATGTCAAGGGACCCATTCAAAATTTGGAAAGTACCAACAGAGATTCCAAGCTTAGGAGCCAACATTGTATTCTGCAATCGCTTGTGATTGGGAAGAGGTGCCTAGTTCTGCTTTTGCTTTATAATATTAGCCAATGTGGAAAGAGGAGCAACACTAACATCCATCAGTGAATGTTTTCAAATTTCAAAAACACTTAGAGACATTTTGATAGTCACCCTGCTCTAAATAACAGTGAGTTAGACATCGTGTCTAGTTTTCCCTCAGTGAGGTGGCTTAATTTAAACACTAAGACATGATCTGGGTCTTTCATTCCCGATCCTGTATTTAATAAAGAATTTTCTAGGGTCATTAGAGCCTCTATTCTTCATAGTAGCTCTGAGAAAAAGTAAGTGAAATAAACTTGAGTTTAGGCACTTGGACAGTAGTCAACTTGATTTTTGTTCCGTTTTGTTTTGAACTTGCAGATGTTTATTATTTATTTTATCATTTTGCCAAACCAAAGTTTCCTTAAACTAAGATCTATTTCCTCCATCTAAAATAAAAAGAAAGCAAATAGGATCATTTGATATAAATAATAGATCTGGAATGCTTAAGGCTGGAATACTTGCCAGAATCACAAATCACTGATAGAAAATAATGGTCTTTTTATTACTGAAAAAATTAAACTAGCATCTAGGCTGCTTAAATGTTAATAAAAGTTAAGTTGGGAAGGATTGGAGTTTGTTTCAGATAAACATCTAATTTTGCAAAAAAAAAAAAGGTCCAAAACTGTTCTCTCTACAGAATGAGTCTCCAATCTGGTCCATCCTGGATTTCCTGTGAAACTGGTCTCTTCCTGTTTATGCTCAGCTTGAGCTCTACAAGGAAATGGCATCTTGTAACTGATCCACACCAAATCATTCCTTCTGTTGCTCTCAGATTACTGATAAAAATGAAATGAAACGACCTATATGTGTTTCCATTTTGAATTATCCAAATCCAAGATGTGTTTTACATATGCATAAACAAATTGTCCCTATAATACAAAAATATATTATATGCACCTGTGTAGTATAAATATATTATTTATTGGTTATTACTATTATATATTTACATATGCATTTAGGCAAAATGCAATTACTAGATTCGTTTTGTGTAAAATATGTTTATCATTTCTTTAATTTTATAGATTTCAGAGGATAGAACTCTTTTGTATGTAATTCTTATATTTTACGTAAATAATAACTTTCACTCAGGCTTTTGCAATTCTTGGCAGGTTATAGCCCATCAGTTATAGTAGGGCAAAATTTCCAATTTTCTAACATAGGAAACATTTTAAATTTTTCTATGACATCTACATACTTCTTAGCTACAGGAGTCCATTGATGAAGTTGGTAGGTTCCCTTTCAGTGTAAAGAAAGAGAGAAGATCTGTGAATGCCTGGAGGAAGTTGACGAACCAACTATGAATCTCATTTATTTTAACACTTATCTCTCTTCCTTTGCTACTTATATAATTGCTGAAATAATTTTGCTTTATTTTTCTTTTAAAAAAAGCACTGGATTTACAAGGTGCTGGTAAAATATTTGTATATAAATAGCTTATGCTTTTTAAAATACGTACAATGTTTCTCTCTGTTTTTCCCTTCCTGCCCTTCTCCCCCACAAGTTGTCTAGTTCATTTTCACCATAGTGTCTAGTGAGGATCACTGCTGAATAAGTTCACACTTTGTCCCACCATTTCTGTGCTTTCCTTTTTCCTTCCCAAACGGTTAAATTTATATTCAAGACAAAACGTATAGGGATCAGAAACAGTGACCAAAGGGGAAAAGCAAAAACCTAAAACACAAAAAGTAAAATAAGAAAACATTTGTTTCCATTTCTTGAAGTTCATTTTGATAAACATTTTATATGATCATATGCTCATAGCTATTGAGCCTTTGTGATCCTCACTTAAGAATATTCTCCTTTGGGCTGAGAGTGTGGCCTAGTGGTAGAATACTTGGTTGGCATGCATGAAGCCCTGGGTTTGATTCCTCAGTACCATGGCACAGAGAAGGATGGAAGTGGTGCTGTGAATCAAGTGGTAGCGTGCTAACCTTGAGAAAGCTCAAGCACAGTACACTGGCCCTGAGTACAAGCCCCAGGACTGGCAAAAAAAAGAGAAAAGGAAAAAGAAAAGGAATATTTTCCTTTGGTTTCCCTGAATGTTTAGGGTCCTGTTTAATTGATCATATCCAAGTGTAATTTTGTGTCTTTTTAACATCTCTTGTGTTGGTAACACTGTTAAAAAAATATATATACTCATTACCTAACCCATGCAATTGTAACCCTGCAATACCTCATCTTTACAAGTAGAATAAATAAAAAATAAAATAACATAAAATACATACAATTGTATTTTCAAGTTGCAAAGTGACTGAGTCAAGGAAAGGTTTTTGCCTGCTGCTTTTTGTTTTGCTTTGTTTCATTTTGCATCATTGTTATTTATTCGGGTTTTCCTCCCTTTAAAAACAAGTAAGCTCATAAGGTCATGGTAGTGGTCATTCAAAGGCATGATTAAAGGAATCATTCAAAGATTAGCTCACTTTTACTTGTCTCTTAGTCTAACTGACTTATTCAAGGTCACTACTATGATAACAGGCATTTAGAAATGGTTCTTTCTATAAAGCATGGACTCTTAGGTGGGCCTGTGAATTAACCAAAAGCAGGAGAAAAGCTTGGCACATCCAAGACTCCATTTTCCATCTACCTCCTTGACTTTGAATCTGTGTTCTGTACTCACTTTGGGTTCTTGGGAGGACAGGATTGATCAACAACATCTTTATAATAGGAGAAATGGAAACTTTGTCTAGGTGTCCCCCTCCCCCCAGTGACGGGCCCCTCCCAACCACTCTTGACTATCTCATTGTGACCATCCTGAGAAGTTGATCAACACACACTGTTGCACAGGCCTATGAAATAATTGCACACCCTTCTGGCTCCCTGCCCCAACTCTTTATTGAAATCTAAAGTTCCTGTAATATACCCCAGATGGCAGGCTACAGTATTCACTTTGCCTCTTCCTGTGGCATGTTCATGCTACTGAACAAATCTTTCTCTGCCTTCCATCACTACAGGTTTGCTTAGCAGGGCAAACAAGGGGAACTGGCATGTGGTACCCCTGGAGAAAAGCGATCTAGCCTAGAATTCTTCATCACAATAGCCTGGAAAATGTCTGAAAAGTGAACGAAGGACACTGGTCTCCAAGAAACCTCCATAACAGTCCTGGGCAGGCTCAGAATTAGGGCAATGGGGCCAGGCTGGCCTGTCAGCAGCTCAACTGGCCATGCAGGTAACAGCTGTCAGTCCTAGGGAATTGCTCTACTTAACATGCCCATTGCGATGCTTCACCTGGGAAGTGGTTCCATGCACAGTTTGACTCAAATCTCAGAGGTCAACTGCACACTGTACTAGACAGCCAGATCTGAGAATTTTGAAAAGCAATAACAGGACTGACTGCTTTGTCTCCAAAGTGATTTTGAGAAACAGCTTCTCAGCAGTGGAAACTCAGCAGTGATTCCTAAAGGTGGGCTGAGCGCGGCATCTATGTGTTTGGAAGGAGAACCATGAAGCTGCTGGCCATTGAACTGGAGAGAGTCTTAGAGATGCCCAAGGCTACCTGGGAAGTGTGAGGTTACAGAGCCAGGAACACTGCAGAGGAGGTGGGGTCAACCAGATAGATTACAAAACTAAGAAAAATGACATGGAATATCAAGGCTTCTTTGATCAATTGCAGAGATGGAGTAGGAGAAAAATGAGCTTTCTGGGGTGGGGAACCTTTTATTTTTCTGTCAAAGGCCATTTGGAGCTTTATCACCTCATTTATGAGGCTGTACTTGTTTCATTTTGCTCTGTAAAATTCAATTTTGAGTCCTGCCTGTGGTTGCCTTGACAGGGCTAGATCAAATGGTATAGCAGGCATTGTACAGCCCAAAGATTCATGCTTCCCCCCCTTGGATAGGGGGATGATTACGACAATGCTGACTTGGGAACTTGAATGGACAGCCATGTTGGAAATAGGGAGAAGGGGTGTGGAGTGAAAATGAGCACCTTAGAAGATAAGATAAAGAGCAAAGCTTTAGGGATGGTGGTTAATTGCTCATGTGTTTTTGGTCAGTCATGGGACTTGATTTCAGGTCCCTTGAGCTCAGGGTGTTGTCCCTGAGCTTTTCAACTCAAGGCTAGCACCCTACCACTTTGAGCCATAGCACCACTTCTGGTTTTCTGGTAGTTTATTGGAGATGACAGTCTCATAGATTTTCCGTCATGGGCTGGCATCAAACCATGATCCTTAGATCTCAGCCACCTATGCCTGGTTATTTTGCTTATATTCTAATGGAAGCTAGATGCCTTATGATATCTGGCTATAAAAGCAGCTAGACAAGTTAAAGCATTATTTCCACCATTCAATCACTAGATAAGTGTAGAAGAATAACTTCTTCTGTTTCAGTCATTTGGTCTCAGGGTTTGGAATAGAAATGGTGTCCATGCTTAGACAGCGTTGACACTTAGATTACATTGTTCAGACAAACTGTCTCCAGTGTCTGACTGTGTTATAGTCAGACATTTGCAAAGAAATCAGGACCACAGTATGAATTTGAAGGTGATCTTCTCATGATTCCAGTGCAATAGTGAATGAGGTTGAAGTTTTCCAGGAAGATTCCAGAATGAAAAGGAGAGAATGATAGAGACGAGGCCAGACCACTGCGGAAGCAGGTGAAAATAGGAAGAACTAAGAGGAAACAGGAAGATAAAGCACGATCGAGTGCAGTGAGGAATGGAAAGAGGGATGTATGCGCTCCAGATCTGCTGCAGCCACTCTCAGATCTTGCTCCTGGTCTTGCTCTCGGCTCCCTAGTGAAGGTCCCCAAACCGTGAACCGAGCAGCATGCAGTCACTGTATAGACAGTTAGATCATACAGTATCTTCAGGACTCATAGGCATTACTTTTAGAGGTGAGAGTATTTACTCCATGGAACCAAGACTGAGCTGTTACGTATAAAGTGTGAAACAAAACCATGTCCATCAACCGTGTGATTTCTTTCTTTTTTTTTGGAAGCATGATGGCAGAATTCAATGTATTCAACCTATAGATACTAAAATATTCATTATTTGACTTATTTCAGGCAAAGCCTATCAAATACTATACTCTCCTTAATCAACACATTGAACTTCAGCTCCCTTCTTTGTGTCTTTCCCTTATGTAATTGTAAGCAGAGTCTTACATTGGGGATACAAAAACCAAATGATTTCAAATATAAATCTAGAAGTCCAGTTATAGGAATACTTCAGATAAGAGGGTCATCTTGTAGAATGAAAAGAGATAGCATAGCCACTAATTTCAAGACAAAAAAGGGTGCAGCTCAACTAGCAGAGCACTTGCCAAGAGAGCATACATTCTGAATTAAAACCCTAGTACTGCCACTGGCGCAGCAGTAAGAGCAGAAGATGAGGAGGAAGGAGGAAGAGGAGGGAAAGGAAGAGGAGGAGGAGAAGGAGGAGGAGGAGGAGGAGAAGGAGGAGGAAGAGGAGGAGGAGGAGGAGGAGGAGGAGGAGGAGGAGGAGGAGGAGGAGGAGGAGGAGGAATAATTCTGGGGCCAGGCAAAGAGGCTCACATTCTTCATTTCAGCTATATGAGTGGTAGAGATTGGAAGGATTTGTGGTTTGAAGCCAGCATCCTGGGGAAAAAGTTAGCAAAACCCCCAAAGCAAGATACTGTGGGGGTAAATGAGCGATCATAACTAAGTGGGGAGCTTGGATAGAAAGATTGCTGTTTGTAGTGGATCCAAGTAAAAACAGAAGATACAATTTTGAAAAATAATGGAAGGAAAAATGGGCTGGAGGCATACTTTATGTGGTGGATGGATACTCTAGTAATTCCAAGGGTTTGAGTTCAAACTGCTAAAACACACACCAAGAACAACTGCAGTCATCTCATTTTGTGAAAATGGTCAAGGAGAAAGAAGCTGAAGGTCCAGCATCTTCTTTAGTTTCCTGCCTATTCTATATGTATTTTCTTCTTAATAGAAAAACATGTAATTTACTTTCAAATTTCCACATGTCGTGTTCTAGTTTATTTGCTCAATGGCTTTGATTGGGGGTTATTATTTACAACTCCTAAGCCCCACATATATATAGGGAGCTCAGCAAGTATATTTACCAGAACATAGTGTTGTGAGGAATGTATGACAGAATCTATAAGAAAAGTTCTTCGTGCATCGCCTGGGACAGGCGCGTGCTGAAGTATCTGTATTTGAAATTGTAGAGCTTGAAGAACTTGCCCTTCCCTCTACGTGCTCTCCAAACTCCACCAGTACCCAAAGGGAAGAATGAAGATTTGGAGCCTGTCTGTAATGTGTGCATTCCAGAGCGCAGACACCACCAGTCCCGTACCCTGGACTCAAGAAGAAAACATGGAGGCTAGACTCTCCCTCATGGCTTGCAGCTTGTCTTTTACCGAAAGGTTTTTTTTTTTTTTGTTTTTTTGTTTTTTTGTTTTTGCCAAACTTAAACTCAAGGCCTGAACACTGTCCTTGGGTTTTCTCTGGCTAAAGCTCTACCACTAGAGGCACAGCACCACTTCCAGCTTTTTTCTACATGTGTGGTACCAAGGAATCGAACCCAGCTCTTCGTGCATGCTAGGCAAACACTCTACCACTAGGCCAAACACTCAGCCCCTCACCAAAAGGATTTTGCTTGTTTGTTTGTTTCAATCTGAAACTTTTTCTAAAGTATGAAACAAGAAAAAAAATATTGAATTGACATTGCTTTTGTTAGCTTACTAGCAAGAACATTCTGAGTTCCTATGACTGTTGGAGTATGTTCTGGTTAATTGAGTTTCCAGATTTTTTTTCTACTCCATAGGATCATCTCTCTAAATTCTTAATGATCACCTCCAGATAAATGCAGCTAGATTCTTACATATTAGAGACACATTAGAAAAAACACTGCATGGACAGGTTGAAGGGCATCTAAGCAATCCATGCAGAGACAAGGACAAAGTTGTAATTTTTTTTAAAGTTCATTGGAGGGTGTTTAAGGTCATCTCCCCCAGTAACTAAATATGAAGAAGCGTGTTCACAAACACCTGGGGACCAGGAATGCAAGGCTCCAGTCATCAACTACTACAATTCAAAATTATTCCAGAAATAATACATTGGTTTTAAACTGAGCCCCCCTGCATAACACGAAGAAGTGTCAGAGGACAGCCTTTGAGCGCTCAGAGGAGCCATGGGTTATCAGCTTGCCCAAAATAACATCATAGTTCTAGGGTTCAGATCACCCTTATTTCACTGAGCAATGTCCCCAAAGTACAAGAGAACAACAAGGCGGGCAGTTTGGAAATTCCCAAGGGAAGTGATAAAGTAGTTTAAATAAGTAAAAAGGAAAACTCCTCAATACAACAAGAAAAGCAATTTTGTGCTGTGGTTGATGAAATCTGCAGGGAGAACTCATCTTTCTTTGAAATTTTCTCTTAAAAAATAAAATATACCAATCATACTGTCACATGGGAAATTACAAAGTACATGGCCATAGAAAAGGCCCTATGTCTGCATGTAGATTCAGGAAAACTATAGCATATATAAAGTTTGGGCTGTTAACAGCTTCAAGCATCTTTGGAGCTCTTCGCACATGTCTTTTATAATAAGGTAGAGCACCACAGAACCAGCTCTGTTAACCTGAATACTTGGCTTTGCAGAAAAGGAAAAAAGAAAATTCCAAAAGCTGGAAGAAAAGACATTAAAGACAAGAGATTGTAGCTGGTTGCTGGTCACTGTAATCCTAGCTACTCAGAAGGCTGACATCTAAGGACCATGGTTTGAAGCCAGCCCAGGCAGGGAAATCTTTTGGAGTATGAAAAATGTGCCAGGCTCAGATTATTTGGAGATAGGGTAGACATTAGATAAACAATTTGTGATATATTTGGAGTGATAACTTAATTGAGATAGTACTTTCAAGAGGCCACATCTCATGATTTTGAAAAGCTTGGCCACCAGTGGCTGGTGTCAAGAAAGAATAGGAAAATCTATTTTTCTCTAAGATTTAAAAGTTCAGTGATATGAACCTATACCTAACAATTGAAATTTTAAAAAATATGTAACTGTTGAATGAAAACATTAAAATCTTAAAAAGAAAAGATATAACATATAAGGACATTCCATGTTCCCATGTTATCAGATTTAATATTGTTTAGATGGAAATAGTCCTTAATTTGATTTATAGATTCAACAGAACGTCTACCAAAACCTCTAATGGCTTTGCTTTTGCAAAACTAGAAAAATGAGTCCTAAAATACATATGGCAAGTTACCAGGGCCCCAGAGTAGCCAAAACTATCTTGAACACGAAGAATAAATTTAGAGAGTTCACATTTCAACATTTCCAAACTTGTTACAAAGCTACAGTAATTAAGAAAGTAGTTCTGGCATAAAGATGTGTTCATGGACTAATAGGATAGACTTTGGACTCTAGAAACAAAACTTGCTGAATTCATGGTGAATTAATTGTCAACAAATTTGACATAACAATTGAAGTATGGCAGAAGAATCTTTTTTTTATTGTTGGGGTAATGTATAGAGGGGTTACAGTTACATTCACCAGGTAGTAGATGCATTATTCTCACACATTGATATCCCTTCTCATGTTTTTGTCCCCATTTTCCTCCCAATCATCTTGGCAGAAGAATCTTGTCATCAAAATGCACGGGGGAAAGTGGCTTTTCCCATTCAGAAGAATGATTGGAATACTATCTTTATACCATTGTCACAAAAAATGAAATTATTATAAAGCAGAAATGAGTACAGGAAACCAGGAAGTGCTGCTGAGGAAGATAGAGAATAGTGCACACGCAGACACAAATGCAGAGTGATTCCTCATGGTCTGAAACCATATGACTATGGCAAAAAGAAAGGGAGGAGAGATCATGCTGGCCTACTAACCTTCCACCAAGATGACACAGAGATGCTATTAAGGAACACTCTCAATACTAAGGTAGAATATTCAGATATTACACTTGTTATCCACCCGCTGAGAAAACATGAGTCATGAGACAAATGGCCAATCTGGGCATCTGAGTGCGATCTCAGCACTGTGTACTTGGTTCTACTGAAGAGTGCTTGCTAGGGAAGGATCTTGTGGAGGGAGTTCTTGTCAAAGCAGTCTCGTGGTGGTGCCTGGATGCTCAGTTCAGGTGTCTAAGTCTCAACTTCGGCTCTGCAAAGAAGGAACTGAATTCTATCAAGCAGCATTATTTTCTCTCATTTGAATTAATCTACCATGGGAGACTAGATCGAAATTACTCCATTGAGTCCTATGAAGAAGAAATGGTCACCTCCAGTCCACTCGCAAACCCACAAACATTCATTATCAGGGAAGCGGAACCAAACCATTCTGGTAGATGACATTGGAGGAAAACCAGTGATTAATCAGAGAACCAGCAGTATAAGCCAAAGAGTTGTGTGAAGGAAGTCAAGATATAGCCCAGACCAAGTGTTCATCTGTCTGATATCTCATTTCTTTAGAACACAGGAGCCAAAGGAAGAAAATCCCAAGTGAACCAAAGTAGAAAGCTGGAATTTAACCGAGATAACATTCAAGGATTAGGAAGGTAAAAACATCTCCCTGTATTTGAATATGTTTGTCTGGAATGGCCTCATGAAGTTTTCTCTCTTCAGGAAAATTCAACAGATGAACCAGTGTCATGTGTCAATTGCCTAAATTGTGTTTCTAGCTCAATACTTATGGCATACAGTGTATGTGTACATGTTGTGTAACTTGGTTGTCATGGATAAACTTCCCAAGTGGGCTACTTTGTGGCCTTGCACAGGGAGTGGCTAAGATCCAAGGCTGTGTGGTGAAGACGTAGGAAAAAGGTTGATTTCAGTTCATGTTCAGATCCTAAGACAGGCAGAATTGGAAAAATATAACAAATACTTTACACATGTCTAATACTGAAGAAAAATAACCTGATGTTTTATTTCTAAAAATAAATGTGAAAATTTATGTCTCCCAAAATAAATTGTCACAGATCACACAACTCAAGACCCAATTACTCTGTAACAGTTATCGTTTTTTCTTGTCATATTTTTTTAAATGCAAAGTCACACATCCTTCCAAATTTTTGAATAAGACATTAATAAATCAAAGGGGAAAAACACAGCCTCAAGCTGGGCTCCAAATAGATCAGACAACACAATTTTACTCTGGTATAAGATAATTGAATTGTTCAAATGACTGTGACATTTTAAAACCATACTAGTGAGTGGACTGAAGACACTGCAAGTACTTCCTTCAGGAAAAAAAGAAAAACAGTGTAATTCCCTGTCTCCCTTGCATGCCCCAACAGAACACTTTTAATTAAATAATTCACATTTCTTCCTCAGAGAAACAGATTCACAGTAACATGCAATGATCCTATTACAGGTACAGCCCCTCTAATGAAATAATAATTCTATTAAAAATGTCTCCAAAAAGATGAGTGATTTCATTTTGGGAACAAAGAGATCTGAATAGCTCAGGAACAGTAACTCTTCTTTCTCATTCATTAACAATAATAAGCAAACATGAAAGAATGCAATGCTCTGATTGAAAGTGTTGAACATATTCTATTGAGCAAGAAAATCTTGATAGGGTGACGATCCTCATTGTCACTTCTTTTCAGGAAAGTTATCAGACACATCTACTAGAGATGGGTAGATCAGCCCTTAGAGGACCCCAGAAGTGTTGGTGAGCTCCTGTACTTTGGTTGTTGAGGGGTTGTGACTTTACAGATCCAGTCTTCTGGTATGTATGTCTTGTTTTGTGGTTGGTGGTGGATACATGTGCATGACCTTGTGTGTATTATGTAAATGTTGTTGCATCCTATTAAGAAAAAGTTTAGTTGGAGGAAATCATTTGTAAATCATTTTGCTTCCTTGAATTGATATCAGATTCTAAGATGGGGCACTAGAGAAATGGCTCAACTAGTAGCAAGTCTGCCTGGCAAGCACAAGGTCCCCGGTTCAATCCCAATGCCATCAGGTAAATAAACAAACAAATAAGAGTTATATATAACAAATGGGGGAAGTCAAACTTTCTCCACCCTCCTGGTATCAGACCTGGCCCTGTGGCTGATTCTGTATGACACTGAGGAAGGACTTTGGGGCATATTCCGGTGGTCACCGTAAAGATGGTTTTACAGTGTCTATACTGCTTTTCTCCATTATGCCTTAAGAATACTCCATTTCATGGAGGCTTAAATCCCACCAGCGAACTGACAATAGATGAATATCAGCTGACTTATACAATAAATAAAAAATAGGAGAGAATGCAGTAAAGACTTCAATCCTTTAAAATTCTGAAGCATGAGGGAAGAGGTGGGTGTGGTAGGAATAGGTGAGAATGTTGAAAGGGTGACATTGATCAAGATGCATTGTGTTCATAAACTGCTCTGGTGAGTGGCAATTCCTTAAAGGTAACAGAAATATAAAAAAGAAACTTTCATGTGCTCATTAAAGTGTTATTAAAGTAAAAGCTGACCTATGTATGTAGAGAAGATCTCTAAATAAGACCCCAAAGCATTCACTTTTTTACCTATATTTTTATTGCAATTAATAGAAGGGTTACATTATATTCACCAGATAGAAGGTGCATTAATTCACATACATTGATGCCCTTTCTCATGTCTTGGTCCCCATTTCCCTCCCCCCACCCCCTCCCTCATCTTGTTTTCCCCCTTCCCGATCCAATTTCAAATAACCAAATACAAAAATATCCAATATATCAGATAACAAAGTGAGATACTCTAACAATATGAAATAACCACTTTTTTAACAAAGGGAAATTGAGAATATATATGTATATATGTTACACACACATATATATATGTATATGTCACACAAGTACATACATGAAATGTCAGCACAGGAAAACACTGGGCATATTTAACAATAATGTGATTAGTGTTGTGCAAGCAAAATGAAGATTTTTTTTCTGTTCTCTGCAGGATACCATAGAAAATAAAACAGATGGTGATGGGCTGTGAATATACAATTCATGTCTATATTAACATCTAGAGTACACATATTTTTGAGAGTTCAATAATTCTAGGCCTCAAATTTCAAACTCCCAGTACATTTTGCAGTAGACAAAAGAAAAAAATGTGCTTGTGATGGTTAGTTGGGAAAATAGGAAGAATGACATTGGAGACCACACAAAGAATGGTAGATGATGGATGCATTTGTCCAGACACAGCAGGCTGGGTACATCCCAAAACCAGAGGAGACAGCAGCAGATGAGACTTTGCTTTGCTGTGTGTGAGGTTATGTGAACTTCATCCACTCAGTGGGGAGTGACAGCCCTGCTGATTGGAACCCTGTGACTAAATAAAGGTTATATAATCTGAGTTCTCCCAGGATGACTTCCACCCAAGCACATTATCTCATGTAACTTCAAAGTCATCTCCCCTCTGCTCCCAGGCCCCACCCGGGTGCCACCTTTCCTCATTAGCACCCCACAAGCTTCCAGATTTATCTCCCTGACTCATTGTACATCTCTTGCTGCAAATACCCTGGTGCTCCCTGGTGCTGGGAGTTGAAGGAAAGGACATGCTGTGATTTATGTCTGTTTATTCCAGAACTTCAGGGTTGTTCACAGGTCACTCTCTCAGCCAGTGTAAGCGAATCCTTGTGTAGAAGGGATAAAAATTGCCATGAGTTCTCAGCAAGACCCCCAGTTTTCCTGTGACTCAGGAACCCACAGCTTGCACCATGTCTGCTGTGCCAAAGCCTGGGAGGCAGCTCTGAGCCTCACTCCTCACATCCATGCTAGCTTTCATATGGTGCTCACATCCTCGGATTTATTTTCTCTGCAGTGTATTTCCAGATGCAACTGCAGCACTTTGTTGCATCCAAAACAAAGCACCTTCTATTACTGCCCAGGATCCCACGGATTATTTCCTTATCCCTGCTCACCTATCCAGCTACATTTCTTCATGGGTAGCCACCTCCAGTTGCCGTGGTCCTGCACGTTAGCTTTTGCCTCTCTGTGTCCACAGATCTGATTCCTTTTGAATGGAGCTCGCTAGTACTGTTCATGGGATCCGTCCTTCCTCAACCCATTTCCTTCAAGAGTTTCCACATTTCTTCTCATGTGGCCTCCTGCAGTCCTGGCCATGTCAGCTGTCTGCCTCTGAGAGTAAAGTAATGTCTTCTTGAACATAGAGGGGTTGTTTGAGATTATACAGGAGGGATGCTCCATAAAGGAATTTTGGTTTTTACAAGCATGTAGGCACAGGAGAACAAAAAAGAAAAGCATGCACTACTCTGTCACACCTGCTCCACCATGAAGGAAGTTTGGGTTCAAATAAATACTTCTCCTTAAGTTACCCTTTCAGGGTATTTTTTCAACCGCATTAAAAAGACTATAAGAAAATTGCTACTAGAGAAATGGGACTGTAATTGTGACTATTGTGCCAGTGCAGCAAACATTCACACTGCAGAAGGAGTTTAGAAGACTTTGAGGGGCTGTGAGTCTGCAAGCAGAGGCTAGAGTGTGAGCTCTTGGTTGCTTAGAAGACCAGAATACTGACAGAGATTAAGAGAGCAGGTTGTCTGCATGAGGTTTCAAAGGTGTTGGAGCCACTCATGTTACATTGTAACAAAGAATGTGTTGACATTGTATGTATCCCTGCCCTGGGAACTGAGTTTCAAAGTCATAGATGAATCTGATAGAAGAAATTTTGAGCCAGTCCATCATTCTGATTTGATATATTTAATGCTTACTGCCTTTAGAGAGGTTCACAATGATGAATGGACAGAAAGCAAAGTGGAAAGATCTGAAAAATGTGCAGCTTGCTTGTAAAAGAAGCACACATAAAGTTGGAACCGAGGAAAGTGTGCTCATGAAGAGCTTGAACTACTAGTAAAAAGCCAATTATTCTGCATGAGGACAGTAAGAAAAATGTCTTCCGGACATGACTGAATTCCACTCAGGGTAGGCTCAAGGATACAATGACATTACATGCATAGCTCCTGCATTCATTCCCCACTCATTCAGGGCTGACAGTGGAGTTCCCCTGAAATCAGCCATCTACATCCTCAGAATCTATATCAGCTGTGGGCTCTGGCTAGCGGTACAAGGTGGCAGTGGTGCTTGGCTTTGTCTGCGTAATTCTGTTTTGTTTTCCCAGATGTAGAGAATACAATAATCATGGGGAAAAGAAAGCTTCTACTCATATTTCAAAGGAGAGTCTGGGAGGCCAGGCAATGTGTAGCATGGTCAAATCCCTGAAAGTATCTTTGAGTAGTCAATGAGGGAAGCTTGGGTGAAGTCTTGGTTCCAGAACAGTGGAGCTTCCGGGCGTGTGAAGTATCTGCCCAGAAAAGCAGTAGTCAGTGCACAGAGCCAGCTCAGGAGAGAGACCATGTGAATTACGTGGTAAAATCATAAGAATGGGGATTCCCCAAGGTAAGTGTTCTACAGATGCCAGACCTGGAGCTACAGGATCTAATGTCTGTCCTTTGACTTTCAGCCTTGTTATGGTCCTACTTCATTTTTTTTTCTTTTTTTGGTGATCCTTTTCCTTCCTCTTGGAATGAGAATGTTTACTCTATATATTGGAATCATGTCAATTGTTTGGACATTTTTCAGGTATTCATACATAGGTTAGAGGCTCCTCTGTGATGACAGTCAGTGCAATTAAACCTTAGTTCCTCTTTTTCTCAGTGAGAGAACACTTGAAACAAAACATAAGTGTAATGAAAATGATAGGAAGTGTTAATGTGAAAGTGAGATACACTGCTAGGGCACCTAAACCCACGGTTTAGGTGAGATTCTGAATGGAGAATCAATGGAAAGAAATGCAGATATCATCGAGATTTCTGTGTTTGAGAATATAGCAGTATTTTCTAAGGGTTTTTTTTTCTCCAAATTTGTCACATTGAGCCAGATGTGAACCCATCTCGAGTCCATTGCCAGTTATTTACCAACCTCGAGTGATGGCAAATTTCAGAGCCCTATGCATGGGAGGGTTGGGCACTTGTGCTCTCTCTGTGTTTCACTGAAGTCAAAGGAAAATGTAGGAAAGTGAGCTGGGAAACAGACGGCAGCCATGAGTCAGAGGCAGCACCCGTGTCCACGCCTACCCACGGAGAAGGCCAAGCTCAGCTGAAATAATACAGCTACAAGGAGGGGTCAGGAGCCGACCGCCCCCTGACCTCCATGATCAAACAGCTCAGGGTTCTGTGGTCCATTGGAGGAGATGCTTTCTCTGGGCTTTGACAATCTACCAAGTTGTTGTGATGGGAAAGAGGAAGAGATGAAGGTTGCATCATTTCCGATCATTTCTTTAAGACACATTTTCTGCTGTGAACACGTGATCGCACATTCATATAGGTAGCAGGGAGAGAGGAAACAAGGTCCTCGCCGCCCACCCCCCCCTCCTGTCCCCCACCCCACCGGAGGTGTGCTGAAATGGCCAGGATGCCAGCAATAGCATCGTAAAGAATCTGTTCGGTGACACAGACCCAGATTGTGAGGACTTCACACGGTACAAAGGAAAAAAGAAACCTGACCTTGTTGTTTGGGGTGGCCGTGGACCAGTGAGGATTTCCAGACAACTGACTTGAATGGGATTTTGGAGATGGAGAGGAATTTTCTGGAAGATTAAAGACTCAGAGGCTTATGCATGCATAAAAAGAGTGTAGAAAAGTGTAGAAATAAGAAAGAGTAAACTAAGATTTTGAAATTATATCATGTTGTATGGGGTACCATAACAGAATGCCCTAGATTGGGTGCCTTGAGCAAAAGAAATTAGATCTCTTAACAGTTTTGGAGACTGGAAGCCTGAGGTTAGCCAGGACGGTTCTGTTCCAGGCCTGTTTCTGAGCTCCTGCTCTTTCTTGTGATCTTTGGCCCTCAGAGATCATTCCCCCACTCCCACATCTGCTTCCCTGTGACCTGCATGCTCAGCCTGTCCTGCGACTGCACAATCACATTTCCTTCTCCTATCTGGCCATTTCCCAGGTCTGCCATTCTTTTTCTTGTTCCCTCTCCCCACCTTAGATCTCCATTCCCTCCTGAAAACCACAATGGATTTGTATAGGGCAGGATAAAGCCCACTAACCTTTCTAAAAATAAGAGCTAGCTTTTATTTCTCAGGTGAACTTCCACTGCCAGCTCCACGCATGGGCTCTTGGCATGTCTCCCCAAAACAGACAGAAAATGAAGGACCCTGAAACAGATTTTGGACAACCAGAAGGTTTGATAAGTCAAGTCTTCCCATGAAACCTTTATAAAACCAAGAAATCTGCCATGGAACACCAATTGAGGAGGCAGAAAGGATGGATATAAAGGATCTCTTCTGAATGTTTTTTTGTGGGTCATGGGGCTTGAACTTGGCCTGGGCACTGTCCCTGAGCTGTTCAGTTCAAGGCTACTGCCCTACCCTTGAGCCAAGCCTCATTTCCCATTTTCTAGAGGTTAACTGGAGATGAGAGTCCCAAGTTCTTTTGTGCCCAAGCTGGCTTTGAACCTCGCTCCTCAGATCTCAGCCTCCTGAGTGGCTAGGGTTACAGGCGTGAGCCACCACGCCTGGCTCTTCTGAATTTTTATACTTCCAAGTATTGCTTATCATCAGTTTACCTTTAAATCTCCATTATCTGGGAATGGTTAGTTTTCCATACACAGAACACCACCTTGTGTAGTCCCCGAATCCTATCTTCTCCAAGAAACATGTCCAAGACTATCCTTTAGAAAGCCCCTTTATTTTCTCATCCATACCCAAAGTGATTTTCCCAGAATAGACCTTACTCTACCCTAGGAAAAGTTTCCATCTCATTTTCATTACAGCCAGGCCTGACTGTATCTCAATGAAGCTTAGCAATACCATTGATATGGATGGAGATGATTAGCAGAATCTTTGTCCTCTGTCATTTGCCAAAGTGCACATCCTGTGCTGTGCCATCCTCATGGAAACCCAAGAGCAAGATTTCCTCATAGAGAAATGGCTGTTTTCATTTGGAAACTTGAAGTAGTTCAACATGATTCAGTTTTCCCTCTATTCTCCACATGGGAGGTCTGAGTCAGAATACTGGTGCTGAATTAGGAAAAGAAAGGTGCTGGAAGTATTTTGAATCCACAAAAATAACTACCATATTTCTGAAAATGTTTTTGAACTGGGTAATCCAGAACAATGCCCCGCCAAATGCTTCTCTACTTAAGACAATTCTGTACAGACATCAAAGAAAATGTTTTGGAATCAAGTATAAACAATGCATGAAACTTTTCTGCTTTGGAAGACTTGGGATGGCAGCCTGTTCTGGAGTTCAGTGAACTTTGATGGAAGGTAGTAAGAAGGGAATGTTTTCCTAAAGCCTCCTCTGAATTGGGGAAGTGTCATAAACCAAAATGAAGCAGAAGAAGCCAGCAGGCTCGGAGTGCCTGTGTCCATTCAGTGTCCAATGACTGCAAACTGCATTGTGGGAATGAAATGCTGCTCTCTGCTTGATAGATGTGGTTGAAAGCTGCTAGACTTCAAAACTATAGGCTTGAATAAACATTACTTTGGTCCTTTAAAAACTGCTTCCATGGCAATAGAATTTTAGCATAAGTCCGATTTGGCTGTAAGGATATGCCACACAGAAAATGTATGTATTGTTTTCCCTACAATCATAATGAAACACACCATCCAAGACCACTTTATTTAGAGATTCATCACAAATCCCCCCCCCCCTGCCGCTGAACTCATAGCCAGGAAAACATTTTTCTCCTATGGACTTGACATAATTCTTCCTAACGAAGCCAACACTGAGTTCTGTTTAGTCTATTATTAGTTTTGTGAGAGACAGAAGATGTGGCTTTATTTTTAAGAAGATTTTTGGTTGAAGCTATTTGGGGAATATTGGGTAAACACCATGGCTCTTGACAAAACTAGAAAGCAGCTTCTGGTCTTCCACACTTGATCTACATTTGCAGAGTTCCCGTGGACAGAGCAACTTTCTTCTAATCATTTGGTCTACAGAAATCTTGCTAAATTTTTTCCCCCCAAAAAACATTTTTCAGGCTTAAAGTTCTATGACATGATCTCAGGAAAACATTACACAATAAATGTAGTCCTTCTCTCTCTGATTGGCTGCTGTGTCATTCACTGGAGTCTGGTGGGCAGCCCTCAGTCTACAGTGTTGAATTTTAATGACATTGACAGAGAGCTCCTGGTAGTAGATGGGAATTCAGGGATGCCCTGAGGCTCTTGGTCATGTGTGATTTGCGAACAACTGGGAAGTTTTAGAAACTTCAGTTTTCTGATGCAAATTGGAAATAAAGGCCAGGATTCAGTGGCTCACACCTGTAATCCTAGCTACTCAGGAAGCTGATGTCAGACAGTCATGGTTCAAAGCCAGTCTGGGCAGGAAAGTCAGCGAGACTCTCATTTCCAAATAATCACCACCCCCCCCCCCAAAAAAAAGCCAGATATGGAGATGTAGGTCAAATTGTAGAGAATTGGCCTTGAGGAAAGACAAACAAACAAAAGCTCAAGTCCCAGATTTAAAATAATATCTTGGAAAATTCTTTGAAACATGAGGCTAAAAATGAAATAATGTTATGCTTGAAATGCCCATTCATTAGTTAATTTACCTATCATCCTACTATTCTTTTGAGTTTTCATCTGTATAGTTGTCTTTTCAGAGACAGTTTCAGAAATGGCAATGAATTATATTTTCAGGATATTTCAAATCTATATTAGAGATAACTGAGAGGTACATAAACAAATGATTAAAGCATCCAATATATGCAAATAGGATTTGTTGGCTTTTTGTTGGCTGTGGGACTTGAACTCAGGGCTGGGCACTGTCCCTGAGCCTTTTCACTCAAGGCTAGCATTCTGCCACTTTGGGCCACAGCTCTACTTCTGGTTTTCTCATGGTTAATGGAGATAAGAATCCCATAAATATCCCTGCCTGGGTTGGTTTTAAACCATGATACCCAGATCTCAGCCATCTGAATAGCTAGGATTATGGGCATGAGCCACTGGTGCCTAGCTGCAGGCTCAATAGTTTCCCTCATTTGTCATAATTAGTATAAACCTTGGAGTCTCCTAGCAGAGGTTTACAATAGGGCAAAACCTAGATATATAAGGCTATATAGGATGAGGCTAAATGAAAGGACCTCCAGGACACAGAAACAAGAGCCATATAATGTATGATTGTTGTTCTTAATGTACTATATTAGTTCTCATCTCTTTTGTTGTCCCTTGGTTATCTCATATTGTTACAGTATCTTATCTTGCTATCTGATATATTGTCTATATGTTTATTTGAAATAGTATAGGGAAGGGGAGAAACAAGATGAGGGGAGAAGGTGGGGGACGGGAAATGGGAACAAAACATGAGAAAGGGTAGAAATGTTTGTTAGGTAATGCACCTTCTATCTGGTGGATAGAATGTAGCCCTTCTATTAATTATAATAAAATATATTTAATAAAAAAAGAAATAATGGTGATATTATTTTTCCAGTTAGGATTTTTCCATTTTTAAAGAAATTTACATGAGTTAAAAATAATGACAGATTTCAATCCAGAAAATAAATTCCAGGCTTTATACAATTATACTCAGGAGACAAGAACTTTGAAGTTCTTCTGGTTGAAAATAAAATCATTTGTAATTTTAATTATTTGTAAATGTTATGTCTAAATGCCATGGGGGATTTCATCCATCCAACCATCCAATCCATTCATTCATTCATTCACCATCCATCCCATCATTTAATAACCACGTCAGATCTATCTCCATTCTTCCCTGGGGCAGATTATAAGCATTCCTTAGCATGGCTGCTGTCTAACCTTGTCTCTAATCACATCTGCCTGCACTGCATCTCCATAGCCTGCTTCACATAGGTGCTTTCACTCTCTTCTTCATGGTATTTTCCCAGGGAATCCATGAACGTCCCTTCTTTTCTGAGGATCTCTCCAGAAGGCTGAAGTTTTCTCACCAGGCTATGCACCTTTGTGCTCACTCTTGTCACATTACAGGATTGCCATCTTCTCCCTGGAGTCTTCCAGGGCAGGGATAGATTCTTCCTTTTTTTATTCCCTTCTGCATGGAGCACAGAACTTCGTTCACAATAGGCCTTTAGTAAATGTTTCACGAAGTGAATTAATTCGACAAACTCCATGGCATGGGGATGTGGTTCCAGCCATGTGAACAGGAGCACCTTCAGAGCTGAGGCCTTCCCTGTCTAGTCTGGCTGGCCCTGGGTTCAGGAGCCTGCATTCAAACCCAGGACACAGGTTTCAGGGAAAAGAGTTGGTTACTCACACACACTGAGGTAGAAGTAGTAAATTCAGTTGCCCCACAACACAATAGAGTGACGGTCTTCATTCTAAATACGTTAGTAAACAATGTTATGAACAAGGAGATGGAAATATACTAATTGCCCTGACTTGGTCAGTACATCCCGCATACATGTCTTGCAATATCACACTGTATCTCATACATCATGTTCAGTGGTTACACCATTCCTCGTAAAATTGTTCCATTTGCCTGCCTGTTTCCTGGAGAAAGATGTCTTCAGGAAAAAGAAGGGAGGAAGGAAAAAGAAGGAAGAGGAGAGCAAATATCTGGCAAGTATTTCATGGCCTGTTCCAGGCTGGGTGAACTATCTCAGTTATCTGTAGCAGGCCAAATTTGTCTCAAAGGTACAGACAAGAAAACAGAGAGACCCAAGTGAGCAAATGATACCTCAAAGGCATGATGCTGCACTGCACACCGGCAATCTTAGCAATTCAAGAGGTGGCTGTAGGAGGATCCTAGTCGGAGGCTTGTCTTGGTAAAAGCTTACATGGTACAGAAAAGACTGAGGCCAGAGAGAGCGGGAAACTGATCCAAGTGGCAATTGTAGATATGAATCCAGAGAATTGATTATGTCACATCTTTAATTCTCACTGCCCTGGAATATACTTTAAGTGTGTACCAAACTCCTTTTATTTTTGACTCTTTTCCTTCTGATTAAAAAATGATTGCTAAATAATCACAGCAAGATTACACGCATGAATGGGAATTTTCACACAACTTTTATTCAGAAAGTTTAATCAGTTCATTTTTACTGGAGATTGCCAAATTGGCCTGGGAAATCTTTATGTGAATGTATTGTCTTCCCAGCAAATATGTGCCCTGTGATTTTCTATGTTTATTTAGCTCATGCTTAAGTTGGATATATATTTTTTTTCATTTTGCTCTTCTGGTTGAGGGGGTACTTGCTGTTTTAAGTTGTTCTTCTCAGATACTAGTGTACAGAGCATCTACTGACATGTGATTAGTCTTTTGCAATTTCTATGCCCCCACTGTCCTGTTCAGCTTTGGAGCATTTTTCTTTTGGGTTGTTAGTCTTTCCCAGTGAGCTGTGATGGCTCTGCAATTTGCATTTCAATTGACAATTGTGCATCAATTTTTCTTGATGGGAAGAATGCTTCATCAGTATATATGAAAAGTAATTCATAGCACATTTGCTAAGAGCCTTTGTAAATTAATGAAATTCTCCTTTCTAATGTCACACAAAAAATTAAAAATAATCCATCTCCATGAATTAGCGCGCTAGCCCTTTAATGGCTATTTATTTATCAGATATCTCCATTTCCTCTGTAATTTGTCTCTCAGTTTACCGTAAGTTTTCAGACATTTTGTTCTATTAATGTCACTCCTACAAAGTGTCTTTTCCTCCTATTTTGGTTTTACATTTTTATTGTTTGTTTTACATTTTTATTTTCTTGTTTTCTTTTAAGTTCACGTTGAATATGTCTTTCCCTTTGAATAGTTTTTAATTGGCAAGACAGAGATTTCTACCAGACTCCTTTGCCAATTTTCCTTTTCGTTCATACTTAACAGCTCGTGTATTACACAGTAGGTCACATCAAATCAAGGACTCAGATATTATTCAGATTTCCTTATTTTTTCCCCCCATCTCCTTATCTGCCTCAGGATTGTACCTGGAACTCCTTTTACATCTATTTATCATAACTCCTTGGGCTTCTTTGCTGGTGGTCATCTCTCTTTAACCACTTTGACAATTCTGAAGAATACTGGGTAAGCATTCTCTACAATGTATCTTGGTTATGTTTGTCTTAGGCTGCCCACAGGATTGGAGGGACAGGATTTAGAGAAGAATGTAAAAGTTTGGTCTTGGGTCCCATGATACACCAACCATCATGAGCTCTTCTGGCTTCCTGGAATTACTGCGTGTTTCTGGATTGTCTTGTATATGTCCTGCTGTCTGGACCCAAATCAACAATTCAGCCTGGTAGTACAACTAGTAGTTGTAATAATCCAACAGAAGGTACAATCTTGACCTTTGAATCCAAACTCTCAATCCCTCTTGACAGACTGAGCAAGATACATACTGTGTTTAGTAATCGACACACATATTTCCACCACAAATGCTTCTGCATGCATCCATTATCATGTTTAGCAACATATAAATTCATACTGATGTGTCCATGTGAATCAGTGAAACACCTTGCCCTTTGTTTATCTGTAAATTGACACTCCAATGGGGAGAAAACCTGACCCACCATAACCAGGAACCCATTTACGTCAGTGTTCAATACTAGTGTATACAGACTTAAGAATTTCTTAAATTTTTTTTATCATCCTTACAGAATTTCGTTTGCCCTAGTCTGCATTTACTTGTGGGATGGCTCAATCTCTTCATGTTAATTTGTTTGAACTGGCATACATTAAGATTTACTCTTCTGCTGGGTGAGTTTTTTGGGGGGGCGGAGGCGGTTTATGGGACTTGAACTCTGGGTCTGGGTGTTGTCTCTGAGCTCTTCAGCTCAAGGCTACTGCCCTGGAGCCACAGTCCCACTTCCTGTTTTCTAGTGATTAATTGGAGATAAGAGTCTCACAGCTTTGTATTGCCTGGACCAGCTTTGAACCGTGATCCTCAGATCTTAGGCTCCTGAGTGGCTAGGCGTGAGCCACCGCGCCGGCCTGGTGGGTTTTGATGAATGCATTGGTACTCATCCACGACTACTATATTATAACCTACAGCTCTGCTGCTCTCTAATTCCATCCACACACCTGGCTACCACACATCTACTCACCATTCCTATATTTTGTTTTCTTTCCTACAATGATATACAAAAGAAATGATACATTTTGTAGCCTTGAGTATGTAGCATATTTCTTTAGCAATACATAGCTAAGTTCTATCATGAGATTTCACATGGCCAGTAGCCCATTCTGTTTTTCATGGAGAAGCAGTATTCCAACATAAGGGTTGGCTGTGTTTTATCCACCCTTTCACCGTGAGTACGTCTCTCCACTAGAAGTTGCTTCTGGTGAAACATCCTATTTTCTCTTCCATACAGATATTATTTGCCTCAGTCTCATTTGTTGAAAAGGTAGCCTATTATTCTGGTATTGTAAACCAAGTAATTATTTACATGTGATCTATGTCTGGGGTCTCCATCTATTTTCTACTCTTTCATCAACACTACAAATTAAATTTAATGATAAAATGATTCCTCACATTAGTTGATACTAAAAGGCAAAAGGAGCTTAGCTGTCCTTGACCCTTTAATACCATTCTATTTAATATAAAATTCCTTTTTTACAACCCCCCCCAACCAAATATACACTTTAAAGACATTTCTTGGGATGGCGAATTTGAAGCCTCATGCCAACTTTTCATTTGTGGGTTATCCTAAGTATGATCACATTTGCCCATTCTTTAACTCATTTCAGTAATGTTTTGGATTTCTTCTAGAAATTGTGTTTCTATTTAATTAGACTGGTTCCTCAGGATCTAATGCAGTTAAGGTCTGAGTGCGATGTCTTGTGCTTACTTTTGTACACGAATATCTAACTCTATAGTTATCCTAAATGGCACTTGAGCTTTACTGGGGAGCTTTTAACACACAGATACTTAGTATCTGAGAGAGAGGTGGGGGGAGGCTGATTTAAGAGGTCACTTTCAATTACAACATCTGGGAGTTGTTAGATACTGTCGTCATGTGAGAAGCTCCCCAGTATCGTATGCAAGGAAAGTAAAATACCCAACAACCATTATTGACACTTACGGTATTTATTTAACTTCTTAATTCTAGACATCACCATGGTATCTGAACGTAAGCTCTTTTGAGCTTTTCATTTTTCATTAAGTAAACACATGAATCACTATGGAGGCTGATGAATCACCTGAGTCCAAGCTTTTGTTCTAGTTATGAAATAGATCTGATCAGGGAGGTAAAAATCCAGGATTTGAGGCCTCAAAGTTCACAGAGGCAATCATTTTGTTTGCAACTGAGAAAGCCTCTGAAAGCCTACTTATAATGGAAGCCTACATACATGAGTAGGAAAATTATGTGTTTAGTGTTGCTGTGACCATCACAACCCTAAGCTTTCTTGTGATCTGGACATTCTTTTGTATTATCAAGAGTCTTCAGCTGTCCACATAGAAGTTTGTAAAGTTGCTGGGGGCCAGTGGCTTGATCTAAGGATTACAGTTCGAAGCCAGCCTGGGTAGGAAAGTCTGTGTAACTCTTAACTCTAATTTACCACCAAAAAACAGAAGCAGAGAAGTAGAGCGGTCCCTCAAAACTCTTGGACAACACTAGGTCTTGACTTCAAGCTCCAGGAAAACACACACACACACACACACACACACACACACACACACACACACACACACAAAAGAAAATTAAGTTTGCAAAGTCATCTTTCATGCCTACAGATACCTCAAACCAACCCATCCTACCTGCAACTCTGATTCAATCTATGGTATTCTATTTAGTTAACAATGAATATTTCTCTTGTAATTATACAAACATAACTGCATAGCTAATTAAGTATAATTAAGTGGAAACCATACCCTGACACAGAAGCATCTGGAGAGATTAACTATCATCTCTCAGACAAGGTTTGCTCAGGCATGTCTGGGCATGTTCATATTGCTACCCCTTGGGTAATATCTTTTTCATTTGTCTTCTACACACATTTTATCTGTTTTCTGGCAGAATTCTTCATCTCATCAACCAGAACAAAATGAAGAATTACTTTTAGACACTTGACATCCCAATGACAAGTTGAAATGAAATGATGAACTGTTGGAATTAAATTACCTGGAGGAAAAAGCAGCTCACTGTTAGTGTGAGGTTGGTCCAAAGTGGGAAAAGGCAACCTGGATAAAAGGGATAAAAGAAAGTGTTAGGGGTAAATGATGTTTCCTGCAGATTTTTTTTGGCTGGTACCCAGACGTGAAGACAGAACTTCATGCTTGTTTGGTTTTCTTACACACATCTGGTGCTATACTACATGAGCAACACTTCTAGTCTGGCATTTTGCTGGTTAATAAAGACAGAATCTTTCAAATATTTCTGCCCTGGCTGGCTTAAACCCCAATCTACCCAGCTTCTTGAGTAGCTAAGATTGCAGGCATGAATGATCAGTGCCCAGTGGTGCAGATTTTTTTTTTTTTGCAAGTCCTGGGCTTGAGCTCAGGGCCTGAGCACTGTCCTTGGACTTTCTCAAGGCTGGAACTCTACCACTTGAGCCTCAGCACCATTTCTGGCTTTTTCTAAGTATGTGGTACCAAGGAATCGAACCCGGGTCTTCGTGCATGCTAGGCAAGCACTCTACCACTAGGCCAAACTCCCGGCCCAGTGGTGCAGATTTTTAAAGAACATATCTCATAACTAGATTGGCAAAGCAAGACAATAGATGTAGATAGAACTCATTCTTTTCTCATGTGGTAGTCAGGGCATGTAGGTTTCCTAGTGTATTTAATTCTTCCCCAAGGACTCACCATCACATTTTCAGGGTTTTGCCAACATGATTTTTGATTCTATATATGTAAATATATAATATATCAAAAATACAAATGTAATGCATTATACAGTAAGAATTTATTGCCTATAATTTTATGGTACCAATATATTAATAGTATGTAATTATGATTTTATAAATAATTATGTGAATATAATTACATATTTTACTATCTAGTACATATCATATATAAAATATTATTGTAATACATAGTATATGAATATGAGTAGGTATAATTTAATACATTACTATGATACATACATAAATTAATCATGGCTATAGATGTGGTTTGTTATACTATATGGTTATATTACTAACTACAAGATATAATTAGTTATACTACTTAGATGTAATATGTTATTTATGATTTATTATGTAATGATCTTTACAATATATTATAAATATAATCAATTCAAATTATAATATAAAGTATATAATAAGTAATTGTATTTTACATACACTTACATGTGTATTTATATATGTATATTCCCTTTTTGTTGTCTTTAAGTAGTTACACAAAGAAATTGCCATTTATAATTCATATGATTTACTTTTTTTTGTTTGGAAGTAGGGATTGAACTCTTGGCCTGAGCACTATCCCTGAGCTCTTTAGGTCAAGGCTAGCACTTTACCACTTGAGCTTCTGGTGGTTAATTGGAGATAAGAGTCTCACAGACTTTCCTGCCAGGGCTAGTTTGAACCACAATTTTCAGATCTCAGCCTCCTGAGTAGCTAGGATTACAAGCAGGAGCAATCAGCACCCAGATAATTTACTTTTTATATAATTATATTATTTATATATAAATGTATAAACATAAGTATATATAAAGTATATAAATGCATATGTACATATAAATACAATTGTTCAATATGTTTAATATAACATAGTTATATAATATTGCCTGATATATTGACATTATATTATACTAAGCTAAAAGTAATATTATGTAATATTGTTACATGCAATCTGTAAATAACTACAGATTAATGCACATGCATACAATAGCTATATAAATGTTATAAATGAATACAATGTATCTGTATGTACATCAGTACACTGTAGTTCTTCATACTAAGAAAGTTTGCCATAAAAGGACTTTATGTGTATTCTCTATTCATACTTCCAGTAAAGTGTCCAGTTTCCAGAAGTCTGCATTTTCCTAGTCTCCTACCCTAGCAATACAGTGTGTGAACTTTTTGTCAATAACAGTTCAAAATTGTCTTGCCTATTAGAAGTACTTTATGCACATATATAAAAACAGCATGATCAAACCCATTTAAGTTGCTTCCAAAGATGGAAGAGAAGATAAGAAAGAGTAATAGAGGATATAGTTAAAAATAAATATGAAATATATGTGAATATATTAAGTAAATATATAGATGAATATGTTAAAAAATATTGCAGGATTCCACTGACTGTCCTTCAGGATGCAAAGTCAGATTCCCCACACCTCACACTGCATAGGAAACTAACTTTCCACATATATTTTTCTTTCCTTTCCTTTGTTATTTATAAGCTTTATGGCATCAGGGAATTATGTCTGTCTGTCTGTCTGTCTGTCTGCCTCTCTATTAGCTCTCAATTCCAGATCTACTCTTTTACTAGCAAAATAGAATCCTTGACCCTTCAATCTGTTTTCCTCAATTGTAAAGACGGAAGATACTGATTATACTATATGGTGCTTGGGACAATTAAATACTGTATAAAAACTATACTAGATTTGGGTCTAGAGTTTCTATTCACATAATCATTTCAATCCATTTCCAAATTATCCAACACATCTATCCCTTTCGTTGTAGATCTTGCTTTTTTTTTGGTCAATTGTGGGGACTTGAGCTCTTCAGCTCAAGGCTCTTGCTCTACAACTTGAGTCACAGCACCACTTCTGGTTTTCTGGTTTTCTTCATTTCTGTGTTCTTAGGATCAGAGATTTCCAGTGTACTCCCAAGAAGAAATGAAGCCAAAGCATTTTCGCTTGAGCCCAAAGTTATGCTGACTCAAGAAAAAGGGGCTCCCACTGAGATTTCTGCTGTGAAATTCCAGCGAGCACAGGTCAGCGTGCCCGCCTTACAGTTCAAGAGGTTGCCAAGTGTTTATTCACCTCACTTTCAGTTCCAAAAGGCATTCAAAGTCAGAACAGAAGAAGTTGTAACAGGTTTGAACTCTGCAGATTAGGCAGTGTTGAAGCAGCTAAGTTAATAATTTCTTGCCCAGAAACAAAAGCTTCCACCAATCTGAAATACCAACGTAGACTTAACTTTCTTATTCTGATCGTCTTGGGAGGCTGGCACAGGTTTCAAGAGGCACAGAACCTGTGGGCCTCACCAACCGTATTTGTACTTTGGTATAGCACATTTATGTTGTGGGGAAGAATGATGGTCATATTCCATATTATTTCTTAAGTGTGTTAAACATCTCATAAAACTCAGGAAGAATTTCAGTTAAAATGTTCAATGGTTAATTCTAAGGCCATGTCTGATTATCTCTTTGTAGAGATCAAGCCATGGGTTTGGCTTGGTAACTATTTTTAAGGAATGCTTTGTAAAACTATACCAGAGTTTCTAAGACCGTTTAGGGCTCTTTATTATAGAAAAGAGGGATTAAGTGTAGTTGGAGCCTGTGTTTCTTAGCCTGATTAAACAAAGCAGACTGAAAATGTTTGTAGAAACAAGATCAACAAAGTGGTTTTCTTCAAAATACCTGCTCCAAAGGCATTCTCCTTTATGGTTTTTGTAGAAAAGGAGCTGGGGTTGGGCTCTGCTTTGCACAAGAGAATGCTGCTTCTCTCTGCCACATCCTGAAGGCTTGAGGGCTGTGGTGTGAGGTGGGTGTTCTCTGTGTCCTAGGAGATATGGAGGCACACAGAGGGCCTCCCTTGGTCTCAGCTCCAATAGGTAGCCAGGGGAGAAAAGATGTGCTCACCTGACTCAGAAAAAGCCCAAAGCTAGACACACACTTTCACTTTGTAACCACTGAGAGCTTGTTAGTACACTGCAAAAGCTAGCTGACCCTGCCCTATTATCTCTCCCTCCCTCCCTCCCTCCCTCCCTTCTTTTCTTTCTTTCTCTTCCTTCCTTCCTTTCTTTCTTTCTTCCTTTCTTTCTTTCTTTCCCTCCTCCCATCCCCCTCCCCCTTTCTCTTTTGGTGCCATTCCTGGTCTGGGCACTGTCTCTGAGTATTTTTGCTCTAGAATTGAGCCGTATCTTTACTTTAAGCTTTTGGGGGTGTTTAATTAAGGAGTCTCATGGATTTTCCTGCCTGGTCTGACTTTGAACCTCCATCCTCAGACCTTAGGCGCCTGAGTAGCTAGGATCAACAGGTGTGTGACATCAGTGCCTGGCTCCATCTTGATATTTCTTCTTACTTCTGCAAGTAATTTAAAGACACTGAAAATGAATTTCTTCATGTATTAGGCTGACTCTCATGTATTTACTGGTTTTAAAAATGATAGGTGAAATGGTATTGATATGAATTGACTCAGTTTCATCATTCCATATCATACGTATATGTGTCTATATGAAAACTTTACTATACATGTTTTTATTTGCTTCATTTTGTTTTTAACTCAACATTTTAATGTGTCTTGATCCATGTTATCCCTTCCTACCGTAACAAACATGGGCCAAAGTTGATGGTTTTAGTCCCCAAACAATAAAAGTATCATATATGCTTTTATTAGCTTGAAATTATAGAAAATCAACATTTTTATTGGTTTCTTTCAATTAACATTACAATATGATTATTAAATATATTATATAATTTTTTCATAGATTTTAGTGGATTTATTTAGCTTATTAATCATTCCAAACGTTATCTGTGAAGTTATGCAAGTCTCATTTTTCCTTGTAACTCATCCTGGGATGGTCATCTTGAGGACTGTTGCATTGTTGCTATTTTAGAGTATACATTAGGGCATAGTTGGAGGACTACCAAGCTTTTAGCAGACACTCAACATATACAGAAAAGGTACAATTCTGGAAAGTTTGAGTATTTCAACTTCCATATGGTTCTGTAGACCCATGTCTTCTAAACAAACAGCTGGCATCAACAAGTCAGGACAGTGAAACATGAGCAGCAGAGTCTGTCTTCCTCCTTCCAGGACCCCTCAGGTGAGTAGGGCAGGAGGATCAGGTGCAGGTACCTCCCTCCCTCCATGCTGAAGGGCAGACACAGTGTGTGCAGGGAGAAAGAATTAGCTGACACCCCACACCCTCATTCTTCTTGGGGCAGAAGAAACTAACAGGGAATGGATCTCACACTTTTCTTCAAAGGAACTTAGATGATGCTATTTGCTTCAAGAACAATTATGTCATAAATTGGAAGCAAATGAAATCTCTGGTTGAATACTGTCCTATTAATTAGGATGCAGAATCTGGATCCACACAAACTTTCTGGAAAATCCTATCAAATACATAAGAAGTAACCTCATCTCTTCACTCTTTCAGAAAACAACAACAACAACACAGAAGACTGAACACTGGAAAACTCAGTTTGCATGATTGGGGTTCATAGATATGAAATCAATCATCTAAAAAAGGAGAGAAGTATGTCCTTGTGTAGGTATAAAAATCCTTTAAAATTTAATTGAAATCTTTTTATAAAAAGGTTTTATTAACACTGATATTTTTGCATCATATTTCAAATGCCATGTTTAACAAACAATATTCGAGAAGGGAATCTCTCTAGATAATCACTGGCACATACATTTTAGAACGTAATTAAAATTAAGCTGAGACTTGGAAGGTCATAGGTAGAAAAATTCATTAAAATTAGATCCAGAATATATAAAAAATCTAACATCATGATCAAAAATGGTTAGGTCAGAAAGACACGGTGGGGTTGTCCTTTTTGTTTTTTTTGTTTGACAATCTTGGGGCTTGAACTCAAGGCCTAGGCACTGTCCTTGGGCTTTCCTCAAGTGCCCTACCACTTGAGCCACAGCACCACTTCCAGCCATTTCTGTGTATATGGTACTGAGAAATTGAACTCGGGGCTTCGTGCCTGCTAGGCACAGATTTTCCTTTGTGGGAAGATACAAGGAGGTTATGAGAACCTTGTACTCTTCCCTTGCTACCTCTTATCTAGCTCCCAATATCAGGGCAATATTAAAACCAAGAGCATGTCATTGGTATAATGTGTGTGCATGTATGTGTGTGTTTCTTATGCCATCATTTGAACAATTATGGCTTCAAATTTAGAAATAATCAGTAGGAGAACAATTATTTCTTCTCTTTCTGGATTTTGTTATATAAAAAAAGCACACTGAGGAATATTGAAATGTTATGCCAGGAACTGGTGGCTCAAGCCTGTAATTCTAGCTTTTTAGAGGCTGAGATCTGAGGATAATGGCTTAAAGACAGCCTAGCAAGAAAGGTCCCTGGAGAATCTTAAGTCCAATTAACTACTAAAAGCTGAAGTGGAGCTGTGACTCTAAGTGGTAGAGTGCTAGCACTGAGCAAAAGAGCTCAGGGACAGTTCCCAGGCTCTGAGTTCAAACCCCAGGACTGGTGCATACACACACACACACACACACACACACACACACACACACACACACACACACACACACACACACACACACATGCACCCATGCACACACACACAGCATGAATGTGCATAATTTGAGTATTAAAATTTAAATTTGTTGAATGTCTTCAGAAGATGTTGAATAGTGGTACAGGAAAATAAACCAAGCATCTACAGATGCTGTGAAAGTCTTATTTCGGATTAATCACGAAAAAGCTGTGGTACAAGTAGTACAGAGTTAGCTTTGAGCAAAAGAGCTCAAGGTGAATGCCCAGGCTCTGAATTCAAGCCCCAGAACCAGCACACAATTAATATTGAAATGATGATGAATAAATGTTACATGTTCAGAGATTCAAGAATCTACAAGATACTTTATATTATAGTTATTCATATTGTCATACTTTGATTTATTATTTTAAGAAAAGAGAGAATGATTCATATCTGTACAATCTACTGCTGTGCTTATACAATAGCAAATATGATTGCTTGAAATAGGACTGTGTGTATCCTAAACTTAACTGCTTAAAACTCTGGTGCAGAAAATGACTCTTTTATGAGTAGGTTCTTCATCTAAGTGGCAGTATATTCAGGTATATGGAAATTATTTTTTAATCTCATAGTTACACAAAAACTTGGATTACGCTAGAATCTGAGATAAAGAATTATTGATGGGCTTTTTATTAAGTGTTCATAGGAAACCTGAAAGGCCAAAGTGGAGTTGTAAACATGAACTCATCACTCGAAGAATCTCAGATAAGATCATCCGTGTCCTGAGTCCTCACTTTAAACTTCGTGTGAACTGCGCCTGAACTCCAGGGGTTAGGTTTCCACCCTGAATGCATCTCCTTCTTCAATTGCCTTATTGCCCTGTGATAGCCAAAGTGTCAGACGGCCAGCGGCTCTGTATCCTAAAATTGGGTCCACTATTTGTTGAGCCAGCTACAAACATGGATGTGCTCAGAGCCCTTCAATACAGCTGGTTTCTATTATACTTTTATGAGGTTTCACCTGACACACCATTGGCTGAGTTAAAAAAAAAAAAAAAAGAACATTCAAAGAGTTGGGAGTGGTGTTTTGAGGACGTGGCGGATGGGGCCAGCGTCAGTCTACTGTCCTTCAACACTGCACTGAGGACAGTTGCTATGTGTAGGCACAGCATGCAGGGTTTTTGGTAAAGCAACCTCAACCTGTCCTGCCAGAAATATCTCAAACAGCGCCTCACCCTCTTAAGTTTTTTTTTTTTTTTTTTTTTTTTTTTTTTTTTTTTTGCCAGTCTCGGGCTTGAGCTCAGGGCCTGAGCACTGTCCTTGGACTTTCTCAAGGTTAGAGCTCTACCACTTGAGCCTCAGCACCACTTCCAGCTTTTTTCTATGTATGTGGTACCGAGGAATCGAACCTGGGTCTTCATGCATGCTAGGCAAGCACTTTAACCACTAGGCCAAACTCCCGGCCCCCTCTTAAGCTTTTTGAGAGGTTGTTCTGTCCCCAGAATGTGCCTGGATATGTTTTGCATGCATGTTGCGGAGTCATGTTTTTTTTTTTAATCTATGGTGGATCCTCCTTTTCTCCCCATTTTCTGCCCAGAAGTGCTGCACAGTGGAATGTCTTCATTGATTTTGCTCTGTCTATGAGAAAGCAAGTTCCCCTTCCCTCTGCTGGCCAGGACAGTGAGGATATATTTGAATTGATGTCAATTGCATCAAGTTAGAGGACAATCGAGGCTCTGCAGGGAGAGAAGATGGCAAGAGAGAAGTGGGGCAGAATAGGAGGATTTGGCTCAGAAGTCAGGAGCCTGGTTGTAGGTACAAGGTGAGGGCAGAGATCCTAAGACACTGTCCTGGTTCTTCATTTGTAATGCTAGCAGCATAGAATACTTACAACTAGAGGCAAGAAGGGAGAGGTCACTGTGATATTCCTGTCTGGTGACCAACAGGGACTGGCAGGTGAGAGACTGCAGGAGACAGTGAAACAGAGGGACAGGGGATTTCTAGAGAGAAGATCAGGAGTCAGTGGTTTGGGAGAATTGAGTAAAAACAGAGGTTTAAGAAGCTCCAGATATGTGGCATTCCCAGGAATGGAAAGGGTTGGTAGTCTGGTGTGTGCCTGTACTTGAGATTCCTAGAGTCCAGTGTAACTGTGCAGAATCTTTTTAATTCTTTTTTTGTCATTACTGTCTTTAAGTAGCTGTACAAAGGAGTTACTATTCAACAAAGCAGTTTATGATCTTGATCCATATCACCCCTTTCAACATTCTTACCCACCTCTTCCAATCCACTCCTTCTCTCGTTCTTCTTAATTTTGTAGGATCTACATTGGGTTTTTGACAGCAATTTTCCCTTTGTCATTTTTACATTGGACTAATTTTAGGTGCCACTACTCTGATAGCATGCTTTCACTCATCAAATGCACACAGAACTCTGAGAAGTAGATATATGTTATGATGCTTATATTACCAGAGAGGAAACAGAGATGTAAGGAGTTGAAACTTACCATGATAGAATTTTAGATTCTGAATTCCAGCCTGGGGCCCTGTCATATCTTAGTCTACCATTTTTTTCAAGTTACACCTTTTGTCACTCTGCCATGTCATGAAAAGAGTTGCAGCACACTTCAAGTGTCAACAGACCACGGAGTTGCTGAAGAAGGGACATCACATCCTAGATTCTATTATCAAAACCCAAGCGGGACCAAAAACCAGCCCTTTGTGTTTACATGTATCTTTAAGAAGGAAAGTCTGGATGTGTATAGTTGATATTGTAGTAGAATGATTCATATCCTAGTAGAATTCATATTCTAGTATAATTTTCCTAGTAGAATATGACATAAAGCTTTGAGCTTCATTCCTCTGTGGAAATGTGTGACTTTGAGAATAACATTTAATAATTGTGAGTGAAAGAAGGAATGACATCGTTCAAAGCAAAATCTACTCATTATCTGACTCATGGAACAGTAACGCTTCTGTCCCCGACCTTTATAATAACAATAAAAATATTTAACAATAATGATAAATTTAATAGTGGTGATATCTAAGTCCTGAAATCTTAGAATGCTGTCAGAAATAGTCATCCTGAACTGGGTGCCAGTGGCTCAGGCCTGTAATTCTAGCTACTCGGAGACTGAGATCTGAAGATCATGATTCAAAGCCAGTCTGGGCACTAAAGTCTGTGAGACTCTTATCTCCAGTTAACCACCAGAAAACCAGAAGTAGTGCTGTGGCTCAAGGAGTAGATTGCTAGCCTTGAGCTGAAGAGCTTGGGGACAGTGCCCAGGCCCAGAGTTCAAGCCCCATGACTAATAAAAAGAAAAAAAAAAGAAATAGGCTTCCTGGGTGTCCACCTGCAATGGAGGTGAAATAGGAAGCAGGCAGAGAATTGCTGTGAGCAGGGTTGACTCTGTGGCTCAGCAATCAGAGTGCCTGTCCTGCAGAATGGCAATCCATCGTGCTCAAAGGACAAGCCACTCCTGGCCAGGGAGGACAAGCTAATCTAAGCATCCAAGTATAATTGCTTCTTTTCTTTTTAAAAAAACTCTCATGTCAGAGAGCTGTATGTAAAGAACCTCCAGGGTCATTTCCAGAAAGTGTGTGTGTGTGTGTGTGTGTGTGTGTGTGTGTGTGTGTTATTTTTTAATTTTGGAAGTTGTTTTCAGCCTGGGGAAACTTTCTAAAAGAACTCCAGTATGGCATTCTTGAATTGAAAAGCTTACTAGGGGATTCATGGAGTGAAAGGTCACCACTGTGAAGCCACAGTCACACAGCTGGCACCAGTAAAGAACAGGCGCAAAGAGCTCAGCCAGGAGGAAGGAGGTCCTTGGATATTCTGGCCTGTGAAGGCTACACAGGTGTTATAGCTAATGAGCTCCAGATTGACATGTGGGGTTTACCTGCACATGGCTTGTGTCTATGTGCATGGCTTCTGCCATGTGCATCAGCTCTTCCAAATATGAGCTGTGATCCAAAGCTAGGCCTAGTGGATTAGGTTCTATCCATTTGTAATTTTGGGGAAAACCAAAATGGATAACTATGAACTAAATTCTTAGTAAAATACAAGATGTGGTGAGAAATCTACTTGTTCATTTCTTACCCAGGAGAATGGAATAAAAGGGAGAGAACTGTTCTTACCCTTACTTGGTATCCGTTGGTATTAATGATCCTTCTCTGCTGTGTTGAGCAAATGTAACACATGGTTGGTTTGTAAATTATTATGAAGGAAGATAGCCCTTGGGTCTTGTCATCTTAAGGAAAACTTCCTGGTCTCAAAAGATTTTCCAAGTTGAAATTGGATCAAACAAGAGAGGGAAACATCTTAGACAAGGCAGAGTGGGATACATTTATTTTCTCTGAACAACTCAAGTATGTGCTCTTTCCACAGCCACGATGTAGCAAGAATTGTCTAGGCAATCCCATAACCACAGATCTGTCTCATCTGATCCCAAGCAGGAATATCTTCCCTAGAGATTTTCCTAGTTTACAAACCAACCAATAGTCCTAGCTGCAAAGGAAGCAGAGATCAGGAGAGCTTGAAGCTCAGGAGAAAGGCTAGGAAAACCTTCATCTCAAACCAGCACGCTGAAATCCTAGCTAAATGGGGTGTCGTTTTGTATAGGAGTCTGTAGAGAGGAGGACTACAGCATAAGGCCCATCCTCAGAAAAATGTAAAATCCTATTTGAAAAATAACTACAGTGGAAGAAGCTGGGGTATGTGGTTCAAGTGGTAGATCATCTGCCTAGAAATTGATCTCCTTGGCTACCCAATTAAACAGTACACAGCTTCTTTGTTGCTTCAGTAACTGGATTTCAGATGTGTTTTTTCCAGTTATTTTCTTGGCTCATTCTTTCAACTTTGTTCTTCATTTTCAAAGAACCACACATTTTCTCAGATTTCCTTTTGCCTAGAATGCGTAATTCTTTTCTTATCTCTCTTTGTATTCAATCTTATCCCTTTAAAAAGTAAACACTTAAAATGTACTTAGTATTGAAAGAAAACAAGGCAAAAGGTCACACTGTTTAAAAAGAAATATATTCATTACCTGACCTATATGACTGTAACCTCTCTGTATATCACCTTTACTATAACAACAAATTAAAGAAATATTAAAATGCGCTTATTAGCTTTTTATTTACACATACATTCTTCATCTTCTAGCTTTGTACACTATTTTCCTTTTTTTCTCAAGTCCATTATTTTTGATCTGTGTTAAATTGTAGACAGATATAGCTGTAGACCATTTCCTGGCTGCCATCCAGACCTTACCTTTCTCAGGTAAGGGGCAAGGCTACAGAATGCCATCATGGATAAATGTGTGCCTTTTCTCACCTTGAGAGCACTTTTTATTAGTGTGTTATCAAATGTCCCAGTCTCCATAGGAACTTGGGGGGTGTGGGGGGGGGTGAATCCAGACAAGTCACATGAATGTAAAATGGTACTTCGGGGAAGAAAGCCTTGCTGGCAACTGGGGTGTTTCAATGCTGGCAACTGGGGTGTTTCATGTGAGTCCTGCATTCCTTCTATAATTTTCTATTTCAAGAAGAATGGCAGGACCATTGACTGTATCTCATCTCATACATGGCTGTATTGAAACACATTTAATCAATTCCGCTCCTAGATCTTAAGCAGCACTCACCCATTGGAAATGGCTAAGGAACTAGCCATAGGGAAAGCCTGGTTAGCCAGGTCGCTGTCCATAGTTCACAGGTAAAGACTTGTTAAGGTCAGCCGTGTTTGGAGAGAAGCTATCACCAAGAGGCAAAAAACAAAAGTATTACATATATAAGCAAGTAAATGGTAGCATGTAAGCAGATTCCTTGGTTTGGGAAAGTAAAAAAGTCTTTAAATATGTAAGAGTATTCTTTAAGAAAAGTGTAAATTTAATTATTGGATGTAAGGTTCAACCCACGTGTCTCAGCATTTGGTGAAGAGAAGAAAGAATGGTTTCAGGAAGTAGACATGAATCACTATGTCATGTAGGTGGACAGTAGCAAGTCTCCAAGCTGACCATTCAGATTTCCTTTAGGTTAGTACAAATCACATCTCTGTTTCTTGGTTATTAAACAGTATTTTTTTAATTTATTTTTTATATCTTTTTTATTGTATCAGTATTTTCTTTTTACAATCATTGATCAGGTTTTGAAAGAATTCAAGTCCTGACATTCTACAAATCCTTCCTTCCTTTCTTTTAATTGAGGAAGGCTCGTATACTTTGGCAGGCAACCTGTTTTGTGTTTATTATTGAGCACAGGTTTACCAACAGCAATTCTTACTTAGAGAAGACAGCAGGACTCTGTCTATCTAATTAAAATGTTGGTCATGTTCTCCTTTGGAAAACCAGTATGGACATGCATAGTCACCTTTTCTCAAAGTGGCAGTGTTCAATGTCGACAAAACAACATCTGAAGCACAGCAGATGAACAAATGAACAACTATGCTTGAAGTGCTGGCTTGTGCACTGGAAGTTGCCCAGATGGTGTTAGTGTGTGTAAACCTGGCGTTTGGGAAGCTCCCTCAGCCTCTTGTAATTTGGTTGAGCCTGACAATGCTTACTTAGCTCCAGAGTTTGTGACAAATTGTTGAACTTCCCAAATGGAAACCTCACTTGGGCTGATATAAAGGGCAATCTACTTGGTTAGCACATCTGTCTTCAATAAGAGGAATCTTCTGTGCCCGCCATCTTGTGTGTGTGTGTGTGTGTGTGTGTGTGTGTGTGTGTGTGTGTGTGCTGACCACTGCATCTGCTGTTTGCTTCTCATTAAATGGAAGTACAGGTTTTCCCATGCTGTTTCTGTTAAACACTGAGTTAAGGCTATAGAGAGAGTATCTCCTTCTCATGATTCACTCATTCTAGAAGGAAAGAGGCCTGAAGCATAGTTCTGCTAGAACATGAGGCCATTTGGGTACTTCTAGTGTCTGGCTTTCCAGACACTCTTTCCCCAAGAGGAAAGCGAATAATCGGACACCATTGGTGGACCATAGAGATGTCCTGCTACTGCCAAACAACCTACCAGTCTCTAGGGTAACACTTGTCCCAGTCCTCAACCTCCTGCTCCAAGGCACGTAGACATTTCTCTACCTATCACTGAAATGGCAGACAAGGCTTTAGAGCCGCTAAGCCTGACTGTTCAATCCAGCTCTCTCCTTATCAGTTAACTGGGAAAACTTTTAATTTCTCAAAGCCTTGGCATCAGTAGATGTTATATTATAGATTTGCTAACTGCACTGTGAACACAAGAGGAAACAATGTCCAGGAAGCTTTTTACGTATGGTGTGGTCCAGGGAGAAACACAGACACAAGACATACACCTATCCGTTGGATAAGTGCTACTATTTCTACCATTCCTACAACTGCAAAGGAAAAATCTTCGACGTGCCTTTACTAATGACATTCTAGCGTCATGCTCTGAAGACTGAAAAGGGACTCAGAACTGTCTGGAAAGCAAGGAATCTAACCTAGCCGAAAACAGGAAGCTCAGATAAGTCTGACCAGAGCGGAACCTCAAAGGAGCCAAGAACACTCTCTCTCTCTCTCTCTCTCTCTCTCTCTCTCTCTCTCTCTCTCTCTCTCTCTCTCTCTCTCTCTCTCTCTCTCTGTCTCTCTCTCTCTCTGTCTCTCTCTCCTCTCCCTCCTCCCCTCTCTCTCCCTCTCTCCTTCCCTCCCTCCCCATCACTCCCTTCCTCCCCTTAGTTCCTGTTGATGATATTTATTTGTAGGTAAACATTGGTTTTGTGAGCATTAATACATCCTAATTACTTAATGATCTGCAATGTCGTAGAAAGTCTCAAAGATGAAGAAAGCCAGCGCACAGAGGACTCCACCTACCATCCATCACTCAGAAGTCAGAGATTAGGAGGATTGAACTTTGAGGCCAGTTGAGGGCAAAGGTCAGTGAGACCCAATCTCATTCAATACAATTGGGCAGTAGTGGAGTGTGTCTGTCACCCTAGGCCTGCAGGAAGGTTAAGGAGGATTGTAGTGTAGAATGCCAAGGGGATGGAGAACACTACCTAAAAGCAAAAAGTGTGAGAGGCAAGGCTCAAATGGTAGAGCTCCTGCCTACCAAGCCTGACTTCAAACCTCATTGCCACTGAGAGACAGAGAGACAGAGAGAGAAGGGAAGGAAGCAAGTTGGATTACTGACATTAAGGATAGGTTTATCCCTCCAAAGTAGAGCTTGCATTTTGCGAGATAGGCTGTACACAGACACTGTCATCATTACAGTCACTGTGTATGCTTTCTCACTTCCATTGCAGAGCCGTGAGCAGAACGGAGGCAACGGGTGAGTCACACGCACTTCTCAGGCTCAGGAGCTACGTTCTATGGGTTCATGAGAGCACTAAGGTAGGAGCACCATTGGCATGGGAACAGCTACTGTGGAAGAGCCCCGCCATGGATGTCCTGGACAAACAGGTTGAGTTGAGTGATCCATAGGTTTTCTGCTTTAAAAATAAAATGGGGGGCCGGGAGTTTGGCCTAGTGGTTAAAGTGCTTGCCTAGCATGCATGAAGACCCGGGTTCGATTCCTCGGTACCACATACATAGAAAAAAGCCGGAAATGGTGCTGAGGCTCAAGAGGTAGAGCTCTAGCCTTGAGAAAATTCCAAGGACAGTGCTCAGGCCCTGAGCTCAAGCCCAGGACTGGCAAAAAAAAAATAAAATAAATAAATAAAATGGTTTCAGGGCCGGGAGGTTGGCCTAGTGGTTAAAGTGCTTGCCTAGCATGCACGAAGACCCGGGTTCGATTCCTTGGTACCACATACATACAAAAAAGTCAGAAGTGGTGCTGAGGCTCAAGTGGTAGAGCTCTAGCCTTGAGAAAGTCCAAGGACAGTGCTCAGGCCCTGAGCTCAAACCCAGGACTGGCGAAAAAATAAAATAAAATAAAATGGTTTCTTTTTCTGTGCTGGGACTGGGAGCAGACCACTGGCTGTCTTCCCTCTAATTGAACATCTTCTCAGTCCTATTTTGACAGCTGGAAATGATGGTCATGAACAGCTGTTTCTTCTAGGGACAGACTTGAGTAAATATTTCTTAGATCTTAACTGCACTGATTACCAAAGAAATGATCACTGGAAGTGACACACAGCAGAACCAGTGTCTATTTGCCTCGATAGTTGAGGCAGGGAGTTTCTGAGTACTGCTCGAGGCGTCCTATGAACTGCAGTGTTTTCCATTCACTGGTGGACACTACAACACTCTCCGCTGTGTGTGGACTCGTGGGCTGTTGTGTGATCCTTCCAGATGGTTCTTCCTGCCACTGTGCACAATTTTTGAATCCCAACTTTCAGAACCTCTTAGACTCAAGCTCCAACTTCTACTCCAAAAGCTCTCTTCCTACCTGGGTTCACACGTGGGGTACAATGGGCAGACAATTTTCTGGCATAATTTCAGACATCCCTTCATTCACTCTTTTCTCTCAGGGTCAATGTCTCTTGATTCTAATGCTCAAATGCTGTGGACTACGATTACATAGAATCTATTTGAATTTTTGTTGTTGTTTTAGCCAGAAGCATGAGTCTACCTGTCTGTGTCGGCCTGAGTCGGCACTGGATTCCCTCATCTCGAGGATCTCAGTCTTCCTTCCCCTATGTGTGCACAAGTGCACACACACACACACACACACATTCACTCTGCATCCTCAGTTGTATGTCAGTGTCAGAATGTATGGCTGCGTTAAGATTTTCATGATACCCTGCAGTATAATCAGAGAGAGTCACTGAATTAATTATACCAATAAATCAGCTCATGCATTCGGTCTTATATGTTTTGACAGAATGACTGCTGTGGTGTAGTATGCAAAGAATGAGGTGAAATAAAGAAGAGCCATAGAAGCATGAAGCGGTACCTGAATTCCAGGTGGAGCAGCATCTGCGGATCCTCCAACACACTGCCTGGACTCCATGAGTGTACACTTAATGCGTTCTATTCACAACAGCCAAGAGCTGTGTGAGGGCTCATGACGGAGAATGGGATCAGAGATATGCTTAGGATTGGCTCCTTGATGAGGGATAGAAAGGTCGGCCTTTGGAATTGGGGAAAGGCAGTAGAGGAGGAGGTTTGATTAGGGTTCTGATCTGAATCAAGAAAGAGTTAGGACTGCTAGACTGGCTGACTGCTCTCAGGCTTTCTGCAGTAGGAATCTGGGAAAGGATACCAAGGCCTCCTCATGGTGGACGAACGCCTAATGTTCCAGACAGAAGCAGTTGAAAGGTTAGATCTTGAGTATGAAGACCTGGCACATAGGAATGTATTTGGCAAACCAACAGACAATTGTCCACCCCGACTAAGAAGTCACCCAAGATTCCAAGTGGGCTGCTGGGCCCATGTGGACAGGGGACACCAGAATGGCTAAGTAAGGCAGCAGCCAGGTGTGAGGACAGGAGTGTGGGGAGTGAGTCCCTGAGTCAGGTCTGCATCTGCTCTAGTGTTGGTAGCTGGCTCCACCATGGAGGTGACCTTTGGGGTGGAAGAAAGTAATCCTTATGGCATTCTGGAAGACCTCAATTGTCTTGTGGCTCCACCAACCTTTTACATTTTTATTTAGTGAATTGATTAGCCAACTTCTTCACTTCAAGTAGTTGTACAAGTTGTTTTCAACTCAACATGATGGTTTATGAGGACCTCGCATCTTGACACCCCTCCATAGGTTTCTCCCTTCAAGTTCCCTGGCTCCATGTTTACATATGTACATTGAAAAGCAGGATTACATTTGCCCCATCTTCTCTCTCTCCATTTTTCTGTTTCCCCTTCCTTTCTACTTCTTTCCCTCAAATCTTATTACATGACCCAGTATTATTTCTTACAAAATAGATCACCGATAAGTTGTTTCCTCATGCTAGATCCCTCCCAGAAATGTGTAGCAATAGGCTCATTGTGGCTACTGTATGATAGTGCATTTTGAAATTATGTTCCCAAGAGAGAAAGGCCCTCACAGAACTTATTACTTGCCCATTAATTATTGATAAGGTGTTAGGAGAAGTCTTACAGAGTGGTTTGAGCACATGTGGGGTGGGATGTTGATAGTTCTGTGGACAGAGACTCTTACAAGGCTGAATGTGGACAGAGGAAGGTTGTGTTCACTATTTCATATCAGGAATCTCAGAGCTGAGAGTTTACTCTGAGGATACAGCAAACTCAATGGTAGACCCAATAAAAGTACTAACGGCCAGCTTGAGATAGGTTACCATAGCAATAAAAAAATGCACATAAGTCACAATTCCAGGCTCAAGGATCAAAAATAATGTTGAAAAGGTAGATGCCCACCTTTGGCAGAGGGCAATCCCCAGGGAAGCTCTCCGCTCTTCTTGTTTTCATGAAAGCGGTGTTTATAGACTTGAGAGATCACTTGCAGCCTGAGGGAGAAGACATACCTCTCACCACAGTGAGGAATGCTGAATAAGACAAATCCTATGGAGTGCTTGGTAGGTCTTCATGAAAACACACTGGACTCTATACATCTGTTGAACTTTGCACTTTGCAACTTCCCAGGAGCTGATCCTGTCTATTCTCCAGTGAGGATATGAGGCCAAAACTCATATCATGTTCACTCACTGTCAATACCCTACAACATGTCATCCACTGTAGTCAGGCCTGCATAACACAGGAGACCCACACAAAATAAAAATGTGGCGATTCTTGTTCAGCAATGCAAGTCTTGCAAGACTGTGAGAGCACAGCACTGAACCAAGCATGAGTCTTTCTGATAGAAGCCCTGGGTTATGCCAGTCTTTCTGCCTGTGTAATCCCTCCCACAACCTCAGCCTTAATCTGTGGTTGAATGTAATCTTTGAATTCTTCCAGTCCTAGGAGATTCTCTCAAAAAGCAACGCAGCAATGTGACTAGATCCTTCATGCAACGGAACCTAGAAACTTCCCCTTGAATATGTCATTGTGAGTTGATGCCTGGTCAGAACCAGAGATGTATTCACACTTTCCTTTATGGACCAAAAACATCATTGTTAGAGAACATAAGCAAGTCAGTTCCCACATAGATACCTTCCACTACCCCTCCCATATTTTTGTCTGCCTTATAAAATCTACTTCAATTTTCGAACCATATTGGTGAAATGGTTCATTTGTGAAATGAACCATATTTGTGAATGAGGTAAAGCGTGTTCTTATCCTACTAGAAACAAGTTATTCTTAGGGAGGGCTAAATTGACTCGATGTTCTGCCTCTTGTGGGTTGAGGTCAGAAGGCCAACATTCCATCTAAATTTTGGGAAACAAACCTCTCACAGTTCAGAGAAATATGTCTCCCAGGCAGAGACATCTCAGCATTTTACATGATCTTTCCTGAGAAGTGGCCTGAGGGTTTGATTTCATGGGCTGACTCTTCACATGTCTTAGTTCATACACTACACAAAGTTCAAGTAATATCCAAATTAGCGGCATTTCCTTTCTTTAGAAATGGAACGAGCTCAACACTGTGTCATCGCCTTGACCTAAGCCCTTGTATGTGTGTTCTGTTGTCCCATCTTGCTGACAACTTCATCATTTGGCATACTTATCCTGTTTCAAGAGTCCTGACTTTTGCTACCAATCTTTTCTTCATTGTTTTTGTAACTTCTACTGGTGTTGGGGCTTAAAGTCAGGGCCTGGATATTGTCATTGGTGTTTTCCACTCATGGTTCTTTACCACTTAAGCAACAGCTCCATTTCTTACTTTTTGTTGGTTAATTGGAGCTAAGCATCTCCTGATCTTTCCTGCCTGCCTGCTCTCAAAATTCACTTCTCAGATCTTAACTGCCTGAATTAGCTCGGATTATAGAAATAAGCTACTGGTGCCTAGATTTGCTCACATTCTTCCTGAGCATAAAGGATGTCTACTTTATGTCAATAGCTAGAATTCTTCCACAGAATGTTCATTCATACATATGCAACTCCTTAGCTTTCCTTTCTTTCATTTATTAACACATCTGGCCATTTTACCAACATGTTTGGGTGTACTTTCTATACCCATAGACTATTTTACCTGCCTAAGAATGATAAAAGTCGGGGCTGGGAATTTGGCCTAGCGGTAGTGCTTGTCTAGTATGCACGAAGACCTGGGTTTGATTCCTTGGTACCACATACATAGAAAAAAAGTTGAAAGTGGTGCTGTGGCTCAAGTAGTAAAGCTCTAGGCTTGAGAAAAGCCCAAGGACAGTGCTCAGGCTGAGTTCAAGCCGCATGACTTGCAAAAAACAAACAAACAAAAAAGAATGATAAAACGTCTACTAAGGTTCAATGCAAGGGACTATTGGGAAAGTGTGAAAGATTGATCCCATGTGGCTAACAAAGGGCAGTATCCAAGTAAGAGGGCCACATGCGGACTGAGGGTGGGGCTCTTCAAACCAGCACTCAAGGCCCAGGAGGGTAGAGCCATTGATGGCTGGTAGGATGGCTTCTGAATAGAGGCATAGCCAGAAACAACAATATGAAAGCTGGAGAACACAGGCTGTTTATCATCACTGAAGCCTGGAGTGCAGGAAAGGCCCAGGACTTACATGTACAAGTGAGCCATGGGGGTTGGCACGCAAGCCAGTGTGTTATCTTGAGGAACTCGGATTTGACAGAGGCCATCCGTGGTGGGCCTCTGAATCAACATGGTCAACTTTGTCTACCAAGAGCCCTCTAGGGGCAGAATGGAGAATGACTTCTAAAGGATTGTTAAATAACACAAGGAAGAGATTCATTCATGTTTAAGCTAAGTACTTAGTATAGTGGACAGGAAGAATAATGTATACATTTGAGAGAAGCAAACAGATGGGATGTACAGAACCTGGGAATGGGGATTCTAGGAGGGTGAGAAGGGCTATGCAGAGCCTGGGGATTCTGGGAGCGGGAGGGAGGAGACTCAAGGAGCATCTCTGAGTCTCTGGTGTGATCTATATGGTTAGATGAGATTGAATTTCTGGGGTGAGAAGCTTGGGAGAAGCAGTATGGAAGGAAATGAGGAGCTTCGTTTCATATACATGGATGATGAGGAATCTGACAATTACTGGTTGAAAATATGTGCCCAGAGGCCAGGAGAAAGGAGATCATGTAGGCTTTGGTAAGCTAGACACAAAGTCTGTACATATGCATAGAGAGGGCTGACAAACTCTATGTGGTGTACAATGACACCAGTCCCCAACACACATACTACTCACTTAGTGTTGACAGGTAACACCCCCGATTAACTCTCTCTCCCCTCACTGTGCCATTTGGAATAATTTGGGTGATCCTAGTACACAATACTAATACAAGGATTCTCAAAGTAAAGACCTGGGATCCAGCATCTTCTGAGAACTTGCTAGAAATAAGTTAGAAATAAGGCTTGTCTTAGGCCCCAGTCCAGACCTCCTGAATAAGAATTCTCGAGGCTTGGCTCCACCCACTGTATTTTAATAAAGCTTCAAGTGATTCTGATGTATGTTCAGGCTTGGAAGTCACTGGTTTGAAGAGCTTTACAACCTGTATTCATCTATTCCACTGACATTTAAATACCATCTATTAAATATGATTTGATATGGATTTATTTTCATTCAAGGTCTTAAAGTCATATGGAGGAGAAAGAGGACAAAGTCAAGTCAAAATAAGGCATCCTAAACAAAACAAGGCATAGTTAGAGGCAGGTTACTTTGCTTAGGTGACTAAGGAAGAAAATATTAAAGATATTGACTTGAGTTGGTCTGATCAGATATTTAGACATAGATTATATTATTTTTTTTGTCAGTCCTGGGCTTGGGCTTGGGTCTGAGCACTGTCCTTGGACTTTCTCAAGGCTAGAGCTCTATCACTTGAGCCTCAGCACCACTTCCGGCATTTTGCTGTGTATGCAGTACCGAGAAATCGAACCCTGGTCTTCGTGCATGCTAGGCAAGCACTCTACCACTAGGCCAAACTCCCGGCCCAGATTATATTATTTTTGTGAATGAACTCTTGATTATTGTAGGTCAAATCTCTATTTTTTGGAAAAATAGACCATGTCTCAATAATACCTGAATTCTCAGCTTTGAGCACAGAGCTAATCAAAAATAGTACAGCACACTTGGTTTAGGTTGATAAATGAAAAAATACGTGAATGGATAGATGGGTGGGTCGGTGGATAGATAAATGAAAAAATGGAAGACTCCTAAGCAGAAGTGTTTTAACTAAAGTAACTCAGACTAGATTGTCTGCATAATGAAAATGTACTAGAATATAAGATGCCTGTTTTATTGCAAGTAGAAGATAAAGATAGAAAACTAATCAGGATGGAAAATACTGTATGCTTACAAATGACTACTCAAGGAATCTTGACCTTATTTTAGTGTCAGAAGGGGAGGATAATTTGATGATCAAGATAATGTTCAAATGATAAAAATATAAAACTTTGAATTTATGAATCATATATCTCCAAGCATGTAATTTATTGATAGGTGGTCACAAGGACAAATAAAGAGTAAGAAGCAACCAATTTCACAAAGCAGTTAGGGTTATATAACTCAATATAAATCTTACAATGTGAAAAAATTCAGCAAACTGGACATCTGGTGTCTCTGATTGCTACACAAGGAGGTGTGCAAACAAGCACTAGGAAAATGGCAGATCATCTGTCCGAGACCCATGGGTTCTATGGCCCATAGCCCACTGCCCACACAGTCACATTCCACAAGAGTTCCCATGATTCACAGATGACTATCAGAGACAAACCAGTCTAGAGAGTTCATACACTTTGGAAGCCAATTTAGATGAATGTTATGCTTTATCTTCAGCCATTCATTTGACGCTTTATCATTGGTAGTGGAGCTTGAATTCAGGACCTTGTGCTCTTGCTTAGCTTTTGCCCTCAAGGCACTTGAACCACACATTGCCTCCAGCTTTTTGATGGGTACGTGGAGACAAGAATCTCATGGATTTGTCTGCCTGGGCTGGCTTTGAACCACTGTTCTCAGATCTCCGCCTCCTAAATTGCTAGGATTTCAGGCATGAATCTCTGGCATCCCAGCTCTTCTCAGCTGTTTGAAAACAGAGGAATGTTTTATATTTATGTGACTTAATTTTACAATGGAAATCTCAATCTCCATGAAATCAACAGAAGACACCAAAGATAGTTTTAGTCTCTTCAACACAGCTTGCTGGCAATTTAGTGTTCAGTTTTATTTCTCTTTGCCTTTTTAACACTGTGATTCATGAAATAAGTGAAGCATGCTTATTTTTTGGAACTCAGTTTTTTTTTCTCACCTCAGTGTATTGACATCACTTTCAGCCATTGGAGGAGACCAACAAATGAAAAGGCATTAAATAAACAAGAAAAAAATGTTGTTATAGTCACTGCAGGGGGCCTGGTGGTACCAGCACTGTCCCAGGAGGGGTCAATATCTCTTTTGTGACAATCCTTCAATGTTGTGGTATGGCGCAGTCTTAAAGGCTCATCTCTACATGAATTTCTCTGTCCTCCACGCTAGAAATCTGCATTGAAATTGGTCCAATTCCACCACAATGATGGGGGAAGGTAGAGAATGTTGTCTTTTTGTTTCTTCTGACACCATTTCTCTGAACACAGTAATACTGGCCTTTATGTGCTATGCATTGTGGATGGGAATTGGGGGCTCTTTCCACTGAGGAGTGGGTGAATGTGTTTTGTGTGGTCTTATGCTATCTTTTCTGCTGAAATTTCTTTTTCTGGGCACATGGTCTTGAATTATGTAGATGCATGACCCTTCATCTTGCTTCAGTGAAACCACAATGAATTGCAATGCTATTTATGGTCCTAGGTGGACTTAGTTAAGGGTTTGTCTGTGTGTGATTTTTCAAGTTCTCTTTTCTCTACTATAGCAACCAGCTCACAAGCTAAAGAGAGGATATTTTGCTGTCCATATCTCTGAGTAAAAAGGTCATGGGACAAAAACCTCAAGCTAATTAAAATAGATATGCAGTATACAGAAAGCAAAACATAAAGAAAAGAAAGCTGTCATTGTTCTGATTCTCTAAGACCAAGGCCTGTTTGGTTCTGCAGCAACACCTAGCTCATTCTGACAGATTCATTTTAGAGTCTTGAGAATAAGTGAGATTTAATTGAAAATCTGAAGAGAAACAGATGGCTTCAATTGAACTAAGCAATTTGAATTCTGAAAGGGGAATGGAAGGAATCAATAGGAAATAAAAAACAGGAAAAGAAAGAAGATGGGAAAGTTGGATTACAAAATTTGAGACTAGAAAAAAAATAGGTTGAATTATCCAGAAAGAATGTTGAAAGGGAATAATTTTGTAATGTGGGCATGAGTAAAGTTCAACTGTTAATATATTGAATGTTCTAGACAGTGACTAAGTCGGATTGATCTTAGACTGTGGAAAATCTTCTATTCTAACAGAAATTTTGGATATAGCTGGTTTCATTATTTGAAGTAGTTACAGTCTACAAACTTATACAGGCATTAGTTAATGAATCTGACCCATTACCTCTCAGAGAACTATAGAGTTAGGTTCTTTTAGGCCTCTGGGTATAATATTTTCATAAACTGATCAATCTATTACCATATTTTATACTTTTTTTCACTGTTTCAGTGAACTAAGCAAAGACAGCTCAATAACTTATGCTTGAAAGAAATTCATGTAATATGCATTTTCTCCATCAGAGTCATTCAGCACTAAGAAATCCCTCACAGTACTTGAGGACTATGTTCAAAGCCTTTTTAAGCAGCAAGCATCACCAACAAAAAGTATGAAATGCAAAAAAAAAAAAAAACAAAGAAACCCCTAGAGCTAGCTTGACTTCAAAAGAGTCACATGTTGGTTCATACTGTTAAGCTAAAACAAGTTAGCCAGTGCCCATGGCTGGACAGTAGCTGGGGACAGCCTCCTTGAACTGACTCAGTTTTTGAATCATACAACATTTATCTGTAAAGGATCACAGAAGCAATTGGAATATTGGTCTGGGAATAAAGATACATTTTAGAGAATAGAAAAATCCACAAATGTGGAATCAGAAAATAATTAGGATCAACTATTTTCAGAAGAATAGTGTGGCTACCTCAGTCCTGAGAGAAATGCCTACTACCCACCCAACCCTGCCTCTAAAGTTGGAATGGTACTGTGGGCAGGAATGCTGGTGGCACCATGGGAAAGGGCTCACTGGCTAGTGCTGGAGGGGTTGTTCCAGTAGTTCAGGTGGCATTCTTCCCAGGACAAAGTATCATTTCTGTAGTAGCCCAAAGATGACCACTGTGCCTGGCTGGGCTCAAGGCTCTTTGTGGTTCTCATGCTTTGCCTCACTGACGACTCTGACTCCCCAGGCCTGATTTGCTATGTACTATATCATCTAGAGTGCCGATTGGTTTTGTGAGCAGGACTAAGAATGGGCATTGCTAAGTTTGGGGAGATGCCCACATTGCTGGCTCAACAGGGCTCTGGAGGCATGGCTCTGTGCTCTGCACAGCAGATAACTGCTGTCTCTTGGTGTCAGGAGCCTGTGTCTTTACAGGAGGCCAGATTAATGAGCTTGTGAGAGTATGATGTCCCTGGAGCTCAGGCACACCACAGCTGGCACGGTGCCATGCCTCTGCTGGCACTTGGTGGGTTTCTAAGAGTCACAAATGTTTACTCTGGATATCAAGAATGAAAGCCTGGATTCCAGTGTGAATTGTAGGTACAGATTTAGCCCAGTAGAGCATGTAACAATGGAACTTTATACTGAGGAGGAGTTAGGTGTCCCTGGCAAGGCATTTAGGGAAAGACTGGCGACCAGGACAAGCTCTACCACGGTGAGGATGACCCAACAAAGGACATCCATTTAGTTCCCATGAGGCCCTTCAGGCTTTTCCAGGGCTTCCCCATATCACCCATGAGACTCTCCTTAGACATATCTACAGCCAATCAGACCAGGAGAAAGTCAGTGGGGGAGAGGAACAAAGCCCCTTGTGTACACCAGGCCCTGGAAGAGAGGCCATAGCCTTCTGGTTGGGAATTTTGACTCTCTGCTGTCCTTTTGTCTTTAAATAAACCTGCTCTGTCTGCTTTAAAGATTATTTTCCAGCCCATTGATTCTTTCATCAACAGAGAAAAACAATCCCAACCCTAGATGGTTATCAACATCGGATGATTAGAACATGACTGAGAAACATTGATCTAAAAACAAAGATCCAAGTCTAAACTACTAAAGAAGCTGAGATCTGAGGATCATGGTTCAAATTCAACCAGGACAGAAAAGTCCACAAGACTCTCATTTCCAATGAACCACAACAAAACAGCAGAAGAGGATCTGTGGCTCAGGTGGTGGAGTAAAAAAGACTCAGGGAAAGAGCCCAGGTAGTGAGTTCAAGCCCCAGAACCTGTACACACACACACACACACACACACACACACACACACACACACACACACACACACACACAACCCGAGTGTATATCAGGACCTTTTCTCTACCTTTCCAAACCCAGCCAGTCTTGGCTCCAGTACAACACAGTAGCTGGCCGCTGGCGTGGCTCAGGCCCTGACTCTGGGAATGCTGCCTTCCTTCCTGTGGGCCCAGGCATTCCCTGCTCCCAGCCTGAGGACCTTGGTTAGCAGCCAGCCTTTGGGGAACATTATGTTCACAGGCTCAGCTGAGCTCCTACTGCCTGTCAGGGTTTTTGTGTTTACATGGATCCTTCCCTTTAGGAGCTGTGTGTTCCTGGAAGTAGTAACTGGGTCATATTCTCTGAATCTTTAGCACAAAAAGCAACACAAGTAGACCTCCTGTAAACATTGATTGAATTAATCCTTTCCATATTTCTAATTTGTAAAGAAATAGCACATGCAGGATCAATTGCTTAAAACCCCAAAGGTTTCTTTTCTCATCAATTGGTTTACATTCCTAGAGGGCTGATAAAGTCACAGAAGGCATTTCATGTGCAGTTTTGGCTCTGTTAGGAGACTAAATGATACATTCCACATCTGATCTTCGAAATCTGCTTCTGAAATGAATGCGAGGCCATTTCACTTTAATAAGCAGTTTCCTTTCTGTTATCAGTATTTTCATGATAACATAACTGGGCAAAGTATGAGTAACAACAATATTCAGTGACCACTTATTTATTCTTTATGAGACATTTATTCTGTTTGATTTTGTGATGATGTTGTACTGGTTCTGGGGCTTCAACTGAAAGTCTAGGCTCTGTCCTTGAGCTTTTTTTTTTTTGCTTAAGGCTAGATTTACCACTTGAGCTACAGCTAAGCTTCTGGTAGTTAATTGGAGATAAGAGTCTAATAAACTTTTTTGCCCCAGTTGTCTTCAACCCACAGTCTTCAGATCTCAGCCTCCTGAGTAGGTAGAATTACAGGTGTGAATCACTGATTCCCAGCACTGTTTGCTTTTTTTTTTTTAGAACAACGAGACACCTACTGAAAATATTCTTTTGCAGCTTAGAAAATTAAGTCAGTTAAACCGAAGTAGCAAACAAAAGGCAAATGAATTCTGCCTCCAATGGAGACATGGCAATTCCAAATGTGAACACTTTTGTCTGACACTATTGTAAGCAAACTACCAGTAACATCACTGTTTCTAGAAAGACATGACAAAGGTTGTAAACTAATACACGTTGCTTGAGATCACTTCTGCAGCCAAGGTGTTTAGATAGGGCCTGTGGTGGGAAGGAGGCTTTCCCAGCTGGCTACCTCTGTAGCCCTGAAATAGGAGGAAACAGAAGGTAAATCACACAGGTCTGCACTCCACACCTAAGGTAAAAATGATACAAGTCTGTCAGTCAACACAAGCCTCCTTCTGTCCTTTAATACCTTGGCAGTCAGGGACTGTAGAGGGTCGAGGTGGTGTGTACCTACAAACAGGTAGAATTGTCTGCCAGTCCAAGGTGACCTTGCTTCTCTGCTTTATCATGGATACGAGGATCTACTCATCAGCTAGTTCATAATGGGGACATTAGCATTCCTGAGATGTCAACCCAGCCCAAGCTGCCCGGTGGAGTCCTTAGGGGATGCTGCTCCAACGTATACACATGGGGCTAAGGAGGACAGGGGCAAGGTCTTTTAAAGGCCTAAGTGTCGGTGACACTTGTGACAATGCAATTCGCAAACAAATCTCATGATCAGAACAGGGGTAGATGGCTTGCAGGGTTTTATAAACCATTGGTTTATCTGACATAGGCCAATTCAGAGACGTGTTATTTTCATTTGCTTCAAGCCCTGGTTCTTGCATCTACCTGTACGTTGCTGCAGAGGTTGACAAAGGCCATTGTGGCATGGTTTTTGGACATGCTTAGTGATCCTTTCCCTTACTAAAATTGCAGCATGGCTGTTGGAGAAGTTAAACATTCCAAGCTTTTGTAATCATTGGGTCTGCTTTGTTGTAAATCCAAAAACCCAGGGTTCCTGCAGCTGTGAATCAGGGGCCCTGACCTACAGCCATATAGCTTCCATGTTGAGAAGTGTAGAGACTTTTTCGCTTATGTAAGGGTTTTTCCTTATATCACATTAGGGGAATTCTTAAATCCTTGTCTCTCCTCTCAGTTCTACCTGTCTACTGTCCAGGAAATAAGTATTAATAAACTTCCAGCTCTGATTATGTAGCACACATAATTTGTTTTCTCTACTACTGTTACAGATATGTGTTATTCTTTTCATTTGCATTATTGCTCCAAGACTCACGTGTTGAAGGCTTTGTCAGCATTATTGAGAGGTTATGGTACTTTTAAAAGGTGGAGCCTGGTGTCAGGAAGTTAGGTCATTAGGGACATGTCTTTGGCAGAAATATTGCTTCCTGTCCCCTCCCCCTCTGCCTCTCCCCCCTCCCTCTCCCTCTTCCTCTCCCTTTCCCTCTCCCTCTCTCCCCCGTCCTACCTCTTCATTTCCCCTTCCCTCTCCCCATTCCCTCTCTCTGCTTCTTGATGATCATGTGCCTGTGCCATGTATTTCATTTCAAAATATGATGTCACACAGGTCACAAGGACAAAAGATACCATGACCAGCCAGGCGAGATGGCTCACACTTGTAATCCTACCTACTCAGGAGGCTTAGATCTGAAGATCATGGTTCAAAGCTAGCCAGGGCACAAAAGGACCTGAGACTATCTCCAATCTAACCTCTAGAAAACAGAAGTGGGGCTTGCTTCAAGGGCAGGGTCGTAGTCTCTAGCAGAAGAGCTCAGGGACAACACCCAGGCCCAGGGTTAGGGTGGTAGCCTTGAGCTGAAGAGTTAAAAAAAAAAAAAAAACCCTAAAACCTCTGAAATCTTGAACCAAAATAAACCTTTCCTTTTATTTATTTACTTTTTATTTATTTAAAAATTTTTGGCAGTCCTTGGGCTTAAACTCAGGGCTTGGGTACTGTCCTTGTGTTTTTTTTCCTCAAAGCTTGTGCTCTATCATTTGAACTACAGCTCCACTTCTGGCCTTTTTCTGTATATGTGGCACTGAGGAATTGAACTCAGGACTTTGTGCATGCTAGACAAGCACTCTACCAGTAGGCCACACTCCTGCCCCCAACCTTTCCTCTTTTAAGGGATTTTGTCAGGTATTTTGAGATAGTAACAAAAAGCAACTAACACAATATATGTAAGCATATACAAAATGTGTACAGTATATGTAATCTATCATGTGTACTTATAATCCTATATGTCTATATTTTTATTGTGTATGCTACAAATGTTTTCATTTATGTATGTAATTATATGGGTACAGTATTATATACACATATGCACATCCAAAAATTCTAAAAACAATATGCAAATCACATATATATCATAGTCATTTAAATGTGAAAAGGAGATTTGAAATTGTAATAAATAACATTCCCAACATTTTCTAAGTTGTTTAAAAGGCTTTTAAAATGTTTTATTTTATTGTCAGGGTGAGGTATAGAGGGGTTATAGTTAAATTCTTCAGGTAGTGGGTACATTACTTCTTGAACCTTGATATCCCTTCCCATGCTTTTCTCCCACTTTCCCTTCTCCTACTCTCTTTGTTTAAAAGTTTTATAGGTAAGCTAAGATGACATGTCAGCAACCTTTCAACTGATTTTGAAAATGAAACTCATAGAAAAATACATTTGCTCCTCAATGGACCATTTTTTACCATTCCTTTCCTGTATAAAAGTATATGTCTCCTTGACACTGATCACACTGATTCTGGAAAGCTAATGTTTTAATGAAAATTATGAAAAATTTTCATAATCATAAAGAGTAATACATATATTATTCCATGACCATATATTTTCAATAATATGCTATGTGTATAACTCAAGTGGTAGTTTGTGTCTGCATTTTTGTTCCTAACCTCTGGCCTGTTGTTTCTTGATCTTTACATCTGCCTCAGTTTTGTGTCAGAAGCGGCTTCTCTGACAGATTTCCCCTCTCACCCATGCTGGCCCAGCCTGGGCAGTGACCCAGCCCATCTCCCAGCCAGACTTCCATCACCCTGTGAGGGTTCTCCATGTAGGGTTTCACATCGTATTAAGATAATACAAAATAAGTCCCTGCATTTGAACATAATATTAGAATAATATTCAGGCCCTTGGTACAGAACACCATATAACAATAAATCAAAGAAAGGAGCAGATTGTCAAAATCCAAACCAACCTGAGCAGAACTCCAGAAATACAGTAAGCCTATTAAAACCCCACTCTTAAATGGGTATCTAGGGCCCAAAGTTTGGCCTAGTGGTAGAGTGCTTGCCTAGCATGCGTGAAGACTGGGGTTTGATTCCTTGGTATCACATACATAGACAAAAAAAAAAGAAAGCTGGAAATACTGCTGTGGCTCGAGTGGTAGAGCTCTAGCCTTGAGAAAGCCCAAGGACAGTGCTCAGGCCCTGAGTTCATGCACCAGGACTGGCAAAAGAAAATTGGGTATACATTCTCAGATTCCATGTATCTAATATCCTCAAAATAAGAGGACAGGGTTAGACTATGGATGGAAATGTGTCTTACCATGTGCGAAATAAAGCCTTCCTTTTTAAATTGTTCCCTCAGGCTTGACATATGCCTGGTATCAGAGTGCTGAGGCTGCAGGTATGCAAGGCATTCACATCGTTAGAATTATTATATGAATTTCCTGTGAATTTCTGTGCCTACAAATATTTCAGAATAAAATACAATTCCAAACAACATCACATTATCTGTTGCGCCGTGTTGGAAGTGGATCCCAAGAATGAGGGGCTAAGTGTCGTGATGATAATGCCACCTTTATGCCATCCTTCCTTGGTCCTTCAGGACATGCAGATTAACCTTGACCATCACAGGCCTCATGGAGGAAACTAAAATGCTATGCTATGCTGAGTGATCCTAAAAGCAGTTCTCAATGACATAACGCAAATACCCCATTTCTCCTCCTTGACAGTTCTGGGGCTTAGAACCCTAGTCTCTACACTTTCCAAATGAGAAAACATGGCCTCAAAGAGTGTCTGGTTGCTCAGTGTCGTGTCATTTCCAAGTGGCACACATCAGAGTGCAGTCTGAACCCCTGTTCTTCTTGGTCTCCAAGAGTCATTCCTGTGGGAATCCCCTATGTGATTCCCAGTGGCTGCTGAGCTCAGAAATCCAGGCGTTAGTCATTCACACGCAACTGTTTGGGTCAGATGGACACAGGTCACAGAAACATGCAAAGCCCTTCTGTGGAATTGTGAGGTGAACGATATCAGCAGGTGACAGAAATGGAAGCTGTTGATGAATTGTGAATTATACAAATAATAAGGGAATAATGCTTTTAAGTTCCTAATGAGGGACAGCAACATCACTCTGAAGCTGTCAACCTGACCTTTCAAATAAAAATGGGGAACCCACACAACCTTTCCAAACCTTTAAAGTCTCCAGCTGTGACTCATTCACACAAGAGGGGGCATAGTCCCTGCTGGAACCATGAAGATGATGAAGAGTTATGATCATAACACACCCATACCACACTACTCCACACAGTCTTCTGCAAGTTCAGAGCCTTCCCAGGAAGCCAGGAACAAGGCCTCTGGGTATCCATGTCCTTTTAGCAAAGCTCCTTCCAAGAACAAATGGTGTTAGCTAACTGGAGGGAAAGGAGGGATTCCTTGAGACTGCAGGATTCCATGATTCTTCCCTGCAGTCCACAGCACTGAATATACAGTCAGGGAGACATGCTGTGCCACGCGAGTCTTGGAACTGATGGTAGAGACACCAGCTTCTTGACTTACACCACCTCGTCCATGGGGTTAGGCTGTGCACATGGTACAGTCGTGACAGCCAGAGGTTTTACTCAGCATTTTAGGCTGCAGTCATGCAGCCCCAAGTGGGAACATTTGGAAAATGTCTGGCTGTCTCTTGTCATCTCCTAGGATCCCTTTCATTCTGTCTACCCTGGCACAAGTATGGTAGTTCATATGTCTTCTGTAGATCACTCATGCTGAGGAAAATAATATAAAAGGCTGGTCACACACGTGAGAGCTTGTAAGCCATACCTACATTGTAATGACTCGAGTTTAAAATCTGATGAGAGCTAGTTCAGTCAGTTGCCCAGACCTTTGAATGGGCCTGCTTTACTACTTGCCAAGTAGACTTAAACCTCTTCTTTACCAAAGTCCCATGCCAACATCCCGTCTATGGATGGATTGCAGGGAGACCTGTTGGAGGATTCTAATTCCTCAATAAAATACCTGGATTACAAGCAGTTTGCAATACTTGCTCTTGTCTTACAAATATGTAAAAGAAAACTTTCAGAAACATAATGCAAATTAAGGCAACTACCATATGAAAGTCTTCCCATGAGATTGCAATGGCAATTTGTCTGGATTTTAATCATTTAAAGGAGGCAATGTATCTATTTTCGACCTGAGAACATGCTGAGTCAGATTGGACGGCTGGCATCCATGCTACATGGCAATGTATCCATGTGTTTAGCACAATATATACCAAAAAGCATTTTGTTAAATAATAATAAAGGAAAATTTCTTACTCTGTCCTCTATCTTAATAATTCAATTTTTGTAAGTTGAAAATAAACATGGGTGAATACTTGGAAGTTTAATGTCATATGACACATTTTTAGGGAGCTTGTTGGTTTGTTGTGTTTAAAAGAAGGGTTTGTTTTTCTTGTGACTCAAATCCATTTGTGTTTAGAGGAAAGGCAATCCATATATCTCTTATTTATTTACACTGACTGTAATCCATCAAAGTGCTATTTAACAAGCGGTTTAGTGTCCAGAGAGTCTTCATCACTGGGGATTTTAAGTCTTTTCATCTCGTGTACCAGGAGTCTTTGCTTTTCTTTGAAATAAAGTTTGTGTTTGGAAAAAATGTGAACATCCATTCATCTTTTGAAATATTACCAGGCCTATGAACAAGGCTAAGAGAAGTGTGGGCTTGAGCAATAAATTGGAGAGTTTAGCTTGTTCTTTTGAAATGAGGTTTAATTATAGACTCCCAAATTCTTTATAATTAATAAAGTCACAGTGGAATTTCGGGAAAGGAAAAAATATCCTCTGCTTTTCTTCAACAGCCTCCTCAAAGTGTCAAAGACAGCACAACAGAAATTATCCAATCTACAAAGTTACTTGATTTTGTTCAGATTAGCATAATACATCAACTCTAATGGTTTGGAAATTACTGTTTTTATATGTTTGCATGTTTCTAGGAATGCTTGAATGTGTAGGTCTACCCATATAAGTGTGTTATCTGCATGCACGTGTGTTTTTATACATATGTGTTTGCACTTATTTCTGTGTGTCTGGCATATATGTGCATATGCTTGCACGTGCATATGCTTGCATGTGCATACGCTTGCATGTGCAAGCACCTAACACTAGGCTACTTGATACCTAGTATATTGCATATACTTTTATTTGTTTATTTGAAGGAGAAGGGAAGGGGAAAAATAAAATGATTGGGAGGGAGTCGGGGGAGAGAAAGTGGGAGAAAAACATAGGAAGGGGTATCACTGTTCAAAAAGTAATGTACCCACTACCTGATGAATGTAACTGTAACCCTTCTGTACATCACCCAGACAATGAAATAATAATTGAAAACAAAAGCCTACATAGAATTGTGAATTTCTGGGTGCATCATTTAAGAGGAGGAAAAGGATGCTTCTGGGGGGGAGGGTGGCTGCCAGCTTCAGCTCACTTTCAGCTCAGGTACTTTGTTTCATGCATGCATTTCTTCCTGTATTAATTTAGCCAGCACTCATGGAGATCCTACATGGTTGACCAGGAAGCAGAGTCAGTCAAGTAAGTAAATGAAATGACTTCATTTATCCTGTGGTTGAAGAAGGATTTCCTCTATAACTAGGCACTCTTTTGGAGAGGAAATGCCAGTGCAGAAAGTTTCCTGGGAAACTTGAGAGCCATTATCTTATTCAGTTTTGAGCATGACTTTCAAAGTAAAACTGGAAGTTGAAGTTGTCAGGTTGAATAACACTGCAAATTATGTTTCCAAAAACAGCTAAAAATCAGCTTCAGATCTCAATGGGGGCAAAAGTCATTCTGTATTATCTCACGATGATTGCAAGCTTCCTGGGATTTCAGTGCAAGAAGGGATCACAATGTCCTAAACTTGAGGTCTCAGCTCCAAACTGCAGTCCAAGAAGAATCCCCTCAGCACACCCATCACCCCTGTGTCTAGGACGTGAGGTTTCTTAGTGTTGGGCACTTTTGATCCTGGAGGCGGGGCAGGGCTTGGCAGCTGAGTAGAAGCAAGGCCAATACAAAATGCTCACCTGGACTGGAGGAACTAGATGAATGTGAGACTAGGTGTGGATTAGAGAGAGAAGGAAGGTTGTGCTGTTCCCAGACATGGGAGCGCTGGCTCACATGGCAGCATCATGGGTAAACTTTTTTTGTGTGTGGATCATGAGACTTGAACTTGGCCTGGGTGTTATCCCTGAGCTCTTCAGCTCAAGGCTACCACCCTACCCTTGAGACAAGCCACACTTCCTGTTTTCTAGGAGTTAATTGGAGATAAGAGTCTCAGGTCCTTCAGTGCCTGGGCAGGCTTTGAACCTTGATCCTCAGATCTCAGCCTCCTGGGTAGCTAAGATTACAGGCATGAGCCACTGCGCCTGGCATGGTTAGGTTTTTTTTTTTAAAGAAACTATGTTAATTTACATTCTCATCAACAATGTACATGAACTCCTATTACTCCACACAGTAAAATTTTAAAAAATGTACAACTTCCAGGCTAGTGGCTCACACCTGTAATCCTAGCTATTCAGGAGGCTGAGATCTGAGGCTCATGGTTCAAAGCCAGCCTGGGCAGGAAAGGCCATGAGACTCTTACCTCCCAAATCCCAGAAAACTGGAAATAGTACTGTGACTCAAAGTGGTAGAGCCCTAACCTTAAGTGACAAAACTCAGGGACAGCACCCAGACCTGAGTTCAAATCCCATGACTGATAAAAGAAAAAATATAAATAATGTATAGAAAGATAAATATATACATACATGTGCATATGTACAAGTGTGTAAAAGGCTAGGTACAGTTATAAACTGTATGTATATATATACACATACACATACAAATAGATATTTGTAAAATAAATATCTTATTTAAATAGGGTTAAAATATCAAATTATATACACACATAATAAATGTCTGTACATTGTGAATGAAATGACCTGTAGTGCCTTTTCTGAGGTGGTAACGTAAGTATTTGTAGAATTTTAAAAATTCAACTAATTGTTTTAATAGAAATCAATTAATACTCTACTTAGCAATTAATTAGTAGACTCTGAAGATATGTTAGCATAAGTTTCCTCAGTAAACTGTCTGCTTTCCTATTCATTGCTAACTTTGGTTCAAGTAATAATACTGTTAGAGTAATCATTTTTGAAATGGGTATCTTCATATTATATATATATATATATATATATATATATATATGGAGAGAGAGAGGGAGAAAGTGAGAGAAAGATGAGATTTCTCATTTGTGGTTATTAAGGAATTTGGATAACTAACCCTGAGAAAATGACAATAACTGATTACTTTTAAAATAATGTGTTAAGGGGCTGGGAGTTTGGCCTAGTGGTAGAGTGCTTGCCTAGCATGCACGAAGACCTGGGTTCGATTCCTCGGTACTATATACTTAGAAAAAAAACAAAAATGGTGCTGAGGCTCAAGTGGTAGAGCTCTAGCCTTGAGAAAGTCCAAGGACAGTGCTCAGGCCCTGAGCTCCAGCCCACGACTGGCAAAAAAATGTGTTAATATTAATGTATCGTATTAATGTCTACATATAATCACTTTCATGTTCTCTATGGAAATACAGATCATTCATTTTCTTATTTGTTTATGGTTGTATCAGGGCTTGCTTGAACTCAGGGATTTACTCTCAGTTCAGTTGGTGTTTTACCACTGGAGCCATGCCTGAAGGTTTTCTCTTTTTTATTGTCAGTTGTAGGGCCGGGCTTAAACTCAGGGCTTGGGCACTGTCCCTGAGTCTCTTTGCTTTCAAGGCTAGCATTCTAGCATTTGAGCCACAGTGCCACTTCCAGTTTTTGAGTGATCTCCTGGGAACTTTCCTGCTAGGGCTGGCTTTGTACTTTGATCATCCAGCCCTCAGCCTACTGAACAGCTTGAATCACTGGTGTGAGCTACAGGCACCTAGCCAGATTACTGGTTTTCTCTCTGTCTCTCTCTGTCACTACAGTGTGCTGTTACCTGAGCACACTCAGGTACAGTTTTCCATAGGCATGCTCCATGTACTGACAGACATCTGCATCTTCCTCCTTTGCCCGCTGCCAATGTGTTCAAGTGTCCTAGCTGTCCTAAAGACCTGTGCTGCCTCTAGCTTAGCCCTACAGGGGAAGAATGTTTTCCTGGCTTGTTAGAAGCACCATCAGATTCTATTCTTTGGTGAATTTCTTTTAAATCTACAAATGGTTATACGAGGGAGTCGGAATTGAATGCGTCCAGTCATCACGCCCTCTCTCTTCCTCCCACTGCCCCTTTCTCCACCAGTCGCATTGCTTCTTCTCACTTCCATTTTCACATACTGACATGGAGCAATATGACAGCATTCCTCCACTCTTTCCTCTGTTCCCACTATTTCTCACCCCTTCTCTGGGGACCCTCGAGCCCATGGGAGCTGTGATTGGTGCAGCAAGTACGTTTGGATGATTCTGGAAAACTGTTGGTTTGTGTGTTTTTGAGTAAAAACACAGGATTCTGAGTACTTGCCATTATACAGTGCTCCTCTCCAAAGACAAGATGAGTGCCTGCTTAGCATACCAATTCCTGATTGCATCCAGATGGCCTGTTACCTGCCTTTAAGAATGCACACTTGGCTCCAAACTAACATGTACTCTCTGACTCATTACAAGGAGAGGATGGTGGGCTTTTGCAATTTTATTGGGTAAATCCATTAAACTCTTCCTTTCCTTCCATGGAGATAGAAATACCCTACCTGAATAATCTTTTCCTTCTGTCTCTGTGTCCTGAGCACAGGACTGGTGCTTTCTCACTAGCCTCATCTCATTCAAAGCATGTTTTAGAGCCAGGCCTGGTGACTCTTGTTGTAATCCTAGCTTCTCAGGTGTCTAAGCTCTGGGGGTCATGATTAGAGGCCAGCCCAAGCAAAAGCTGAAAGTGGAGCTCTGGTTCAACTGGTAGAGTGCTAGCCTCGAGAAGAAAATCTCTGGAACAACACCTCAGAACCAAGTTCAATCCTTAGGACCTACACACACACACACACACACACACACACACACACACACACACACGCACACGCACACGCGCGCGCGCGCACAAAAATCATTGAAAAGAAAAAAAATCTGAAAATTTTCCAGAAGAAAAGACAAGTTGTTAAGAATACATGTTTTCCCTCCTATGTAGAAGCTAGGATAATTTATAAACACATAAATGTATAAATATATAAGTAAACACTTTGGGGTAGAATGCAAGTATACACAAATGTATTAACTGAAATATGGTAGATTTAGGAGAGAACTCAAAAGGATGTAATTCCTTGAAAGGCTGACTCACAGTCCAACAACAACAACAACAAAAAACGCACCTAGAAATGGGTACTCAAAAGTGGAAAAGTGGGGAGGTGGGACAGAAAGAATGAGGGTAGACAAATGAAGAGTGAAAGAGGGGAAAATGCAGTCATGAAATTCAAAGAATATACTAGAAAATTGAGGGAAGGTGTGAAATTGAGAGGGCTGGATGAGGAGGTGATAAGGGGTGCCATCGATCAAGATGCACTTTATTCATAAACTGCTTGGTTGAATGCCAACTCCTTTGTACAACTACTTACAGATAACAAAAATGTTTTGTAAAAGAAAAGATAGCTTGTTGACAAAATAAGGTTATTTAGAAAGACCTTAGACTTACCCACACATGCCAAGCAGTGATGAGTAAGACTCAATGTCCAAGCTACAGAAATTCACCAGCCCGGTGACTTGCAGGGGAGTTCCAGAAAGCAGCCATGGTGATTTTCTAATTGTTTTGTCATAGAAAAAAAATATCATGTTTAGCAACCTGTTACATTTCAGTTGTGGCAAATATTGTATAAGCATAGATACACACGACAATGGGACCAGAAATCAGAAATTCCATTTTCTGTTGAAAATGAATCTATAATGGTGACCGCCATCCAATTCTCCCATCTATGCCATAGAAACCCTCCTCTGTCAGTTGATTGTGTATCGACACACACACCCCGTTATATGTTTCCATATGCTAATATCTTAGATCTAACTTTCACATATGAGAGAAGACATGGGTCCTTTTGTAGGTTTTATAGCTTTGTGCATATTTAGTCTAACATAACATGAGCTGATGAAGGAATGAACAAAATTTGTTTAGACTTTCCATGGGACATGCTGCAAGTTATATTCAAGAATATATCTCTGGTAGGTAATTTTTCCACAATGAGGCAATAAACCTCATGTTTATAAGTTGCAAAAACACATTATGATAAGGACATATGTCATGTTAACATATGATACTAAAGGAGTATTAACATTTCCAATACACCATTTCATTTACCCCCCACTCCCACCAGATGTTGTATGAGATATTCTTCTAGAAATATTAAATAAATTTTAAGGTGCTCTCAGTGACACAGACAGAAGACACCTGTTTTCTCTCATATGCAGATCAAAATACAACCTCCCAAGTAAGCAAGCATATATAAAGTCATATGGACATATATGTATGTATAGATATGATCATCTCATATATGCATATATAAAATGAGTAGGAGTGAGAGGCCATAGAATAAACACTTGGAAAAATAAATAGTTTAAAAAAATGAATCAAGAAACTGAAACTCTGTGTTGGGGGGCTTGAACTCGGCCTGGGCGTTGTCCCTGAGCTCTTCAGCTCAAGGTTACCACCGTACCCTTGAACCAAGCCCCACTTCCCGTTTTCTAGAAGCTAATTGGAGATAAGATTCTCAGGTCTTTGGGGCATGGGCTGTCTTTGAACCTTGATCCTCAGATCTCAGCCTCCAGAGTAGCTAAGATTATAGGCGTGAGCCACCACACCCGGCCTTTTCAATGATTTTGATGACACAGAGTGTCACTCACCATGGCATGCCTGAATATGGCTAAGACTTTTGTTTAATCTAGGATTCCGTGTGCTCTCACTTAAGGAATCCCATATTTCTCTATATGAGAAAACCCTACTTGAATTTATATATTCTTGCTTCTCTCCCTTTGCACTTACAGGAATACATACACACATGTGTGTATATATATGTGTGTGTGTATATGTATGTATATATGTACATATATATGTATATATATTATACTTTGTCTTTGCTCACTGTAGAAGACAGAGTTCAGCTTGGTGAATCTGTCCCTTCATTAGGCTGGAATTATAAAAAAGAGAAAGAAACACACAGAGAAACTTCTAGCTGCAAATCTAAACGGAAGCTATGTTTCTTCCAGGCACCTGTGGCTTCTGTGCTGTAGGTGAGGAACTCTTTTTTTTTTTTAAGTGACTCATGCATTCTAACTTATAGAGAAATGCTCCCTAAAACCTGGAGGTCTGGCTCAGCCAGCAGATATGAAGCATCTGTCTTTTCCTTAGCTCCATGAAGGACCTAAGGCCTATGAGCACAGCATGGCTGCCTCCACACTGGCTGAGACTCAGGGCTTCAGATCAGGAGAGTGCTGAACACAGCATTCCATTCTCATCTCTAGTTTACAGCTTCTAAGAAGACAGAAGCCTGGGTCCATTTTGCCAGACTCTAATTTGTTTTGAGTCTTTGAAAAAAAACACCACATTACTCAAATGTCCCCTAGTCCTCATCCTTTCCACGAAGCCTGAAACTCTCTCTTCTTTATGAGAAATCATGTGTTTAGATGTGAGCCTCTCTTACTGCTCAGTGACAATACCACATGCCACATAATAAATCCACCGGGTATTGGGGACCACAGTGCTCCCCTTTGGGATTGGAATGGGCATTGCTGGGCGATCAGCTTCTTTTTCTTCTATTGATTTATTCGCCAATGAATATGAACTGAGTTTCATTTTGATTTACTCTATTAGGAAATCTGTGGGCATAGGGATATTTCTATCCATAGCTCCTCTATTTCTTTCTTTGTCTCTACGTCTCTCTCTCCCTATCTCTTTCTAAATCATATGTCTTGCTATATTTTGTGCTGTTCCAATAGAATACCTGAGATCCAATAGTTTATAAAGAAAAGAAACAGTTCTCACCAAGTTTAAGGTGAAGCAATTCCCAGGCTTCTTTGTGCAGCGAGGGCTGTTTCCTGCTTCCAAAATGGCACCTTGAACTCTGCACCCTCTGGAAGCGCAGACATGTGTCTCCACATGGCAGGCTGTGGAGGGAGGGATACCCGGATGGGCTTCCTCCCTCCAAGCCCTTTCATAAGAGCTAGTTATTTGCCCTGCTATTCACAGGCTACATGAAATCATCCACTTAAAACTAGCCTCCTGCATTTGATCAAACATTTCATCAGCTGTCCTCTAACGTGGAGTGAGAACTGCTTCTCCAGAGGAAGGATGCGAGTAGCCGCGATGGATGATGTTGCTGCCTTGTAATCGTTGGTTCCACCTTCTTATAGGTCAGTCTGGCCTATGGTTGACATTCTGGGATGCTACATTTGGGATAAAACTGCTCCTGGTAGAAAGATGTCCTGAATATAGATGCATGTCTCTCAAAGGGGGAAATTCACTATTGCTATGTATTCAGGCAAAGGGAGGTGGCTGTGCTTGACTTTCAGATCATCATTGTTTTGTGGCCGACTGATTCCTGTTGTAGGTTATCAGGCACATTGACCTGTTTCCTGTTGAATGGTGCAGTGGAGAGCTCTACTGCAACTGCTTGCTTGCTCGTCTTCCACTAGTTACATCCCTTCCAGCAGTGGTGGAGTCTGCTCTGCATCTTTACCAGTGTGTGATAATGCCAGGCTTTTCTTATCCCTTACTAAGACACCGTTGGGTAGCTCCTGCAGTGACCAAAAGGGCTCAACATCTTTTTTTTTGTCGGTTGTGGGACTTGAACTCTGGGCCTGGGCGTTGTCCCTGAGCTCTTCAGCTCAAGGCTACCGCCCTACCACTTGAGTTATAGCGACACTCCTGGTTTTCTGGTGGTTAATTGGAGATAAGAGTCTCATGGACTTTAGTGCCTGGGCTGGCTTTGAACCTCAATCCTCAACTCTCAGTCTCCTGAGTAGCTAGGATTACAGGCGTGAGCCACTTCACCTGGCTAGGAGTTTTTCCTTTGAAGTAGAAGAGGAAATTGTCCAGGCTCCTGCTGCTGTTCACCCAGCTTGTATCATTGGGTTTTGCATTTTCTGAAAACCACTCTGTCCCACTCATAGTTGAAGTGTTTGCTCATCGGTAGACTCCCTGATCTACCGTGTGGATCTCTTTTCGTCTGCCCTTGTGCTCTTCCCATAATCCTTGCTATGAGGAAAGACAATTCCTCCCTTTCCCTTCCATCACTTCCACTGAGGCCGAGCATTTGATTTTGGTGGACCTGTACACATAAACAACAGTAGGTGTAGCTGTCCTTGTCAATCACAAAAACTCCAGAAGAGTTAAAGGATTTGTGTATATCATGTTAGTTTTCTCTCAATGGATAACTAAGGACTTATTTACAGCATCATACTTTTATATTCTCTTTCTTTTTTGGGGGGGGAGTGAAGGATGGGGGCTGGTCCCAGGGATTGAATTCAGGGCTTTGTGTTCACATTCAGCTTGCATGCTCACAGCTGGCATTCTACCACTTTATTCACAGTTCTAGCCCAGCTTTTTGGCAGTTATTTTGGATGTGGAGTCTCATAGACTTCTCTGCCCAGTCTGGTTTCAATCCATGACCCTCTGGATTTTAGTCTCCTGAGTAACCAGGATTACATGTGTGAGCAATTGTTGCCAGGCCCTCTCTCTCTCTCTCTCTCTGTCTCTCTGTCTCTCTGTCTCTGTCTCTGTCTCTCTGTCTCTGTCTCTGTCTCTGTCTCTGTCTCTGTCTCTCTCTCTCTCTCTCTCTCTCTCTCTCTCTCTCTGTCTCTCTCGTGTGTGTGTGTATATGTGTGTGTGTGTCTTTTTCTGCTTCTGGGAAACAAACTCAGTACTTTGCTCTAGAGCTACACTCCTGCTCTCTTACTTTTACATTTATTTCCATTTCTTTTACATTTCTTTTTGAATGTTAGGCGCATTTTAAATTGCATGCTCCCCTATCATCTTTTACAAGTCATTGTCATAATCTCTGTCTTCCACTACAAAGTAGCTAACTCATTTCTATTTATTAGAAATATGGTTATATTTATTTTTTAATCATTGTTAGTTGGTGATGTCAGGGTATTTTTTCAATAGTTCATTTGTTTTTCTTCCCTTCATGTATTCTTTGAAATTTTTCACATTCTTTGACTTCTAAGTACTAAGTTCCAAAGCTATCTATGTTAAATTAACTTTTTTTTTGAAAGCTTCTCTCTTTATAGTAGGAATTTTTGCCACACATTTAAGCTAACAAAGTCTGACTGAAGAACACTTTTCCTTACTTATAAAACACAATAATTAAGAGCCTAGAGTTTTTATGTACATTTCTTTCTTTTGACTTAGTGTAAACATGTTTCTCCTATTTTGCCCTCATATTATTTTCTAATCCTACAAATCAGACATCACTATGCTTGTGGTACTAAGGCTTCATTCATGGCTTCATTTTTGCTAAGCTGGCACTTTATAACTTGAGTCATGTCTGTTTTATGCTGGTCCATTTTGAGGTAGGCTCTTAAGAACTTCCCTGGCTTTGAGAGCTTGTTCAGAGGTACTGGCAGGAGAGCAGAGCTACTCTGCATATCTTTGACCGAAGACTGATCCTCCTGTATCGGGGATGGCCGTCCTTCAGGAGGGATGCCCCATGGAACAGTGAAGGACAAAGTAGAGGCCCACCTCGCCAGCCAGCTAGCCCTCACATCCAGATGTGCTTCAGTAGATAAATGGATCACGAAAATGTGGTATTTATACACAATGGAATTCTATGCTGCCATCAGAAAGAATGATACAGCCTCATTTGTAAGGAAATGGAAAGACTTTGAAAAAATAATATTCAATTAAATAAGCCAGACCCAAAGGAACATAGGCTGCATGGTTTCCCTCCTTTGTAATAATTAGCATATGTCTAGACTTTTCCAAGCAGAGGATCACAATAGCTCCATAGCTATGTGTATATGGCTATATAAGAAGATGCTAAGCAAAATGAACTCCAGGATATGGAAACAAGTTTTTCTTATTGTTGCTGTTATTTTATTTATTTTTATTTTTTATTTTGCCAGTCCTGAGGCTTGAACTTAGGGCCTGAGCACTGTCGTTGGACTTTCTCAAGGCTAGAGCTCTACCACTTGAGCCACAGCACCATTTCTGGCTTTTTCTATGTATGTGGGGTGCCGAGGAATTGAACCTGGGTCTTTGTGCATGCTAGGCAAGCACTCTACCACTAGGCCAAACTCCCAGCCCCTGTTGTTGTTTTTAATGTACAATGTAAAGTTATTTCTTTTTTATCTTTTGCCCCCCCCACTTTGCTTTATCTCCTGTTGTCACTATTTTTGATTTTGGTACCCTGTGTCTTGCATGTACATTTATTTGAACTGGGGAAACAAAGGGAAAGAACAAAATGGTGAGACAAAGGACAAATGGTGAATCAATGCAGCAGCAATACACAGAAGACAATATGTTGTAAATCAACTTTACAACATGGAGAGAGATGGCGGAGGGAAAGTGGGAAAAATGCTCAACAAGAAATGTACTTATTACATTATGTATGTAACTGTAACCCCTCTGCACATCACCTTAACAATAAAATTAAATTAAAAAAAATAACTTTTCTGGCTTTGAACAATGATTTTTCTACTCATAGCTTTCTGCTAGCTGAGAATGCAGGCATGTGCTACCTGGGTCTGGCTTAACCATTATTTTGGAACTATGGGACTCATGGTAGGTATTTATTCAGATTTACTTACATGATTATAGTTTTTTTTCCGACTGCTCTTTTCTATAGCTCAGATGTTTTTATTGCCAAAATTTTCTTTCTTCTGAAGACTGTTAATTTTTCTTGGTACACATGTGCCATCTTGGATTTGTTTGCATAACTAGTGCATGCTGCAGCCTCTGACAATGCTCCTTCAGAAGCTCATTGGTAATATACTTCTTCAGGACCACCAATTAGAAAATACCCTTATTTTTTCTAATTCTCTAAAGACAGTTTCATTGATTACATGCTTTTTTGGTTATTAATCATTCTCTGTTAGTCCTTTAGTAATAGTTGCCAGTCTCTGGCTTCTCTTGTGGCTCTAGGGAAATCAGTTGTGGTCTATCTGTTTATATGCACAATCTATTTTTAAATACATGATCTGGGTTTATATGCATGATCTGTATTTCTTCCTCTTTGGCTTTTGGGAGATCATTTTAGTCTTTATAAGGCACACACTCACACATTCATATGCACACATGCATGCAAACACATGCATACACACACACCTTTCTACACTACAGTCTGTTTAATCTTTTCAACTCTATCGTAAAACAATAATTCTTGTTCTACTTCCATCTGCTGTTTTAAGCTATTATGTCATAGTTTCAATTTTTTATTTCTAAAAATACTTGTTTTTTATTTTTTCAATTTCAGATGGTTATAGGATAATCTTGCATGACATGTAGTATTCTTTTTTATTTTTCTTAGTAATAATCCAGGTTCAATTCAGAGCTCCCTGGTTGCTCAGCTAGCACTCTAATACCATACTTTCTGCTTTTTAACTAGTTTTTGCCAGTTATTTGGGTGAGAGAGTCTAATGGACTTTCCTATCCAGGTTGCCCTTGAACCATGAACTCTGCCCTCTCGGGTAGCAGAATTAGAGGCACACACCTTCCATTCCCTGCTAAAATTGTAAACTTGAGTGCAATTTTAATATTCTGTATTTGATATCCCCATGCCTGAAGACCTCGGGCACATACTGTGATATTTTGTTTTGATTTGTGAGTTAATTTTCATAACAGATTTACCATGAGCAGCTGCTCCTCACTCCTCTTACCTGAGTTTCTATACAAAGCATTTTCTCAGCTTCAGAGGAGTCAGAACCCAGATGGCTTCTCTGTCTATTAGCAGTTTGAGTTTTTCATTTCTTGGAAGAAAGAGAGCATGACCCAAACACAATAAGGGTAGGGCTTGTAATATCAGTTCTCAGGAAAGACATCTTTATTAGTATCATTATTTTTCCTTATCAAAGGCAGGGTTGGGGGTGCCAGTGGGCCCAGCCTCAGCCCTAGTGGTGACTTTCTGCTTGGTGACCCTCTGAGCATTTAGGGGTGCTTTTAGGCTGGGGTATCTGCTCCCATGTGTTAAGTCCCTCCTCATCTACTTCATTAATGTCCTTGCTGTCTGTCTCAGAGTCACTGATGACCAACAGTCCCTCTCTGGCCACGGTGACATCCCCACCCTCTCTCACCTCCTGCCTGCGTTCCTCCTGTTCTTCCCATGGGGCATCGGAGAACTCCCCGGTCCTAAAAGGCCAGTCACTTGTGATATTTCTTTGGCATTTCAGCTATTGCATTTCCAAGTCCCTCACAGAGTGGCTTTAGGAGCAACATGGAGTTTGTAACATTAGGAATGAGGGCGGATGGGGAAGAGACAGAGACAGAGGAGAGCTTCATTTACATCCCATAAAACAGGAATCATACCTTGTGAGATGGCATGTTTTCCATTGCAGTGACCATTCTGATAGAAAGGTGAAAGTACATGCACATGCTTGCACCTACACAGTCAGTGGACAACAGCATCAAAGCACAGAAGACTTTGCTGGGAAAGTTCAGCTGTGCTGAAACAGAGTCCCTGGAGTTGATGGAGCCTCTCCTCTGTACTGCAGCAGCGCTCCAGTGATTGCTTGGGACTGAAGTTCCTGAAGCCTTGCTGCAAACTAGAGGACATTCCCAGAGGACCTGGCCCTCACCGCTGCTCACCCAAGAGATGCTCACTCCCCAAACCACATAGTTCACCACATCAGCACTTGTGCAGGACTGGAATGACAGTGGGAATCGCCCAGCCTCCCAGAACATCATGGTTAGTCATTTCCAATTGAAACACACTGCATCTTCAGTCTTCTTTTAGACTTTATCCTTTCACAAAGTTTTTTTTTTTTTTTTAGCATTTACTTGAACATCTCAAATAAGAAAACAGAAGCTGGGTGTGGTGGCTCACAGATGTAATCATAGCTATAGAGGCTGAGATCTAAAATTCAAAGCCAGCCCAGGCACTAAAGTCTGTGAGACTCTTATCTCCAATTAACCACTAGAAAATAGGAAATGGTACTGTGGCTCCAGGGGTAGGTGGGTGGCCTTGAGCTGAAGAACTCAGGGACAGTGCCCAGGTCCTGAGTTCAAACCACAAGACAATACAGGAAAAAAAAAAGGAAGAAGGAAGAAGGATAAAGAAAAGAAAATGAAATGAGAAAGAAAAGAAAAAAAAAGAAACTAGAACAAAAAGAGCATCTCCCAAAGGAAATGAAAGGAATAAATGGCATGGGGTACGTGCTTTCTAGTGTTCCACTGCCTTCCTTCATCTCAAATGTGCATATTAGTAATTTGTGCCAGCACCTGAATTCCTGGAATATAAGTGTGTTTTGTCCACATCTGCAAAAGTTGACTCCAAACAGTTTCTTTTATGGTGGATTGATGTCATTTAACATAATTCATATTAAAATATGATTTTCAATTGTAGATGCCATTTTTATTATGATTGCCATGGCTAATATTGGGAGAATCACTGAGGATGTTTGAAGTGAGATAGAATCCCCTAACACATGCATGCATGTATGGATATACAGACACACACCCACATACATGCACACTTGCACACACTCACAAAGTATGAACACATGTATATACATGGGCCCACATGCACACATGTTATGGCCCCAAGCCTAACCAGGAAAAGGACTAAAATGCAGCTGCATTTTCCCCCTCAGTTATCATCGGTTCAGATGTCAGGAGCAGGAAAGAGAAACCCTTAAATTGAGGCCGCCATCTGTTTTCAACCTTTTTGGAATTATAAACCTATTCCTGGAAGATGCTTATTAGCAAGGCTTAGGGAAATGATTGCAATGTGGCTGCCAGAAATTCTTCTTGTTCCCATTGGCCACAGTGGCTCTGAGTCCCCACAGCTGGAGATGCTGGGCTCATCAGATAGACAGACAGCCTTCTTACTCTTCCTGGATCAGCCAAGGGAGCCAACGTCATAGAGCTATAACCCATGGATCAGATAACAGCATTGCTTTGTCCAAATAGTTCTTCATAATCCCATCCATGGATGTTGGAGAAACTCCTGAATTCCAACAGGGGACACAAAGGATTAAGAAGAGAAAGTCCATTGGCCAGGGAAGGCACAACTTTCACACCTGGCAACTGGGCACTTAGTTTTTCCTTAGGCTTCATTTGCTTTTGTAAAAGGAAAAGTTTCTGGTATGTTACTACTACAATACCTCAAAAATCAATTGTCAAAGCTAAACAGATTGAGAAAGCAAAAGCAAAACACCAAAAGAAAAAAATCAGAAGTTTCCATCTAGCCCATGGGCATGGGCACAAAGCAGGAAGAGCTGGCTTTGCATATCCAGAGAAGTACCTGGAATTGAATTAGGACTCCAAAATGGATCTCATACAAGGATCATGGAGACAACCTTTCCCACGCTACCAAATGATTCCTTATTCATAAAACCCAACAGGTGCGTGACAAGAAGTCTCTGCACAGCTGGGTGAATTTAATCCAAACACGGTTTTTCACGCTATGTGATAGTTCCAGCACGGTGCAAACCAGCCATCACTGGGTTGTAAATTTTGTCTTTCACAAGCAGTGACTATTCATTGAATGCACGTGGTCCAAGTGCTACGCTGTTTCTGGAAAATCTGGTTTAAAAACCACATTGTGCCCTGAGTTCCTAAAAGTATTTCCAATCTATAACCAATTCTCCCAATATACTTGGCAAGGACCGTGTGGGAGCAGAGGAGGGGACTCACACTGGTCACGAATGTCACAGGGGTCACAGCAGAGAGAGGATTCAAAGGAGTTTCTCCATTGGAATCACATATATATATATACATATATATATGTATATATGTATATATATACATATATATGTATATATATGTATGTATATATATATCCAGGGTCATAGGCACATATACACAAACATATTTAGGAAGATCTATAACTTAATTGTATCCGTAAAGTCGCTTCTGCCACGGTAGGCCCTATATTCACAGACTGTAGGGATTAGGGCATCAGTGCCTTGAGGACATTGTATTCTAATGATATCTCTGACTCCTGCAAACATGAAGTCTGAGAAAGGAATTTCAGCAGGTGTTTCAAGTGAAAGATGGAATTTCACAAAGGAATCATTTAGTTAGCAGTAAAAAAAAAACAATGATCATATATTCCACAAGCAAAAGTTCCAGAGTTCCAGAGTTTGTGATTCATATCACTTCTGGTTGAAGCTTCCACAGGGATCTTGAGTTCTTTCCTGTCTCAGGGAAGCTGGGCCTGGCTTCTGCCCCTTTGGTCACTGTATGAAGGTGTTTCAGGAAATTCATGTAGTGTTTGCATTGGGCATGTGTATGTGCACCGGAGTTGTCGCTGAGTCCAACCAGGCAGGCTGGAGACACATCCCTGGAGAGAGACCACACCAGGAAATCCACAGAGGCTTCCATGGCTTGTTCCTCCCTTGGCTGTGGAAGAGCTTTAAAGTCAAAGAAGGGGAGAGTAAGACAGAAAAGGAGACATGGGAAAGACATGGAGGTCCAGAGACGGAGAGCCAGGAGCTGTGGTTTAGGTAAAGAGGGCTAGTCTACTGGAAAGAATGCTTGGGGTGAAAGGCCACCTGGGTAGATCTACAGTACAAAAAGGGCTTCGTACTCTACAGGAAGCAGAGGAGGACGAGAGAACAAGCTGTACTAGCTACACTAGAAAACGGAATTCACGAACTAAACTGAATGTAAACCTCCATTGTCACCTAGGGTTTGACACAGAAATGAAGACATGAACATATATTTTTAAATTTTTAAACATCATTTTGGTAATTACATATTCAGAGAGTAAGACATGGCTGAACACACCTAAACTCCCAGAAACTTGGGAGGCAGAGATAGGAAGATTTTGGTTTTATCTAGGCCAGCCTGAGCAAAAGTTAATGTGTTTCTCTCTTAAAAACAGACCAGTAGTGGTGGCACTCACTTGCAGTCTAGCGCTAGGAGGTGTGAAGTCTGAGGCTGGCACTGGGAAAAGCACAAGGCCCTATTTGTAAAAGCAAACTAAAAGGAAAAGCTTTTAGAGTGATGGAGAGATTGTCTAATAAATGTAAGGTTCAATACCAACAAAATGGAAAAAACCATAAACATTGAAGAAAATTAAAACAGGCTCTCTAATTAACTTGATATCTAGTTACAGTTATCCAAAGAAAACCACCACCACCAACAATAACAAAAAAAAACCCATAACACTTATAACAGTTAATCTGGAATCGGACAAGAGTCATCTAAAGAAAGCAACAGATAGCTGAAAAAGAGTTAAGACAGTGCCTTTGCAAGCAGATAGTGTGTGTGTGTGTGTGTGTGTGTGTGTGTGTGTGTGTGTGTGTGCATTCCACTGGTTTATTTTACTTCAGGAGTGTTAAAAGATGCAATACATTGTCAGAAAGAATGAAATAGCAAGATAGGAACATTCTCAACAAAGTTCACCTACAGTAAGTCAAATGCAACAGTACATTGAAACCACAAGCAAAATGGAGCTCTGTTGACTCATGCCTGCAAATCTGCCTACCCAAGAGTTCTGAGACTGTTCAAAGAAAAGTCTATTAGGCTCCACCTTCAAAATAACCAACATAAGGCTGGAGTGGGGCCCCACGCAGGGTGGTTGCTGTGGGTGGGAGGCACGGAGGAGGAGAATGAAATGGCAGTGAAGTGTCATTAAACGAAGCTTCTGTAGGCTGCAGAAGGACCCAAGTCTTCTATATTGATTGCAGCGGAAGTGGTGCTTGAGTGTCCCAGGCACAGCTGGAATTGCAGTGGGGAAGTCAGATCACAGACACAAATGGGAGAATGATAATTGTGATGGTTTGAAATGAATAAAAGGAGAAGATGGAGGCCAGGAGTTTGGCCTAGTGGTAGAGAGGTTGCCTAGCATGTATGAAGGCCTGGGTTTGATTCCTCGGTACCACATACATAGAAAAAAGCTAGAAGTGGTGCTGTAGCTCAAGTGGTAGAGCTCTAGCCTTGAGGAAGCCCAAGGACAGTGCTCAAGCCATGGGTTCAAGCCCCTGGACTGACAAAAATAAAAAGGGAGCAGATGGAGACTTCCAAAGCTCACATATCTGCTTCTTTTCCTCACACTTGCAAAATCTTGCACATGCCTGGTGAGTAGGATTTTTTGAAAGGCTCTTCCTTGAACTCATTCAGAGTCGTACTGATATGCCCAATCATTTATTTGATGCTTTCCCTCTCAAACATGTCATGAAGAAGCCCTGCCTCATAGCATGCCCAGGCAGTCACTCTATTGCCAGCTTACTGAATTGCATGTGGAAATTCATAGTGGGAAGGAAATGGGGCCAAGAATGAGCTGTTCTTGGGAGGGTGCCAATTCAAATGTATTTATCCCCAATAATGATGATCACATCATAACTTTACTTGACATGTCTATTGTATTGTTCTTTCTAAAACCGTGATAGCACCTTTGAAGATAACATTCCTCCATGACTCATGGTCTCTCATGAGCCCTGAGCTCAGGAGTCAGCTATGGTCGAATCAGGCCTGAAACCATTCAACTGGCTGGTAAGTCAGTCACTGACCTCCAGAGAATCCCAGATTTAACAGTCCCTCCAGGGAAGAGATTGTCATGGAATTTTTGATTAGTCTCATCATAAAGCATCCAAAAGCATATTCAAAGGCAGACTTAAGAAAAAGAAATGATTGTTTCAGGATATATAAATGCAGGAGTCAGAGAACTGAAAGAGAAAAGCTAAACATATATTTCCTTAGCTATCACCTTATATACTTAGTTTTAAATTAAGATAGGTTATATGAACTTAGTAGGCTTGCCATTGAATTATGTAAAATGACGGACCAGCACTGCTAATGATGGCCTCGTGGATTAACTTCAAATAGACAAATTGGTCAGCATTTCTTCAGTGTCCACATACTCTAGGGACATGTACCAATCTTGGTTCAAATAATTATACAACAAAATAAATGCATAGACAACAATGATGCTAAAAACATACAAGTAAATGTACTGGAAACTTACTTTGTGCTATGAAGGATTATTAAGAGGTATAAGAAATTTCTGGAATCAAGCATGGTAGAGCATGTCTATATCTCAGCTATGTGGGAGATGGAGGTTGGAAGATCATGGGAAAAATAATAGACCCTTCCTTGAAACATACCCTAAAAGAATACACTAAATACCCACTAAAGCACAAAGGGGCTGTGAGTATAACTCAAGGTAAAGTGCTCACCTAGCAAGCTTGAGACCCGAGTTCAACTCCCAGTATCTACAAGAAGACCAAGAAACACTTGGTCACAAGATACGTGGGAAAGAAGCAATGATGGAGTGTAAAAGTGAAGATTAATAAAATCGAAGGCTAATCAAAGTAGCATGAAGTTAGATTGGGAACTGAACTGATTTTCATCCTAGCCAATAGGAACCTGCAGATAGAAGGCACAGTGAGGCCGGGCATGGTGGCTCATGCCTGTAATCTTCAGTACTCAGGAGACTGAGATCTGAGGATCATGGTTCAAAGCCAGCCTGGGCATGAAAGTCTGAGATTCTTATCTCCAGTTAACCACTAGAAAACTGGAAGTGGTACTATGACTTAAGGGTGGTAGCCTTGAGCTGAAGAGCTCAGGGATAGCAGCCAGGCCCAGACTTCAAGTCCCACGACTGACAAACAACCACAACACCCACAAAACACAAAATTTCAGAAGGCTCTAAACTAACATGAATAGTGTAGATATCAGAGATGTCAGAGTTGAGAATGAACGCAGCTAGGGCTGCCAGTGAAATACTGGTTTTGACTGAGTCTGAAATAGATTGAAGGAAAAAAAATTATAACATTCCAGGAAAATATTTTCATTTCTTCTGTTCATTTCCTTCCAATGAAACATACAATCTATATTTAGATTTTTCTATCCTAAGTCTTCACAACCTTTATCTTAATGTGAATATTTGGCCCAGGATAAGTAGAATTTCCAGTCCCAAACAAAAGTGAGGAACAAAGAACACTAATCAAAATCAGATATGTTAAATATAAAATTCCTAAGCTTCTTGATTCTTCTCCTAAGTCGTTGTGGGGTGAGGGGAGAAGTCATTCCAGAAATACGAAAGAAAACATAATAATTGGATCAAAGAAGAATCAGAAAAATCAATTGTTTAGCATGACTCTCAAATGTTTCTCTTAGATAACGGATGAATGTTTGTTGCTCCTCTCGGGGCAGCAACACAGGAACGGGGAGGGACACACAGGGCCAGCCTGTAGTCCCCCGGGGGCCGAGCGAGATGGTAAGTGTCGAAGACCCAGCCCTCCCCCAATCACCGGGGAAGAAAAAACCACGCTGAGTCGGAAGCAGTGTTAACCATGAAAGCGCATCAGATCTCTCTGCCCATCTCTGCTGATCTCTGATGCTCTCTGATGCTCTCCTCCTTTATTGCGTCAGACAATTAGTTACATACTGTTAGGGTAGGAGAAGGTGGGCACTGGGAAGCTAGCCAATAGGAAGAGGGCCCCTGTGCTACCACTAAGGGTCTGGGTGGGGCTTTCAGGTAGTGGGCAGGACAGGTGCAGGAAAGCGCGTGAGACTTGAGCTGCTGCGAGACCCGCGAAACTGCGGGGGGTTCAATCGAGTCACGTACACAGCCGTAAGAGAGGTATGCAAAAGACCAAATGCCTGGACAAAGCCCTTTAATTGCAGCTGAGCCAGAATCAGGCCTCAGAGATGGAGGCTAGGCCCCAACAATTCCCCCTTTTTTGTTTATTAGAACAGGGGGGGACAAGCGCGCAAAACCCCTGTCTTAGGTCGTCCCCTTCAGGGGATCTTACCCGTCATTGAGCGCTCTGCGGCCTTCTGTCCCACAGTACAGATCACCCCCGGGCCTGTCTTAGGTTGTCCCCGCTCCAGAGATCTTACCCGTCATTGGCTCTCGGGGAGACATCTAAGGGGAGTCAAGGGATCCTTCCTCGTTATTGGGCTCTCCTTGGTCATAGGAGTTATTGGCATTGGTAGCAAGCCTCTGGTAATGCACCTGTACGTTCATCAACTGAATGGATTCGTTCATCAACTGAATGGATTCTATCCTGCTTTGAATGAATTGTAACCTTATTGATAACACAGGGCCCAAAAGTTAAGAGTAAGAAGAAGAGGAGTATAGGGCCAAGGAAGGACATAGGGTAGCCATCTGTGCAGTCCGGTCCAGAGGATGTTGATGATGGGTATCTTGACTCCAAGAAGAAACAGGATCAGCACTGTAAGGTCCATCATTTATTCTGAAAAAGAAGAGAGAGAGAGATATCCTCAGGAGGCAGAGAGCCTTCTGGGTGTTCATCAGTATTATTGGGGTCCCTCCATATTTGGGGACAATATTTAAGATCCCTTTCAGGGACCCAAATTGGCTTTGTTTCATCAGTGGGGAAAACACAACCAAATCCTCTTCCAGCTGTAATGAGGGGGTCAGGGCCCCTCCACCCCCCATTAAGGGGGTCCTTCCACCGGACATAGACAGTTCGATAGGGAATAGAAGTTGTCCAATGTTTCTGGAAGGGTGAGAGATGTTCCCCTTTGGCAAAATTTAAAATATTGAGAGTAAACAAAGCCATCTTTAGCTGATCATGGGGGGGGGAGTGTATTCCCCCTTTTTTGTTTTATTAATTGAGATTTAAGGACATGGTTATATCTTTCTACTATTGCTTGTCCTCTGGGATTATGAGGGATGCCAGTAGTATGGGTAATTTGCCATTGTTTAAAGAAGTCATCAAGAGACTTGCTTACAAAACATGGACCGTTATCGGTTTTTATTTGGTCTGGCAATCCGAGAGTAGCAAAACATTGAAGAAAATGACTGATAGCATGTTTAGCTCTCTCCCCGGAATGGGCTGTAGCCCAACAGGCATGGGAAAAGGTGTCTATTGTTAAAAAAATGTATTTAAGTTTTCCAAAAAAAGGAAAATGTGTAACATCCGTTTGCCACAGATTATTAGGCCTAAGACCTCGAGGGTTAACACCGCCCATTTGGAGCGGTGGAACCTGTAAGAAAGGGTGACATGATTTGCAGGTCCTAATAATCTTTTTTAGGTCTTTAATAGCGACTTGGGGAAATCGGTGGTGTAGTCCCCTCCAGTTGGCATGCGTGAGCTGATGGAAAGAGATAGCCTCCTGTAAAGTGTAACATTGAGGATTAGAGGCTAACTGGTCAGCGAGGGCATTGCCTTTGGTCAAAATACTTGGAAGGCTTTGATGTCCCCTCAGATGTTGAATAAACATAGGAGCAATCCTTTGTTTGAGCAAATTTCTAGCTTGAATCATCAAAGGAGTGATGGGGTTACTATCAAGTTTAATATGAGCTTCTATGAGGTTAGGTAACAAATTGACCACATACAGGCTATCTGAGAATAGGTTAAGAGGACCAGTAACCTCAGATAGAGCTAAGACCACCGCATAAAGTTCCTTAATTTGCGCTGAACCCTGTATTTCATGAGACAGGGTCACTGCAGGAGAGGAATTGCCTTCACCTGGGGAGAAAATAACAACAGAAGCCCCCTTCTTGCCTCCATCCGTGAATACGGTGGGGAAGGAGGGATCAGCTTCACCTAGAAAAAGTTTTGGAGGTCGCCACTCCAGCTGACTAAAGGAGCGCATCCATTTATGGGGACCATAATGACAATCCACTTTACCTGGAAAGCCTTCCATGGCTATTGCAAGTCTAGCATTATTTCTTTGTAGCCAAGAGAAATCATTAATCCTAAAAGGGACGATAAGAGAGTGGGGTTCACTCCCAAAAAGACGAGTGGATAAGTCTCGTCCTTTGACAATGCAATCTGCCATCTGGTCAGTCATGGAGTAAACTCTAGGTGTTCCTCCGACTGACAGGTGAATCCAGTGAAGAGGTTCCCCTTCCTGGCCTAAAAGGGCAGTAAAGAGAGTCTGTCCTGATAGGACATAGAGCGTTAGGGGCATAGCAGGATCATACCTCTTTAAGGCTGCTTCATTGATAGCTAATTGAATTTTATTTAGAACCTCTTTATGATCAGCTGACAATGTTACTATGGAGGTCAGATCAAGAGCCTTTAAGAGATCAAAAAGAGGTGTGAGGGTTGCAGTGGTTATAGGGATCCATGGTCTCATCCAATTAATTTCACCAAGAAGTTTTTGAAGTTGGGGCGGGGTATAAGTATCTTGGATAGATAATTGGGGTTTTAAAGGAGACACAACATCCAGTGTTAGGACAGATCCTAGGATTTTAAAGGGGGGTATCTTTTGGATTTTTTCTGGGGCAATTTGGAAGCCATTAACTTTTAACAGTTGGAGACATTTATTAAAAAGACAATCTAAATGCTGAGTGTCCGGGCTTCCTATAATGATATCATCCATATATACATAGAAAAGTGAGTCTGTCTCCTCGTTAAGAGGGGATAAGACTCTAGACATATAGTCCTGACATATAGGAGGACTATTGGCCATACCTTGAGGTAGAACTGTCCATTCAAAACGCAAATCAGGGCCCTTATAATTTAATGAAGGAAGGGAGAAGGCAAACTTCTCAGTATCTTCCGGGTGGAGAGGAATAGAGAAAAAACAATCTTTGATGTCTATGACTATGAGATATTGGTCATTAGGAATGGCAGGTATCCAGGGCATCCCCCTTTGGGGGGTCCCAAAAAGTTCCATCCTCTCATTTATTTTTCTCAAATCTTGGAGTAGTCTCCACTTGCCATTAGGCTTTTTAATCACAAATACTGGGGAGTTCCAAGGGCTCAGAGACTTCCTTTTTATGCTTTTCTCAACTCTATCAACAAAAGTAGACAGGTCCTCTCCTGGTCTTTGGTTAATTCCTGCTATAGGGGACTCAGAGGGACCCTCCTCCAGTTTTCTCCAGGCCGCTAGGCCCAAAGCTCTAATCTGATCCTGATAGGGAGGGGGGATGGCGGCCTGCTGGATCCCCGTTGAGTACTGAGCGGAGGTCCCTGCAAGCATCCCCAAAGTAATGGGGATTACAGGTTGCACGTGTTGGTTCCTCTCTGCCTGTTGGTGGCATTCTTCTTTATACAGGGCACACCACTTAATGAAAAGCGGGCCTGGAAGAACTGCTTTGGCTAGAGCCATCCAATCGGCTGCAGTACATGGTTGATGAGCAAGGCCTTGGAGGATGGCTTCCGTCCAAGGAGCATTAGGGCCAACTTCTAAGACAGCTTTTTTGAGTTCCTTAAGGTCGCCAGGCTCCCAGGGATACCCAGTTGCAGGGCGGTTACCACCCGGGTCAATATTAACAGGGAAAAGCTGGCAGTACTCAGGGCCAGGTTCAAATGGTGCCTCACTAGTGACACTGTCTGTTGGGGTCACGCTCTCCGGCCTTTCTGACACACTTCCATTCAAAGGCTGCAATATCTTGTAGACCTCAGAAGCACCATGCCTGTCTGGTGAATGGAGCCCTGGCAGGCCCAGACCCTCCTGTGAGACTACTGAGGGTGGATGGAACCCTGGCGCTGTGGGGGTTGGGAAACTAACTGAGCAGCCCACTAGGCCTGGACCCTCCTGTGAGACTACTGAGGGCTCATGGCCTGGGTTTGATGGGGGAGGGGTAAAGGGTGGCTCCTTCTCATCTCCCTGAGGGGAACTTGGCCTTTCAGTAGACAATGAGAGATTAGCATCTCCGCAGGGAGTAAGGGAGGCATCTGGCCTCTCTTTGTTAACTGTGTCCCCAGGGGACTCAGCTCTCAGGTTGGAAAGTTGAGGAGAAAAACTAGAAACGCCTCGTGGAGGAATCTCCCCTTGATTAATCTGGGCTTTTCTGATTAGATGCTCAATTTTGTCCCAAGTATTCCAGTCTACCAAGTTGCTAGTTGGCAGCCACAGGGCGATTTTAACTAAAGTATCCCAAACTTTACATGTCTGTGCAACTAAAATCTCTAACCCTCGACTTTTAAGGAAGAGCTTAAGAGAGTCGAGGGAAGGGTCATTCTTAGAAAGGTTCTTTCCCATATTTGATGGGAGTACACTTACCCGCAGTCCGATTAGCTCGTCGGCGGTGAGTTTCTCGAGCACGTGGAGCCCTCACACGGGCGGCAGTTTCCTCACACGGGGCACCAGCTGTTGCTCCTCTCGGGGCAGCAACACAGGAACGGGGAGGGACACACAGGGCCAGCCTGTAGTCCCCCGGGGGCCGAGCGAGATGGTAAGTGTCGAAGACCCAGCCCTCCCCCAATCACCGGGGAAGAAAAAACCACGCTGAGTCGGAAGCAGTGTTAACCATGAAAGCGCATCAGATCTCTCTGCCCATCTCTGCTGATCTCTGATGCTCTCCTCCTTTATTGCGTCAGACAATTAGTTACATACTGTTAGGGTAGGAGAAGGTGGGCACTGGGAAGCTAGCCAATAGGAAAAGGGCCTCTGTGCTACCACTAAGGGTCTGGGTGGGCTTTCAGGTAGTGGGCAGGACAGGTGCAGGAAAGCGCGCGAGACTTGAGCTGCTGCGAGACCCGCGAAACTGCGGGGGGTTCAATCGAGTCACGTACACAGCCTGAAGAGAGGTATGCAAAAGACCAAATGCCTGGACAAAGCCCTTTAATTGCAGCTGAGCCAGAATCAGGCCTCAGAGATGGAGGCTAGGCCCCAACAAATGTTGATTGTGGAACGAATAGAAGACAGTAGCATTCTGATGAGATTTCCAAAGCTGCAGAGATAACAGCAGTTATGTGAGGCCAGGGACTGGGAGAGAATTTTGTGCATATGTTCCCATCTTGGTGCTTGAAGGCTGTCCTGAGCTTTTCCTCTCAAAGTTAGTGTCTTTCACTTGAGCTAACTATAGCTTCACTTCCAGCTTTTTGGTGGTTAACTAGAGATAAAAGCCTCCCAAGGCTTTTCTTCCTGGGCTGGCTTTGAACTGTCATCCTAAGATTTCAACCTCTGGAGCAGCTAGGATTGAGCCACCAGTGCTCTGTGACAGGAGGACATTTTTGAGGAGAGATAGAGCTTGCTCTATGTGTTGAACATGCTAGTGTTCACATGTGTCTGACAGTGGTAGACCTTACACAACTGTATGCCAGAAAAAGAAAGTTGGATTGCATGCAAAATAAAAATAAACAAATAAGTAGAAGAAAATGAGGCAAGGAAAGAAAACACAGTTGGGGGAAAATGTTAAAGCCAATCAACTGTAGTACCTGATTTTCTTGAAAATATTACTGAGGAGAATACATGAATAGATCAACTATGCATTTTCTTGTCAACTTCATCTCCATTTGGGGGAGGGGGTCATGGGGCTTGAACTTGGCCTGGGCACTGTCCCTGAGCTCTTCAGCTCAAGACTACCACCCTATCCTGAGCCAAGCCCCACTTCTCATTTTCTAGGAGTTAATTGGAGATAAGAATCTCAGGTCCTTTTGTGCCCGGGCTGGCTTTGAACCTTCATCCTCAGATTTCAGCCTTCTGAGTAGCTAGGATTACAGGCGTGAGCCACCACATCCAGCCTCATCCCCATCTTTAATAAACTTTGATGACAATCATGGCAGTCTATCAAATACAAGAAATAGACTCTATTTACATTTCTATGCATGTGGCTTCTATTTTTTTAATTTTTCATTTTTTTTACTATTTCATCCATTTCCCCCATTCCCTTCAGCATCAAAATGATCTCAATTCATAAATGTGGGTATGTTTGTAAAGTTCAAAATCCACAGTCCATGCGGGTCTGGAGCTGTGTTCCTCGTGGTATTACCTTTCCTCCTGATTTAGGATAGGCATATGTCGCTGTACCAAGCTGTGGGTAGAGAAGCAGTATTATGAAGAGGATATACGATCCTCCCATTTATAGCATGCCAATCAGCTAGGTCTGAGCCCCTGTCTCCCACAAAGCCTGCTACTTCCTAATCTCAATCTGATCTCACTGTACTTTGTCTGTGGAACACTCTATAGCATGGATTCTCTCTGTAATAGTCAGATTCACACTACACTACACTGAAATCCATGCTTCTCTACCCACAGCTTGGTACCCGCATGGGCAAAGAAGTCCGAGAGAATGCATCTCAAAGGAAGGATGGGTGGTGGACACAGTTGTTGTATGTGTCTGTCATGCTATGACAGGAAGCCTAGAATAGGTATATTGGAATCCAGATCACACACCAGATATGAGCATACCAGAGCAGGAAGCAGGACCCTAGGGCAAAAGTAATCCATACAAAAGAGGCCTGGAGGAATGGCTTAACAGTGGAATGCCTACAAAACAAGCAAGAAATCCCAAGTTCAAACCCCAATGCCCTCCACCCTGCAGAAAACCACAGAAGATAGAAAGCAGTAGATACGACCACTAAGAGCTGGTGACAAAATCTGGAAAGTGATCTTGGAAGTGGATGGCTAAAGAGGAGTGAATGAGACAATCCTGGCATGGTTTCTACATACCAGCCAGAATGCCAGGAGGACTGGGCAGAGCCATTCATAACGGAAAAATAGACTCCGATGACAGGGATTCAAGGGTGGAAGTGGGCTAAAGTTCACCAAAGATTGATTTCTACCACTTTTCCAAAAGCCAGGAAAGCAAGCACATCTTCTGGGTAGGGAAGGACACACTCTTGGCTAACATGGGCTCATATCATAACGGTTTTATTAGAGAGTTCCTTTAAGCAAGACCCCTGTTTGTTTTTACTGATGGACACCACCTCCTAAGGAAGCAGGTTGTACAGAGCAGGAGGAGTACTGGGAATGTCTGTCAGGCCAGGAGAACATGAGCAAGGTTGCTGTACCTTTGATCGGAGAGACTTGGACTCTCCAAGACTTCACTTTCTTTTCCTTTCTATGGGCATTAAACTCAACCCATGGCTCAGCGTTTTAGCAGGAACAGAGTTAAGCATGGCGAGCTTTGTTGAGAGAATGCTGATAGGGAGGTGATGAGTAAATGTGTCTTCCCACACTCCCATGAGAGCTATCAAAATAAGAAATAGACCATGTCAGGTAACTCCTGCCTGAGTCCTGACTGACAGGCCCACAGCACAACAGCTCAGAGTTCCTGCGAGAAACCACATTGGGAGACCTTGATCTGGGAGCCTTGTCATGTCCCATTAGCAGGGCGGGAGCAGAGAATGAAAAGAGTGGATTCATGTCCAGAGAACGTGTGCTGGGAAACAGAGAGGACAAACAGCTCTTCAAGAGAACACAGAGGCTGGAAGAGTGTAGAGGTCTCTTCCAAGAAGTTTACTTACTCAAGCAGGGTGTCAGGTGATCTGGCGCCCAAGTAGTTTGCCTTGGCGAGGGAGGCCACAAGTTCTAGCATGTTTTGTCATGAGCAATGTCTCCCTGAAAGCAGAGCTCAAGCCCTGGACAGTGAGAAGGCTTTGGGACACCATGTGGTTTCTCAGAAGATCAACATGGAAGGTGATAGTGGATTCCTGACCTGAAACCTTCTGGAATCCTTATTTCCTTGAACAACAGTATCTCATTTAATCCCAAAGTTCCTCCTTTGACTCTCATGCTTATGCCCTGCTGTCTGTGCTCTGAACATCCTCTAGGTTGAAGCTACTTGGTGAGGAGAAGTTTGTCTCATGAGCTACACACTTCTAATGTTTGTCGTTGAGTCTGATTTGATGAGAAGGGGAGGTTGCTGGAGAACAAGGGATCAATTCACAAGGGGTCATTCCCAGAGGACCATCATTGGGCTTCCTGAACCCTGAGGCCCCTGGAAAGAGGGTGGTTGGGCTTGGAGGGGAGCTGTGGGAATCTGAGGTCTGGGGTAACAGAGGCAAGTATGCTTTGCACTCACTGCTCTTTCCTATGGCTGCAAATCCCAGGACAAATAGGTACGGTCTCTTTCGTTGTTTCTCATCAATGAAGAAAATGACAATGGTGTGAAAGAAAAGAGGACTGAAGTTGTACATATGTAGCCAAATTCTAATATGTTTTGCCAGTCCTGGGCTTGAACTCAGGGCCTGGGTACTTCCCTTGAGCTTTCTCAAGGCTAACACTACCACTTGAGCCACAAAGCCACCTCCAGCTTTTTCTGTACTGAGGGATGGAACCCAGGGCTTTGTGCATGCTAGGTAAGCCTTTTACCACTAGGTTACATTAGCATTTCTTCCATCCACACTGTCTCCTGAGTGGTCTGATCATTGCTTGTAAATGAAGAGCATATAACTGTGATTTGTATAAAGGGAGAAAACCTTTCTTCCAAATGATGTGCTTATATCCTAATATGTACCCTGGGGTTTATTATCTCCAAGAAAAATACCCTCTTTCTGTAGGTGATATGTACTAAGTGACAGAACACTCTGTTTAAAAGTAAGCTTGCTTTGGGTTCTGTGAATGAACAAAAAAGGAGATTTCATTGTTTTTTTTTTTTTCTAGCAAAGTGTGGTCTCCTGGTTCTCAGGTGTAAAGCCCAACGGACTTAGCAAGGGGTTCTCAGCACTCTGACATGGGCACTTTAGAGGAAGGAGGGAAAAACAGAAGTTCTATGTGGATGATATAAAAAGCTCTTATGGAGTGGCCCCCTTGTGCACCCCTTTTTAACTTGATAGTGCTTTTTAATCTTTTGTTCTTACTGGAAATGCTCATTGTTGACACCAATTACAAAAACAAAAGTAAAGGTTTTGCTCAAGCTTTTCTTCTATCAAGTCCATAACTACCCCAGAAATTTACCTTGGTAGGAAATACCATTGCTGATATAAAATTCAGACACCACAAATTTCAGAAACAAAGTGCATTTTGCCATTACAGTACCACAACTTTATTTACACAGACATGGGGAGGCCCTTCTGTGAACACATTGCATGCAAAAACCAAGAGTGTAATTTTCTTGATCTTGGGATTCACACCAAACCAAGTAAAATTTATGGTCGGAGAAAACACTCTCTCTAGGAAGTCAATATTATGAAATGTGATAGAGATCAACAACAACACAGTCGGCCAGATTTCTTTGGTTGTTTTTTCTTCTAGTATTTTTCTTCTGAGAAGGTCAAAACAAACCTTAAGAATTGCAAGATTTTGAAACAATTGTAGAAAACAAAACCTGGGAGGTGGATAAGAGCTTCCACCTGGAGAATGGGAATCCAAGGGTTCTATTGGAGTTTGTCAATTAGAGATTCATGGTCCAGACTTCCTTGTTCCTATCCTGGAATCTTTATCGACACAACTACTTCCTGTTTTCACAATGCCTATCTCAGATTAACAGGGCATATGCTAGGATTACTATGACCATTCAGTGATGGATGGAATGTACTCTTTATGTTCTTAGCAAGTCAAAGAGATGGCTAACCCCTTGCTGCCCTCCTCTCCAAGCTCTAAAGGATCTAGGAAGTCTCAGGCAAACTGTTACATGTCCTTTCTTGGAAAATTGTCTTCCAGACTATGTAAGCGAGGCAGGTAAATCGCAGGTCTGTTACCACTTCCTCAGCCATGACAAGGAACAATCGGGCTTTGAATTCTCCATCTGCTTCCCATATGCCATGCTTGAAAGGGTTTCTGCCCCACTGCAAGGCTCCACAGCTCACTGGGCCTGGCCTGTGGATTGGCATCTGGCTGTCTTTGGATATTTGACAATTCAGTCCTGAAAATGGAACTTCTGGTAAAAAGTGCTTGTTCTTTATCTGATGGAATGGGACTCATGGCAGTTAAGTGTTCCAGTAGTGCACGGCCTCATGAAGCCATAGGTACTTCTGTTCCTGAGGAATGGGTCAGGTACAAAGAAGAAGGTCACAGAAAATTATTTGGGGTTTTGTAGCATGAGGCACATGTAAAGCCTTCGAGTAGAATGAACACCCAAGGTTTAGGTCAGAAGGCATCACTGTTGCTAGTGAGGAAGTCCTTACGTACTCTTGCTTTTGTGATAGATAAAATAGAGGATTTTCCTTTTACCACATTTTTGTGAGGGTTCAGTAATGTCACTGTAAGCAGGCAGTGATTTTTAATTGACATTGTCTAGCTTCAACTTAATGCACAGTATCTCACAAGATTGCCAGATGCTTGAACTACACAAGAGCTTCACTTCCTGCATAGGGACACTAGCTGTCTACCACTTGCCTTCAAATTTATGGAAGTCCTACTATCCAGTCCTTTGCTACTCTATCAAGAGTGCCACCATCCCCAAGGTCCTTACAAATATTTCCTCACCCCCAAATATGTGTTTATTATTGCTTCAGTAGAACCAGGAACAGGGAAGCCATTTGACTCTGACTCTAGACTGAGAGAGAGAAAAAAGACCATCTTGAAAAAGTGGCATTGGATCCTGCTGGCTGTGAGCCCCACCAGTCCAGAGTAGTTTATCTGCATGAGCCAAGGACTGCCCACTTCTTCCTCACATCACTGTCCATGGTAACATGAACTTCTCCTCATTCCAGATGTATCTCTAGCCACCATGCCGCTTTCCCAAGTCACTCTGGAAGAATATTCCAGAAATTTCAGTACCGAAATCAGAGCTTCTCTTAGATCTAGAGTTAGAGCCCAGCCCTTCTGTACACTAATCTGCTGGGCACTGATTATTCCTGAACTCCACTTCAGCACATCACTGGGTGCTGTCCTCCCTCTCCCTCCTGACTTCATGCTATCCTGTTATGCAATCTGGTTCTTTTGCAATGCAAGCCTGTGCACAGTTTAGACTCTACTGTTTGTCAAATGGCCTTTAATCTCACAATAGGTCATTTTATCATGCAGTATAATTAGAGATGGGCTACAAATGGTATAGTTTATGATTTCCTCCCACAGTACTTAGTGAAGAACAGACAAGTTTATTTATTTTTGTCAGTCCTGGGGCTTGAACTCGGTCTGAGAACTGTCCTTGGACTTTCTCAAGGCTAGCATTCTACCACTTGAGCCACAGCACCACTTCCAGCTTTTTCTGTGTATGGGGTACTGAGGAATCGAACCTAGGGTTCCATTTATACTAAGCAAGCACTCTACCACTAGACCAAACTCCTGGATAGGGCAAGTCTATTTTTTTTTTTGTTAGCCACGACACTTGAACTCTGGGCCTGGGTGCAGTCCCTGAGCTCTTCTGCTCAAGGCTACTGCCCTACCCCTTGAGCCACAACGCCACTTCCGGTTTTCTGGTGGTTAACTGAAGATAAGAGTCTCATGGACTTTACTGCCCTTTCTTGGAAAAATGTCTTCCAGGCTATGAAACTAGGCAGGTAAATCCCAGATCTGTGTTACCACTTCCTCAGCCATGAGAAGGAACAATCAGGCTTTGAATTCTTCATCTGCTTCCCATATGCTGGGCTGGCTTTGAATGGAGATCCTCAGATCTAAGGATGCTGAGTTGCTAGGATTACAGGCGTGAGGGGCAAGTCTATTTTGATGATAGAAAAAAGACAAATAGCCCAAGAAACTATACTAGAGCATGTCACCTGGACTTCTCATGGAGTGTTAATTTAAGGGTGATATTTTTATTACTAAGATGCTTCTTGATAGACTCCTAGTAGGTAGATTCTTGTCTCTAAAGAAATTACTAACACTTAATTCAAATAAAGTTAGGAGCTTCTTAAAATAAGCCAGTCACTGGCATAACTCAAGATAGTACTGGACCAAAAAAAATGAACTTTCCACCAGAATTGTACAAAGTTGCTTCCAGAGGAGGTCCGTGAAATCACTTGCTTGACAGAGTGTGAAATTTGGTCTGGAAGGAGGGGGGCTGAAGTCACCAGAGGATGCAGAGCAGAGGGAACTACAGAACCGCTTTCTCCATCAGGCTCTCCTGGGCAAGACTCTGCCCATCCTCCTTTACATCTAATGATCAAACTCTATTTTCACTTCATTATAAGGCAGTGCGCTCTCATAGTTGGTCCAGAAACTATGTCCACTGTTGTAGCAAGTGCAGAGAAAGCACAAAACAAGCCATCTTCTCATTTAGCTTGCCTCAAAGAAGATATCCTGAAATCTTTGCCAGAAAGACCATTAGACAGACAATTCTAATTTCTCAGATTAAGTAGAAAAAAGATCAAATATTTACTTACTTCCAACCAAATATTTTGTTCCTGCCCTGCTCTAAACATCTCCAAGATGCTATGCCTACATTAATTCAGTGAGAAGAACGAATAGAGGGTAGATTGCTTCTGGCTTTTAAGGTTTTATGTTTGAATTTGAATGAGTGATGAATCTACCTGAAAATTTCTCTCTCCCCCCTCTCTTCCACATTGGTCCTCCAAAGACAGGTCATTGTTTCAGATAGCTATTGTCAGTTTCAATTTCCTGTATCTGCGGCTGTAGTTTTCATATGCTTCATGGAAGTTTCTGGATACTTCTGGATAGAAGTATAGAGATTTGCATTCTGTGGCCTACAACAGAGCAGAGCTGCCTTCTTCTGGAACAGAAGGGTGCTCGCTCCCTCACTGAGACAATACATGAGCCCCTCAAGCCCTGCACAGCTTCCCGAAAGACACAAACACAAAAGACTCAATAATAGGTAGGGAATGCACACAAAAGCAAAGTTTGCCTCTGTATTTTTTTTTTCAGGTCCCTGTGCTTGAACTCCAGATCTGGTCACTGTCCCTAAGCTCCTTTTGCTCAAGGCTAGTGCTCTACCACTAGTGTAGCGATAGCTACACTTCTAGCTTTTTCTGTGATAAAGAACTTAGAGTCTCATGGACATTCCTGCCCAGATTGGCTTCTAACTGTGATCCTCAATCTCAGCTTTCTGAGTAGCTAGGATTACAGTCATGAGCCACCAGCACCTTGCTCAAAGCTCAGTATGTTTGAAAACACCCCAACAGGGTAGAGGGCTGAAACTTCACACAACTCACCTAAGCTAGGAAGATTTGCAGGATGATCAACAGTATAAGGGCTAAAGGGAACTTACATGGATTGAACTGTACTGGAACATTCTACCAGTTGCCACCCATTCACCTACTGACAGGCAATTCTTCCTCACCAGAGAAGCTCTGAAGCCTTTCACAAAAGACTTCCAGATGCATGCTTCTTTCCCCATGGTTCCTGAGCTGAGCTGAGCTGTACGTGGAGTGCGGGGCCCTGTGTGCCTCTGACCACAGAACATTCTCTGAGTACAGAATAGTCATGGAAAACCACAACAGAAGTGGGATGGGCGGGGGAGAGCGGAAACTGCCATGGCAAGCCTTCTCCTTTCCATATCAATTTTCATCACCCCAGAACCATGCCACCTTAGGCTGAGAACTCATTGGCCCTTGAACTTCAAAGTAGAGCTATTTCACAAGTGGTCAGCTCTTGTCTGGGAAAATCCCAAACAATCCCAGAGGGGAGAGGTAAGTGCAGTGTGCTTATCCCTGGGTCATTTGGCTTTTATTTCCTGCAGCTGTCTTCCATTTACTTAATGATTTGAAAGATATCTTAAGCCTAACTCTTGGATGGAGATTTTCTTTTTTAACTCTTCTCTTTAGATGTAAAAACTACCTTAGAACTACGTAGACGCTCTTCAGTTTGATACAATCCCATTTATCCAATCATTCTTTGATTGGTTGTGATCCTGGATCTTTGTTTAGGAAGTTTTGCCCCTGCCTAGAAGGCCTAGGGTTTGTTCCCTTCCTGTAACATTTTCACGGTATCTGGCCTTACATTGGCATCTTGGATCCTTTTAGAATTGATTCTGGGAAGTGGCGCTGTGGCTCAAGGGGTAGGGTGGTAGCCTTGAGCTGAAGAGCTCAGGGACAGCGCCCAGGCCCAGAGTTGATATCCCATGATTGACAAAAAAAAAAAAAAAATCAAAACAATTTTGGGTACAGGGTAAATATCTATAAAGTATCTGTGCATGATAGCCAATTTTGCCAGCACTCCTTGTTTAAGAAGCTGTATTATTGGCTCTCTTCTATTAGGTGGTGATAGGTGTATGAGTTTATTTCTGGGTCTTCTATTCTGTTCCATTGGTCCTTGGGCCTATTTTTGTGCTGGGACCAAGCTGTCTTTATTATTATGGCTCTATAATAAAGCTTGAAATTTGGTATTGATATTCCTCCAGCACTGTTCTTCCTGCTAAGGATTGATTTTTGCTCTTCTGGGTCTTTTATTACTCTATATAAATTTTAGGATTCATTTCTCTGTTTCTTTGAAGAAAGTTGTTGGGCTGTTGATGGATATTGTATTGAATTGGTATATTGCTCTGGATAGTTATGGACAGATGATTATATAAAACAATATTCTATGAAATTGAACTCTAAGAAAAGGAAACAAGAGACACTTTTAGTTGTCATTGTTGCTGGTTTTGCTTTTTCTTTTCCCTATTGTCTTGCTTGTTAGTTTGTATTTGGGAGGGTAAGGCAGGGCACATGAAATGTGGAGCAAGAATGAATACAATGATACTGGACTCAGTGTAGAAAAGGAACTGCGTGTCTTGTAGGAGGAAATGGGAGGGCAAAGCAGGGAGAGAGCAAGGGAAAGGTAGACTTGGTACAAAAGGAATTGTACTCACTACACATTGCCTGATTCATGTAACTGCAACCTCTGTTTACCAACTCTACAATAACAATTTTAAAAATGGCCCAAAGGGAGAAGAGGTAGAAGGAGAGAGAGATTTACATGAAAAAATAACAAACATGAGGCATGGCTCATGTGATAGAACACCTTCCTGGAAAGTACAAAGGCCTGAGTCCAAACCACAGTAAAATAATTAATTAAATGAATAAATAAAATAAGTAAATAGAAAGATACATATTTTTAAAAAGAAATGCATAAGTTTAAAGATTCTGAAAACTTCACTTGTTTTGAAAAATCATTCTGTGTATTACAGAGATGATAAAAAAAATCACCATAAAGGAGTAAATTATCATCTATAATTTATCAATTTATTTGGAAATAAAACTTAACATTGAATTACTAGAGTCATTATCTATTATGCCAGTTATTTGGGAGGTGGAGAAAAGGTTACTGTTTGAGGCTAGCTCAAGCAAAACAGATATGAAGACTTAAAAACAAGCTGTCTATGCCAGCTCCATACTTATAATCCCAGTTTCTCAGGGGGAGAAGGGAGGAAGATCCTGGTGTGAGACTGACTTTGGCAAACATGTTATCTGAAAAGCCAACTTAGAGACAGAAAGGGGAGTATATGGAGGAATCAGCAGGAGGGGGGATGCTCTTCAGGGTAGGATGTCAACTAATAACTGTGGGAGGAAACACAGGATGGGAAAACATCACTTACAACAACCATCGTGATGACTCTGCCAGGGAGAGTGACGCATGGATTCCACTTGTTGATAAGTTTGATAAGAAATGGAACTTGCATATGGTCTCAAATTCACCCCAAACGGGAAAACTACTAGGGATCCAAATTCCATCACTAGCAGCAGGGCTGGATGCCATGCACTCAGAACCACACAGAATGTCACCCCAGGGCCCCCCCACCCCTAATACCCCAAGTCCCCCTCCTGTGCTCATACCTCGAATGATCGCAATTACCTCAGGAACAACCACTTAGCAATCAAAACTGAGGGGCATTTGACAAATCACCTCGCCCACAGAAATGTCAATGAATGACAGAGAAACGCTTAAGACCAAGAAACGCTTAAGTAAGACTAACAAGTACTAATAACTAAATGCAAGATGGGTTCCAAAAGCTGAACTTCACAAATGCTGTAGCAACTAACTTCAGCAGTCTCTGAGCTGTTACAGATGGGTATTATCTATTTTACGTGTGTTGTAGGTTTCAATGGAACCTAACCAAAAAGAAGGAACTGAAACTGGAAGAGCATTGTTCATTCCAGTCCTCCTGAACCAAACGTTCCCCTGCAATACCAAGGACCTAGGAATGCTCAGCTCCTCTGGGACTATTTTTTGGGGGGTGGGATGCGGGGGATGCCACCATTAAAACCAGGCAACAGAATTAAATGATGAAATATGAAAGAAACCTATCTAGGTGTGAACAGGCCTATGACGACAGCTTTCTTCCACCTGCCCTCCCACTGGCACTTTCAGAAGAAATTACAGGATGGAAAGAAAGATCTTTGTCCTTAGAGACAGAAATCTCACCAGAGAGGAGTCTGGGCCCTTAGGCTGGCTTTGGCAAGTAGAGCAGCATGAGGCAGGGGAGAGAGTTGAAATACAGGAGGCAACACACTTGATCTGGAGATGGCTTCCTGCCCAGGCCGCCCTGTCATGTGTGAGAAGTGAACTCTGGAAAGGGCTCTGTGAACACTGCACAGACAGAGGAGTGGGCTGAAGACATGGTTCCTCCAGGGCCGTGGGGAACCAGTGATCAGCGCTAGCCCCACAGGGCATACTTGTGTCTGGCTGCCATGCAGGCCAGTGTGAGTGTAAACTGGGTCTCCTCCGTCCTGTCATGTTCTCACTGGCCAGGCCCCTACATTCATCACACATTTCTCCACAGCTCCACAGTTCACACTACTGCTAGGAGAACTGCTCATGGTTTGACCCCTGAGTGGGCAAGCTGATCACCGAATAGTCCTTAGGGACAGACAAGTGCTGATTAATTGATGTGAACACACCTGTAACTGTACACTCGGGGTTCAAAGACTACCCATGTTCCTCAATACAGAGCAGCTTCTAAATTTCTAAGGCGACTCATTTGGCCTTAATGAAATGTTCCAGTTTCTTCATCATTCCAAGGTTTTCACTATATTCCCCACTGCACTTCCTGTGTCTGTCTATTTGACCTTGAATTTGGGTGGTCCAATGCAAAATTCTCTTACCTTTACTTCTTTTCCCTCCCCTCCCCTTCCTCTCCTCCCCTTCCTTCCTCTCCTCTGCCTTTTCCCTTTCCCTTCCCACTCCTTCATTTTTCTTCTTCCTTTCCTTTCCTTTCTTTCCTTCTTTCAATTTTGGTGCCAGTAATAGGGCTTGAACTCTGGGCCTAGTTACTATTCCTGACCCCATTGCTCAAGGCAAGCATTCTGTCATCTGAGCCACAGCTCCACTTCCAGCTTTTCTGGGGTTCATTGGAGAAAAATTCTCATTGGGAATCTTCAGATCTCAACCTCCTAAGTGGCCAAGATTGCAGGCATGAGCCACTGGCACCAGGCAATGCTTTCTTATTTGCTTATTTGTGGTGGAGAGAGAGAGGGAGAGAGAGACAGAGAGAAAGAGAGAGACAGAGACAGAGACAGAGACAGAGACAGAGACAGAGACAGAGACACAGAGAGAGACAGAGACAGAGAGAAGAGAGACAGAGAGAAGAGAGACAGAGAGAAGAGAGACAGAGAGAGAGAAGAGAGAGAGGAGAGACAGAGAGATAGAGACAGAGAAAGAGAGAGAGGAGAGAGAGAGGGGGGGGTCATGCAGTTGCTAAAGGTTGCTTTTGTGCCTGTAATTTAATTATTAAAACACAATAGGAAAATGTTATCTCCTTTTTTAATTTTTGGCAGAGTAGATTGGAAGGACAGAGGTATAAATGTTTGTCAATGTATGTCAGGCTGAGAGATGATCAAATGAAGCTGTTGTGTGGTTTTACTTTTTTTCCAGCTTGTTAAAGGAAACAAAAAGAACAAACTTTGGGCTGAACTTTTATATTTTTGAAATTAAAAAACAAATAGTTCTTTTCGCTCTTTTTGTTGTGAAAGCCATCCATAGATCGCTACACTGTGGGAATGTGTTATTTGTTGACATTTCCCAGGCCACATTAAAGAAAAGAAAAACTTGATTAAGAAAAGTTGAATGTTCCAGGCCTTGGGTCTATGTAGAGTAGTATCTGACTAATAGACAGGTTGATTTCCTGTGTGGGAGGCAGTCACAGCGGGAGGGACCAGCCTGTGTGAGATGAGGCCAAGTGTCTAGGGCTAGAAAGCCCTTGGTCTTGGCCTGCTCAGGCCCACGTGCAGTGGCAGAGCCACTGTGACCAGTAATGACCCAGAATTTCTCACATAGCCTGACATTCCCCTGCTCTTCATGGAGGTTTGTAAAAATGCATTTTCTACACATGTTCTTGTCTGATCCATCATTCAGTTCAGTCTCCACCCTTTTAACAAGACTATGGATGAAGAGGCAAAGTTTATCTGTTTTGAATGATCTGATGGCTAGAAACCAGAGCACAGGGTGCTGGATAAGGTAGAAAGGAAATGGGACTGTTTTTGCGCCATATATAAAAATAAAATGACAATGAATTAAAGTCTTGAATTAAGATCCATGACCATAAGATTATCAGAAGAAAATATAGGTGACAGGCCGGGAGTTTGGCCTAGTGGTTAAAGTGCTTGCCTAGCATGCATGAAGACCTGGGTTCAATTCCTTGGTACCATACATAGAAAAAAGCTGGAAGTGGTGCTGAGGCTCAAGTGGTAGAGCTCTAGCCTTGAGAAAGTCCAAGGACAGTGCTCAGGCCCTGAGATCAAGCCCAGGACTGGCAAAAAAAAACAACAACAAACAAACAAACAAAAAAAAGAAAATATAGGTGACAATCTCTATGATGTTGGACTTGATTTTTTAAAAATATGATACTGTCAACACAAACAAGACTATGAGACACATAAGGCCTTAGGAGTGTGGGAAATTGCTCAACATCCCTAATTATCAGGGAAATGCAAACCACAACTATAATTAGATATCACCTCATTTCACAGTAAACCAGCTATTAAAAGGAAAAGAAAATGTTGAATGTGGAGAAATTGTATCCCTGGTAGGCTCATGGTAGGAATATAAAATGATGCTTCCACTACAGAAAATAGTATGGAAGTTCTTCAAAAGGTTAAAGTTAGAAAAACTAAATAATAAATCAAATAAAAGAACTACCAAGCTGTGAATTGGTGGCTCACACCTGTACTCCTAGTTACTGGAAAGGCTGAGTTCTGAGGATCTCAGTTCAAAGCCAGCCTGGGCACTAAAGCACCAGGAAGCTGGAAGTAGATCTGTGGCTCAAGTGGTAGAGTGCTAGCCTTGAGCTGAAGAGCTCAGGAACAGAGACCAGGCCCAGAGGTAAAGCCCCACAATGGAAAAAAGCAAAAAGTTAAAAAAAAAAACAAAAATACCCCTACCATATGATCCAGGAATCCCACTTCTGGGTGGATATCCAAAAGAATCGAAACTTTGTACTTATAGAGATGTCTGAAGTTACCGGTGCAATGGAGCATTATTTATAAAAAAATTACAGAACTACCTATACTGGCATTGGCTGTGATGGAAGATGCACAGTATAACATTGTTCAAACTGTAATACTTACAACATGAATGAGGGATGAGAAAATGGGAATTTTTACAATGTGCAAAATAAATTCTACAGTTCTGCTGTATATCATGGCACTCAAAGTTAGAAAATGAATGGAAATTGAACTGAATCCTATGTGTTCTTACAAACACACACACACATATACACCCATATAAACACATATCCACATACATGTATACACACAGAGCTCAGAACATTTTTGGAGATATACAGCCTTAATTTTGGTGATGGGTGAACAGATATTTGTGTGTCCAAACTCATTAAGTAATATACATAAAATATATACATTTTTATATATATTAAATCTCAAAAAAGCTGTTGATTAATGAAAAAAATTCTTTAAAAGTTCAATGTATCCTTTGCATACAAAGAGAAGTCATCATGCAAGATTACTCCAGTTTGGAATAGGAATCAGAATGACCTGTTGATGAGGAACAAACTGAAAAACTATGAATTCAAAGAACAAAAACATCTTAGGATACAAACGGAATCAAACTGGGCCCGGAGTTTGGCCTAGTGGTAGAGTGCTTGCCTAGCATGCATAAAGACCTGGGTTCAATTCTTCAGTACACATACATAGAATAAAACCGTAAGTGGTGCTGAGGCACAAGTGGTAGAGCTCTAGTCTTGAGAAAGTCCAAGGACAGTGCTCAGGTCCTGAGCTCAATCCCTAGAACAGGCCAAAAAAAAAAATGGCTTCAAGTAAATCCAGATCCAGAATTCAACAAAACCGACTAGAATTCTAGTTCTCCTACCCCTCCTACCCTTCTACTTCCCTTCTCTTTTTTATCCGTATTGGCTACAGCCCATAGTCAGGCCTTCCCTTCATGCTTACGACATGGCTGCCAACAGCTGCTGAGACCACAGCTTCCAAGAGTTACATGAGAAAAGTACCATAGGGCCTCCTCCTTTCAGGAAGTTCTGACGAGCCTCCACTTATAACTCCTTGCCCCTGACTTGTGGTGGCACAACTACACCCAGCACAAGCCTCCATGTTAATTGGCCAGCCATATGGGAGAGTAGCCCATTTTGGTCAGTTATCATCATTGTTTGTGGCCTAAACTTTCTTCATCCCTTAGATCATTCTTTTTTGCATATATTTTATTGTAATTAATAGAAGGGTTACATTATATTCACTAGATAGAAGGTGCATTACTTCACAAACATTGATACCCTTTCTCATGTCTTATCCCCATTTCCCTCTCCCCACCCCCACCCCTCATCTTGTTTCCCCCCCTTCCCTATCCGGTTTCAAATAAGCAAATAAGCATATATACAATATATCAGATAACAAGGTAAAATACTGTAACAATATGAGATAAGCAAGGAACAGCAAAAGAGATGAGAGATAACATAGTACATTAAGGACAATAATCACTCATTACATGGCTTTTTTAGGTCATTCCTAGTGCTTCCGGCTGAGACAGAATTCCAAGTGGCATCTGATCAATGCATTAAAGGACATGAGAACCAATGAATAAACTAGAAGATCCAGAAATAAGCCCACATAGTTTCAATGGTCTCATTTTAGACAAAGGTGCTGACACAAAAAGACAGACTCTTCAACAAATATTGGGGAAACTGAATAATCCCCTGTGGAAGATGGAAGCCAGGCAGAGAAATGAATACAAACTTGACCAAAGAAGCTGGGCAGCAGTAGCTAATGCCTATAATCCTAGCTATTCAGGAGCCTGAAATGAGAGGATTATAATTTGAAGCTAGCCCTGCCAGTGAAGTCTGTGAGACTCTTAACTCCAATTAACCTCCCCTCATCCCCTAAGCCTCCCACCCCCAAAGCCAGAAGTAGAGCTGCTGCTCAAGTGGTAAAGTTCTAATCTTGAGCAAAACAAAGATCATGAACAACACCAGGCCCTGAATTCAAGCCCCAGTACCACACCTCAAAAAAAAAAAAATGGAAGGAAGGAAGAAAATAAGAACAAGAACTGATAAATGGGATTTCACAACAAAGGAAACAACTACCAGAATCAAAAGGAGCAACTTACAGAATGGGGGAAAATCTTTCCCAGGCATTTATTGGATTAAGGATTAACACCAACACTATATCAAGAGCCCAAAAATTTAAACGCAAGAAGAGCAAGCAATCCAATTAATTTAATTTGGGAAGTTCACATTAATTGAACTTGTCAGTGCCACAAGCCTGTGATCCCTGTTACTTCGTAGTTTGAGATGAGGCATCATGATTCAAGGCCCGTAATGACAAGGGGAACAAGTCACAAAAAGAATTACCAGAAATACATATGCACCGATGTAACGTTATAAAAAATGTTCATCCTGTGCAAAGAAATCAGATGCAATTCTTACCAAAATATAAGTGACATTCTTCACAGAAATAGGAGAGATCACAATTCTAAAATTCCACAAAGGAAATTAAATAGTGGAAATCATCCTTAGGGAAACTCTGCTGAGGATGTGAAAGCATACACCACTTGGCCTCAAAACAATCACAAAGCTACGATAATCCAAACTGCATGATACCGGCATGAAAATGACATGAAGGCCAGTGGAATTCATAAGTATATTTACTTGCTTATTATCTTTCCCTGTTTCACAAAGATGCCAAAAACACAATGGAGAAAGTAAGCATGGTAAATAATCAAACTGGGAAGGTAAGGAGGAGTGCAAGATCTCTTTTGCTCATCCATACAAAAACCAGCTCCAAAAGGATCACATACATAGACATGAAAAAATGAAATCAACAAATCTACCAGAAGAAAACATAGGACTATGTGTTTGCCCCAGGATATTGAGCTGAACTATGATTTTTTTTATCGAACCCTCAACAGCAGGAAGACAACAAAATAAAAAAAAAATCTCAACTGCTTAACATCACTAATCATTGGGAAATTACAAGTCAAAATTATGATGAGATGCTATATTATCCTATAGAATGACTATTATCAAGGAAACAAAAAATAATAAATGCTACTGTACGTGTGGATTGAGTAAAATTGGGTATACCTTATTGCTATGAAATTACCTTAAAGTATTATGAAAATCAACATGAAGGCCCCTTACACTGGGTAATACAATCTAAGTAATCTCACTGCGAGTCTCCATCCAATGAGAATGAAATCAGTGCACAGAGATCACTGACCTGTACGACAGTCCAAGATGTGTAATCATCTAAATATCCAATGATGAATGAATGAATATTGTAAAAATGTGTTAAATATCCACAGTGGAATAGTCCTTAGCCATAAAAGAAATCAAATCATGTCATTTGTAACAACACACCCAAGCCTGGAGGATGTGAAGCTAAATAAAATAAAAGCCAGACACAGGGAGAAAAATATTAGAAGATCTCTGCCACATGTGGAATGTGAAGCTGTAGAAGGTACAAACTTAGTACAAACTCGCAGTCAGACAGTAAGAATGAGTTCTGGTCATTCCGTTTGCAGTGAACTGACTCAGGTCAACAATATTGTACTGGCTCATTTAAAATGAGGGTGGGGGGGAGTTTGGCCTAGTGGTAGAGTGCTTGCCTAGCATGCATGAAGACCCGGGTTTGGTTCCTCAGTACCACATACATAGAAAAAAGCCAAAAGTGGTGCTAAGGCTCAAGTGGTAGAGCTCTAGCTTTGAGAAAGTCCAAGGACAGTGAGCTCAAGCCCAGGACTGGCAAAAAAAAATTAATTAAAATAAAATAAAATAAAACAGGTGGAAAGAGTATTCTAATGTTCTTACCACAATTAAATTTTAAATGTCTTAGGCAATAGATTTGCTAATTACTCTGATTTGATCATTGTATGTACTTAACATGCACACTGTGCCTTCTCAGTGTAATTATTAGGTGTCAATTCAATACAAAGTAAAAAAAGACACAGAGTCATTACTGGCAGAAACTGTAAAACTTATTAGTCTGGGAGTTTAAAATAACCCTGAGTAACCTGCTAAGGATTCCATTGGAAAAGTAGCCAGCAAGTAAAACCAGATGGGTACAGGAAACACGGGCATGGAAACTCTGAATAAAATCAAAAGATAAATGCCAAAGATCAAAAAGGCAGAAACAGAGGACAGGCGGAATGGGCCAAAGACTTAAAGAGAGTCTTCTCTGAAGAAGAAACAAAAATGGCCTATAGACACATGAAGAAATGCTCAACATCTCTGGTCATAAAAGAAATGCAAATCAAAACAACTCTAAGATTCCACCTCATTCCAGTTAGAATGGCCAGGATCAGGAAAACTAATAACAACAGATGCTGGAGGGGATGTGACCAGGAGGGATCACTACTACACTGTTGGTGGGAGTGAAAACTCGTTCAACCACTATGGAAGCAGTATGGCAGTGCCTCAAAAGACTAAACATAGAACTCCCCTATGACCCAGCAATTCCACTACTTGGCATTTACCCAATCATCCAGAAACAAAGACATACTAAATCCACCAGCACAACAATGTTCATTGCAGCACTATTCATCATAGCAAAGATATGGAACCAACCTAGATGTCCCTCAGTTGATGAGTGGATCAACAAGATGTGGTATTTGTACACAATGAAATTCTATGCTGCTGTCAGAAAGAATGACATCGCTCCATTTGTTAGGAAATGGAAAGACTTAGAAAAAATCATATTAAGTGAAGTAAGCCAGACTCAAAGGAACTTAGGCTCAATGGTTTCCCTCATTTGTCATAATCAGTAGAAACCTTGGGCTCTCCTAGCAGAGATCTGCAATAGAGCAAAACCTTGATACAAAAGGCCATATAGTAGGACGCTGAATGAAAGGATCTCTAGGATATAGAAACATAAGCCATATAATGAATGATTGTTGTTCTTAAGGTACTATGTTATCTCTCATCTCTTTTGCTGTCATCTCTTTTGTTACAGTATCTCACTTTGTTACCTGATATATTGGATATATTTGTATTTGGTTATTTGAAATTGGATAGGGAATGGGGGAAAACCAAGATGGAGGGGGGGGAGGGGTGGGAAGTGGGGACCAAGACATGTGAAAGGGTATCAATGTATAGATGTGCCATCTATGTGGCAAATATCATGTAACCCTTCTATTAATTACAATAAAAAATATATGAAAAAAACAAAAAGGCAGAAACAGACATAACCCCAGTACACTAGATAGACACGGCTGAGGGAAAAGTTAGTGAGCTTGAAAACGTCAAGAACTATTTCCCACACTGACACATCAAGCAAAAAAAAAAAAAGTTGGACACAATAAGCCAGTAACCACAAGAAAATTCCATAAAGGTACAGCATCTACAGAACACGAATGTTAGAAGGGAAAAGAGAAATTCCCACTTTGAAAAGTCAATGGCACAAGACTCTTGACCAAACCAAACTATAGATGGAAGCCACTAAGCCCACAGCAAGATGGTATGTGAACCCTGCTCAAGCTACAGTCGATCAAGGACAAAAGCAGAAGCCTGAAGAAGACCAGGTTATAAGTCACATTAGCCTTTCCTCCAAAGCTGAAGAGTAGAGTGGAATAGTGGAAATGCTAAGGACACCCATTCACCTACACCTCTGTACCCGGTAGTAACACTGTCCTCCAGAGGGGCTGAGGACAGCCTCAGGTTAAAACAGGAATTTTGTCATGAATAACGTGGCCTTTTCCACTCCTTTGGGAACACGTGTCATTATCTCCATGAATAAAGCAATAAAAATGTAAAAAAACACAAATGACAGCAAATGGGGCTTACGTTTAAGCCCCTGTAATGGCACACTCAAAAATATAAGCAAACTTGTATTCCTATTTAGACGCGCTAGCACTATTGTGTATTTCTAGTTCCCCATGAGATTTCTTCACTGAAGTAAAGGTGAATAACTGCTGGACCAAGGAAAATGCTTCAGAAATCTCCATCTTTACCCCCAGGGTGACTATTAGAATAGCAGTGGATTTTTTCTTCAAGCAGGAATAAATTACAGAAGACAACAGAATATTTCTTTCAAAGTGCTGAGAGAAAACAGCTGGTGGAATAACTAAAACATCATTCAGGAATATGTGCAAAATAAATATTTTCTTTTTGAAGAAAGGATGGAACCAGTTCAACATTCTTAATAGGAAATTACATGATGATATGATGCAGTTAGATGGAAATTAGTTTTAACATGAAAAGGTAGAATAAAAGCTAGCAAATAAATGAATTTTGAAACATGGAAGTCCACAAAGTTGATTAAAAAGTATTTGCTCACTGTGACAAATGAGAATCAGGATGGATTTAAAAATAGAATGTTCTCACACACACATCCATGAATGAGATTGATTTGTGGGGGTTATGGTGTGTGTGTGTGTGTGTGTGTGTGTGTGTGTGTGTGTGTGTGTGTGCAGGAATGCTCACACTACTGGAGCCTGAACTCAAACCATGGACATCTCTCTTAGTTTTTTATGCTCAAGGCTTGCACTCTACAACTTGAGCCTCAGCTCTACTTTAGCTTTTTGTCAGTTAATTCAAGATAAATGCTTCACTCTTTTCTGCCCAGGATGGCTTTGAACAACAATCCTCTGATCTCAACCTCCTGAGTAGCTGAGATAATAGATGTGATCCATGGGTATCTGGTAATTATAGTCATTGAAAGTATTTGAGAACTTTTGCTCTGACCCATGCATCAAACGGACATGTGTTGTTATATTTGCCTGAGTAATTAAATTCAAACAATACTTGATACTATAGCACTCCTAAAATAGTGTGTCACATTTTAGAGCAGTGCCATGTAAAACTTGTTCTGATTGGGAATATAGGTTGAGGAAGAGCTTGTTTGAGGTTTGCCAAACCGTTGGATTTGTTCCAGGGTATTTTGAGGTACCATGTGTAGCCAACAGTGGGAATGAAGTAGGGGCTAGAAAACCTGAAAGAGTGAAAATATTAAAAACAGACAAAAGTATCCATTGATCTACTTGAATTTAAGTTTCTTTTACAAGCTATAGTAGAAGAAAAGTAATACTAGCTGTAAATAAATGGAGCTCTGTCCCTGTCTATTTGGTCTTAGAGAAAACATTCACATGAGCAGCCTGAGGGCGGGACCCCAGGTCACTGCCTCTACATTCCATCTCAGAGAGATGGTCCCTGCATAGTTTAGATGCACTAAACTATGGCTTAGCCAGCAGGATCCATGGAACCTCACATGTGGCAAGTTGGTCTGAATCAATTCTGTTTCTGCCTGTGTTATTTCTAAATTCATGCAGGCATCGCTCACTGTGGACAAGTGTGGGATTCTTCAGAAATATACTCTTCAGGGAGTAGTTTTGTGACTCTCAGGCAGCCCTGCCTTCCATTTGAATTTCCAGATTCCAGGAATCAGAGCAGACATGTCTACACCCTCAGTCATGGCCCAGTGAAAGGCAATGAAGGGCACTGGTCTGGAGTGGAGGACTTTCGTGTGCAAGGCGTGGGAGTGCAGGGGTTGGAGAACAGGACACCGGACTTGTGTGCCTCACTCCTTTCCCACAAAATGGTCTTAATGGGTTTATCTAACAGGATGCTAGTCTCTCTAGTGACCATGACAACTTGGCACTATTTAGAGGTCCACAAACCCAAGCCAACCTTTGCTTTTGGGGTACTCAAAATAGATGGGGTGGGGCCAAGAAGAAGGAGATGGACAAATGGAGAGGAGAATGCAGTCAATGTCACTGATTGAAATGCATTGTATTCATAAATTGTTTTGTTAAAAGCAAACTCTTTTGTACAACTTCTTAAAGACAATTATGTTTTTGGTAAGTCAGTCCTTCAAAGGGAGAGTCGATGATATTTTAATCACCAGTCCTACAATATTGACTAACCTTCTCCCGTACACTAGGACAGTCTTCAAAATGCACACTTCATATCACACGTGTGTTTTGAGTGCAAGCTGCCAAGTGTGGAATCGATATTGTATATGTTGGAATATGTTGTATATGCTGATGTGTTTGGAATCTATAATGTATATGCTACATATAAGAAGGGAACCAGTAGCTCACACCTGCAATCCTAGCTACTAAGAAGGCTGAGATCTGAGGATTGTGGTTCAAAGCCAGCCCAGGCAAAAAAATGTCCATGAGACTCTTATCTTCAATTAACCACCAGAAAACAGGAAGTGGCTCAAAGTGGTAGAGATACTAACCTTTAGCAAAAGAGCTCAGGGACAGCACCCAGGCCCTGCGTTCAAGCCCTCCATCCAACCAAGAAAGAGCATCTATGTATTTACAGGTATTCATTAGGAATCTACTAATCAAACTTTGAAATTGCTGTGGTTATAGGAATACACAAGTCTCAAATTCTTGATCTTCTAGATATTTTGTGATTTATGTCATGTATGTTTCTTTTCTCCTCCTCCTCCTCCTCCTCCTCCTCCTCCTCCTCCTCCTCCTCCTCCTCCTCCTCCTGCTTCTGCTTCTTTTCCCCCTCCTCCTTCTTCTTTTTCCCCTCTTTCTTCTTCCCCTCCTCCTCCTCCTCCTCCTCCTCCTCCTCCTCCTCCTCCTCCTCCTCCTCCTCCTCCTCCTCTTTCTCGTCCTCCTCCTTCTTCAAGAGTCTTGGGGCTGGAACTCAGGGCTAGGGTGCTGTCTCTGAGCTTCTTTGCTCAAGGTTAGCAATCTATCACTTTGAGCCACAGCCACTTTTGGACTTTTCTAAGTAATTTCTTAAGAGTCATAGACTTTCCTACCTGCGCTGGCTTTGAACCGCTATCTTCAGATCCTAGCCTCCTGAGTAGCCAGGATTACAGGTGTGAGCTTCCAGTGCCAGGCTTATTTCATATACATTTCTATATTATGATTGGATTCATAGAAAAATGGATAGTGGAAACAGAATTCCTGGAATGTAACTTAACTAAATTGGCTAGGTAAAGTCTTTAAACCTTAGAATAGAAATCAATGAAGGAAGAAAGCAGAGCTTAATGTAGGAGTATGATAAATGTAAAAGAAAGGATGGGGCTGAGAGCTAGCCCATGCTATGAGGAAAACAAGAATAGAGCACAATAATATTGCCAAAAATGATGAAGGTATGTTAGATGCTAAGCACACAAAATCTACAAGATAAACTAAATAAGGAGAGCACATGTCAACATTAGGAAATTTAATCGGGATTAAATAAAAAGCCAGGTGCAGTGGCCCACATCTGTAATCCTAGCTACTCAGGAGGCTGAGAGCTGAGGATCAAGGTTGAGGTTCAAAGCTAGCCTGAGCACAAAAGTTCCTTGAGACTCTTATCTCCAGTTAATCACCAGAAAACTGGAAGTGGCACTGTGGTTCAAGTGGCAGAGTGCTAGCCTTGAGCTGGAGTTCAGGGACAATGCCCAGGCCCAGAGTTTAAGGTTCATGATCAGAAAAATAAAAAAACAAAAACCAACCAAACAAAAAAAAGCCCCACACTCCTTAAAAATGGCACAGAAGTATATAGGAAATTTGGAGTGGAAATAGAAAATAACCGTAAAATATAAGGAATAGTAGAGAAAAAAAGCAAGATACATTGACACACTGAAATAAAATCCCTTTTTACAACTACTTAAAGATACCATGTCACTGTCCCTAAGCTTTTCATCTGAAGATTATCTTCTTATTCCTTGAGCCACAAGGCTACTTCCGGTTTTCTGGTGGTTAACTGGAGGTAAGAGTCTCAAAGACTTTCATGCTCAGGCTTGCTTTGAACTGTGATCCTCAGATCTCAGCCTCCTGAGTAGCTAGGAATATGGGTGAGCCACTAGCGTCCAACAAGCTAAGGTTTTTATTGTCATCCCTACTACAGTCTCTTAGAAAACAATTTTAAAAGAAGGACACTTAAAAAGCAGATTAAATTGTCATGCTCTATATGAATATATATCAGAAAATAAGGCAACAGAGAAAACAGGAGATGAGGAAGAGAAAATGACACATACGTGGAAAAGAGCAATCAACCTGAAAATAAAAATCTCATCGTATCAGTGCTTGCATCAAATGTGAATCAATGAAATGATGCAACAATAAACTATGTTCTTTATAGGAAATAGACTGTAGATGCAAGAATGTAAGTGTAATTATGAAACTACAGAGAAGCTACACAATGAAAAGTAGGCTAACTAATGCTACCCAAATACACCAGGTACCCATTTTGGATCTTGTAGACTTTACCTTGTAAGGAAAGATATTTTTGCAGATTGTGCTTCATCAAGATAATATCTATGGATATTGTCTTGTATTTTCCAAGGTGGGTGCTAAATTCTACAAAAATTAAAACAATCACCAAAAGAGTTATCTACATAGTAATCTGCACTGCACAGACACATACTGTAATGTCATGGCCAGCAACGTTCACAGGCTGGTTAGATTTCTGATGGGTGTGATTTGAGCATATTGTGTATGATTTAGGTTTTGTTTTTCAGACAGGATCTTACTTTAAAAAATGCAATCAGACTGGCCTCCGATGGTGATCCTTCTATCTCTACCTCCTTACACGTATTTAATATCTTATAATTCACTTAACTGTCTCTCCCATGGAGTTTTGGGTCATGTCTTTTCAAGGGGTCATGTTAAATAGCTGCTCCCCCTTTAGAATCTCTGCGAACTTTCCTGGGCATTGTCTGTACAGGGATGAGAGGGAGGCTTGACAATATGAGAAAAAAATAAGAAAATGAAAAAGCAATGTATTCAAAGGGGAAGATGGGAGCTTTACAAAAATGGGCTTGCCAGGTAGTTTCCAGTCAGCTGGCTGAAGTCCTTCTGTTCCATGGGTAGGGATGATGGGAGTGGGGGAGAATGATAATGAGGATGAAGAGGAGGAGGAGGAAGAGGAGGAGCAGGAGGAGCATATGCAGTTACCCTGGGCTCTAGGCAGTTGTGTAATCTCTGACAAGAGGCAACAACATCAGGAGGCGCCCTCTAGCGTTACAACTCTCTCAGGAGCCCTGGGAGCTGGAACCCTCGGCCCTACACCATTGTGCTGAGCTTTCAACCTCAGATAGTGAGACTCAAGGCCCTTGGTAGTGGAAGTAAACACAACAACTTTCTTCCAGTGACCAGCCTCTCCTCTTCCTGGCTATCCACAATCTTACGACTTTCTTCAGCCTTAACTTTCTATCATCTCTTCCTTTCTCTGCTGTCCCTCGTGGTCTCTGCTGTTTCTGATCCCCCGTTGCTTTAACATCAGCTACTGTCACAACTGTCACCAAGGCAGAAGCTCTGGAAGCTTCTTCCATTCTGGCTGCCTTTTACTGCACACTCTGCTTATTCCACCACCACCACCACAGCCCCTGCTACTACTCTGCCTCCTGTTCTGCTGCTTCCACTGCCTCTGGAGCTGGTTCTGTGTCTGTTCCTCAGGGTTCCTCTCTCATCCCATCTTTTCAGCTCTGCCATTGAGCAAAACAACCTGCTTAACTATCCAGAAAGGGGTCAGGACAAAGTTGTCCGCCACCAATCATGACAGTCCTTCATGCAAATGAAGGAGTATTGCTACCAATCATGACACATGATTGGCCATCATTCATGTCAATCTCTTGTGGAACTGAAAGACTGTGTTTTCACAGTTACAGATCTTCTGTCTGGTTACCGGGGAGATATTCCTCTGTTGGCCTAGTTAGGCTGAATGCAGGAGCTTCCAGAGTTTGTTCAAGTCACAATTCCAAAAGTCCAGTACAAGTACTGTAGGAGTGGGTGTTTAAGGAGGAAGCTGTGGTGATTGTGTAGCTTGCTCAAAGAATCAGCCATGGCCTGAGGGCAATCTGACTGCCCGGCTTACAGCCCCTCACTCAGGGTAACCAAGACAAGGGAAGGGTCTTACAGCTGTCAATAAAGAAATCAAATTTGCCCCAGCTCCCAACATCTCAATACATTTAAAAGGAAAATAAACATTAAAAGAGTTCTTACAACAACAACAAAAGGTTTATCACTAAGATCAACAGTGCTTTAGCAGTATTAAACAGCACTCTAACAATGCTTAACCTCTGCCCCAGTGCCCCAGGGTCCCTCTAATCTATCTCAGAAATACATTGTCAATTCAATTTTAGAGAATAAATAATAGCGTTCCAAGGAAAGATGTGGGGAAAAACATTCTAGAAATGCAGGGAAAACCCGTTCATTGATTATTGAGATCCAGGAAGCCAACTAAGTCCTCAACTATATCACATTGATATTATATTTTCATAGATATGAGAACATAGCAATTGCATCTGTAACTTCCAGTGAAGTTGGAAATGGTGTCATGACTCCAAAAACATTCAAATGCTCTTATTCTGGATTCTTACGTTAAAAAGGACTGATGCCAGGCACGGTGGCTCACACCTGTAATCCTAGCAACTCAGGAGGCTGAAGAGCTGAGGATCACAGTTTAAAGCCAATCCAGGCAGGGAAGCTTATGAGACTTTTATCTCTAATTAACCATCAAAAAGCCAGAAGTGCAGCTGTGGATCAAGTGGTAGGGTACTACCCTTGAGCATAAGTGCTCAGGACCCTGAGCTTTCAAATCCCAGGTCTGGTGTGCAGGCAATGTGCATGCGCGTGTACACACACACACACACACACACACACACACACACACACACTAAAAATAGAGACATGAGAAAATGGTTCTCACCTTCTCCATGGGAACCCACCAGACATGAGTGTGCTCAAGCATTTTCTTAGATAACAAGACTCCCACAGACACATGCCTATAGCAATTGTGTCTATCCATCCATGTTCACTTTTAGGTACTCAGAACTGAACTCACCTTACATGAGGTGAGACACAGAGACCTTTGGTCTAAATCTGATTTCCTTCCTCAAGCTCAAATCTGATCATTCCATTTCTACACATTTTAATTTGTTTGGGGAAGTGCTGACATTAAGCTTCATTTGTGATGACTCATTGGGCAAATGCTGCCAACATCTTTTCTGACCAGTTACATATGCATATAAGCATGCACATGCATGCTCTTTGACTGTCTTTCTGTCTCTCTTTCATGCAGACATACAGGTAGACGCACAAATATTCATCATATTAGTAACGTGAAGGTAGCAGAATTACAAAAGCAATAGCTTATTACTACTAGTTACACTTGCTTCTTAGAGAAAAAAGCAAACATACTTAAGCCAAGTTGTAGGGTTGCTTTGAGCAGCTGGCATCTGATTGAAATCACATCCTGGATTCTCATGGATTGATTATCTCAAATGTTACTCCAGTCAGAGCAATGCAGTGTTAGGGAAAGCGCCTCCTCTACCCCATCTCTGCCCAAATGATTGTTATGTTCTTCACTTCTACAGTTCTGCATGGAGTCCTCTCAATTTTCATTTGTGGAGAACAAAAGGCCCACGTGCATGCTAAACACCACGACGTTTGCTAGAAAACCTTCCACTAGAGAGTCCATTCTGATGAATTTCAACTGAATATTAAGAACCACTTAGCACTTGTTTTTCTCCCTTGGGCTTGTCTGTCGGGAAGTTCCATGGTTGGGTCTACAGTTGAAAAGGCTTTCCTTAGCTTCCATTTTGCCCACCCAGGCATCTCGCTTCTAGGCCTAATACTCTCAGCAACCACTCATGGTGAATCTAGTATGAGGATGGAGACATACTGTGACAATCAACATCATGTGAGCTTCATGCTCACATCCTATCACTCCAGGAACTGCTCTATTCACAATCTACAAAAATGTGTTGAGATTTATTACATACATATTCTTAGAAGTTACATAAATGTGTATATATACGTGTGTGTGTGTGTGTGTGTGTGTGTGTGTGTGTGTGTGTGTGTGTCACCAGTGGCTCACACTTGTAATCCTAGCTACTCAGGAGGCTGAGATATGAGGATCAAAGTTCTAAGCCAGCCTAGACAGAAAACTCTGTGAGACTCTTATCTCCAAATAACTACTCAGAAAAAGCCAGAAGTAGCACTGTAGCTCAAATAGTAGAGCAGTAGCCTTGAGTACAAAGAGACTCAGAGACAGTGCCTAGGTCCTAACTTCAGCCCCAGGACTGGCAAAAAAAAAAACCTCAATCAAACAAAAGCAGTACATAGACTATGCTTGGTGGCCCACATTTATAATCACAGTTACTTTGGTGGCAGAAGTAGGAAGATTATCATCTGACTGTAACTCTGACAAAAGCAAGGGGTCCTATCTGAAGGATGAGAAAATTAAAGTCAAAAATTAAAAAAAAAATCTGAAGACCTGGCCAAGTAGTAGAGTGTCTGCTTATCAATCTTGAGATTTTGAGGCCCTAATTCAAACCCTAATACTTCCCAAAAGTAAATATAAGGTTACTGATAATCAAAATAATACTGATAATCCCCTGGGCAGGGTGTAGTGGATTTCGTCTGTAATCCTAGCTACTCAGGAGGCTGAGATCTGAGGATCAAGGTTCAAAGCCAATCCAGGCACTAAAGAACATAAGACTCTTATCTCTAATTGACCTCTAGAAAATGGGAAGTGGGGCTTGGCTCACGGGTAGGGTGGTAGCCTTGAGCCGAAGAGCTCAGGGACAGCTCCCAGGACTAGTTCAAGCCCCATGACTCACAAAAAATAATAAAATAAAATAAAATTACATCCTGAAATCCCATACTCTGACCATTCAATTTATTCTTATCATAACCCACAGGGGAGGCAATGATCCTGGAGCTTGTGCTTCACAGAGGTCAGGCAACTGACAGGTGCATGAAAATGATGACAGACATGGCTAGTTGGCTGTTGTGTGTCAAGGCAGCCTGAAGGCGAGGGATAGATCCGATTGGTAGAAATGTGTAGAAATCACTTCAGTTACTGGGCAGGCGTGAACCTGTGGGGCCAGGATGGAAGGCAGGAAGCCAATGAAGGTGGTCATCAAGCAGTGAGAGTAAAGGTTCATGTCAGGCGGCTTGTGAGGACTTGCAGGCAGACTCTTTGCATGCTTCAAAGGATGCTTAACCAGGACAGGCCTCAGGCCTCTGAGAAGCAGAGGTTCGGGGAGGAAATCTCTTGCTCCAGGGAGATGGTGTGAGGGACTTCCTGCCAACACTTTGGGGAAAAGATAGTGCGAATGTATGTCACCACTGGCTTCAGCACCAAGGAAAGTCTGTTTCCTCCCAATTCCAAGGCCATTTTTCAAATTAAAATTTAGTAAAACAGTGGCGGCTGATGTCTAGAAACACCAGAACAATTCCTGTAGGTTTTTCTATAGGTCTATTTAATGGTAAAATGTTCGTTAAGAGATTTTAATGAGAATGATGAACAGAAATGTTACAACTGACTGTGGCGTTGTGGTGTTCAGATGTCTCATTTTATGGGTAGTATTCAGAGAGAAGAAGATTAATGTCCAATTAATGAAATGACTCTAGAAATGAATTTTAATTTTGTAAGAAAGGAAGGTCATTGTGTAATTTGGTGTAATGAGGTGTGTGAATGTATAATTCACAATTATGAAGAATTACACAGCAGAAATAGGAAACAATCGCTTCATATTTCTAAATTAGAAGGTTTTACAGGGGAAATGCTAAGTTTGGAATCTGCCAACTTCTATAATTCTTCAAAAACCACTCTTCAGTACTCCTGATTCAGCATTCTTTAACATCAGAGAGAACAATTTTTCTCTAATCCAGTCCAGGCAGTTCTTCTGCTCAGATGGGGCTGTGACAGATATTTCTAAACTCTGTGGATTGTATAATAAATGTCTGGCCCCTGACCAGTTTGGTAACTTGTTATAAATAAAAGCAATGTTTAGAGAGCAGTTTAAAAATATTAAACTTTGTGAACTTTATCTTGTTTACTGATCACAAACAGACCCAAAACATGCAATCATCAGGCACTGTTAAAACCCTGGATCCAAACTGGAAGACACAGCTTGTGGCTGTTTCTTTGACAGATTTCCACAATACTTTTTGCTGTATCACCCTTTGGGCAAAAGACCATTTCTAGCACTGGAAAATATGAACTCATTCATTTCAAAGTGTCCTAAATTTTCTACAGTCTTGTTTTGAAGACATGAAGACAATAGACTGAATCTTGAGAGAAGACCAAGAGTCAATTAGTCGAAGAATAAGTCGAAAAATTATTCCAGCAGGAAGAGGCTTTACCACTGCTGAAATAAAAACAGCTCAGGGACTTTCTTGAGGTCACGCTTGAGATTCATAGAATCAAAACCTCCAGTTTACAAAGAAGATATCTAGCCTTGCTTTCTGTAACAATCCTAAACAGGACATCTTCTACCCTCTGTTGACATAGCGCCATTAATTGGAATCATTTTGCCACTGACTGGAAGTCATCAAAGAAGTTCTCAAGATAGATGTCAAATTAAACCTATTTGCCCAAGACTGAGGATGACTGAAAATGACCATGGTGGCTGGATGGTCAGGATTCCTCAACAAATGTTTAGTTCTTGCAGCTTGCTTGTCCCATGTCCTCTGTAGAATTTGAAAATCCCTTGTCTACAGATGCCATGTGACCCTCCCAAGAACCAAAGAAGCACTGACATAATTTCCACTGAAGAGAAGATTTGCCATAAACCCCAAGGTAAAAATTAGCTTGCATGAAGCCACAGAGGCAATTAATAATGGAGCCCAGTTGCAAATGTCGCCTTTCACACAGTATATACCCTGGCCAGGTCACTGGAACAGATACATAACCAGATGCTTGGAACAACTATATTTCCCTCCCACTGACAATAGCCTTGATTTTGAAATCAATCACACAATTCAGTGTGTGCGCGCGCGCACGTGCATGTGTGTGTGTGTGTGTGTGTGTGTGAGAGAGAGAGAGAGAGAGAGAAAGAAACAGAGAGACAGAAACAGAGAGACAGAGATACAGACAGAGACAGAGGTAGAGACAGAGACAGACAGAGAGACAGACAGACAGACAGAGATGACTCCTGGTACTACTTTTTTCTTTTCAAACTAGAAAGTGACTTGTATCTATCATCCAAGGTAATCATGAGGCTGAGATCTGAGAATCACAGTTGGAGACCAGCCCAAGAAGACAATAAATACCTATAGTTAACTAGCAAAAGTCAGAAGTAGAGGTGTGGCTCAAGTGGTAGAGGAAAACAGGAAAGTTAATGAACTTTTTAATTTAATTTAATTTTTTATTGTTGAGGTAATGTTACAGTTACATTCGTTAATGAACTTTTTGAATGCAGAAATAAATGTGGAGAGAGAGAAGTTCACAGGGGCATTGTGGGCAATTCCATTATGCCTTCATTATACTTATTAATAGTGCATTGGTCAGGCACTGGCCAGTCTTAATAATGAAGGTAGATATTTCCCTTGGTGTATTTCTCTTACAAATGAATGTGAGGGCATTTAGAAAATAATCGGCTTTAGGGACCTCTTCAAACGTAAACTGGAGTAATATTGATGTTATGGTGTATTTCAGCATAAGAATACTTGCCCAGCAATCATGAAGCCCTGGGTTATTAAGAAATAAGCTAGAGCCCATTTTCAGTAGCTCATACCTGTAAATCATACATACTCAAAAAGCTGAGCTCCAGAGGATCACAGTTGAAGCCAGCCTAGGCAGCAAAGTCCACTATACTCTATCTCTAAAATAACCAGCAAAAAGCCAGACTGGGTGCAAGGCTCAAGTGGTAGAGTACCAGCCAAGCAAGAAACCCAAGTGAACGTGAAGCCCAGTTCAAACCCAGCACTACCAAAAGACAAGAAGAAAAAACATCAACTGGAGAAATAAGAGGGCTAGGTAATGATATATTTGCCCTCTCAGAACCCATCACAGTTTATAGATCAACTCCATCCATTAATTTAATCCCAGACACTCTCTTACATCCTGGAAAATGGTGGGGCCCCTGTGTGCTCTGCAAAAGATGCCACAACACTGATCTAAATTGTTCCATGGTCAAAAGTTCCCCGTGGAAATGACAGGATAGACAGATCTCATTAGGGTGGTATCAAATCGCAGGACATACCTCAACTGGAAGTGCAAGAGAACCCTTGTTCTAGGCAACATGGCAAATTGATACATTGAATGAAGGTGCTAGCGTGGAGGAGCCAAGTAAAGCATCTAAACAGAGAGCCGACCTTCTTCTTTAAAAAAGATTGCCTTCCATTTTGTTTCTCATTTCTTCTTTCTCAACCTCAGCAGTCATCGCCTAAGGTAAAGGCATGGTTGAGAAGGCCGAGGACCTCAGTGAATTCCACCTCTCTGCACTGAGGCTACATTGCAGTTTCCCACAAACTACCCAGCAGAGAAAAAGGCTGACAAGCTTTGGCCAGCATCCATCATTCAGCAGTTAAGGCCAGAGTTTCTAGGAAACTTATCTTTCCATGTGTTTGTTTCTTGCTGTTCCTGGGTACTCTGGCGCCATTGGCTGGCTGTGTGATGTCTTTTTTTTTTTTTTTAATCCTTTAATCACATGTAGGAAGGAATTCTGGATGAGTAAACAAGACTTTTAATCCCATCCCAGTCCCCACTCGGTAAAGGCCAGTTCTGTGTCCTCTCCCACAGTCCTGTGATTTCCGACTGTGTTGATAGCGAGGCTGTGGGCCTTAGGTCAGTGCCCTCATTGCCTGCATCCTGCATGACCTGCTTAGCTCTCATCACTGCGGCTTCGTCACTTCTTGGACTTGCTTTCTTTCTGAAGTGCACAAGCTCAGAATGCTCACATGCAGATCCAAATCCAGATTCCAAGTCCTGGGTTGAGTGGTGAGGGAAAACACTGTGGATTCAAGTTCAAACCCATCATCACTCCAGTCCTCTCTCCCATTCAATCTACTCCACGTGCTAAAGTGAATTTACGAAGTAGAAGTAGTATCTTTGCAACATTAATGCTATTTTGCTTGATGGGATATTTCCACCTTTATTCTATGCACAAAAGAATCACATGATTTGGAAAGCTTCTCTGAAGTAGACATCTGAAATGTGACTGGATATCTGTTGATCATCTGGGAAAATCTATAGAAAATCATCTGGTGCCACCGGCTCACTCCTGTAATCCTAGCTGCTCAGGAAGCTGAGACCTTAGGATAGTGGTTCAAAGCCAGCCAGGGCACAAAAGTCCATGAGATTCTCCAAGTAACCACCAGAAAACCGAAGTGGTGCTGAGGTTCAAACTAGTAGAGCACTAGTCTTGAGTTGAAGAGCTCAGAGACAGCACCCAGGCCCTTACTTCAAGCCCAACCAAAAATTAAATCAATCAATCAAGACTTTCTTTCAAGACAAGATTTCACTAATGTTGATTAAACTCAGGGGATCATCTTGTCTCTGTCTCTCAATTATTTGCTATGGAACTACAGATGATCTTGTTTTTCATGCATTTGCCAATACTGGAGCTTTATTTCAGGGCCTGCTGCCCTCACTTGGCTTTTTCATTCAAGCCACTACTGCATTTTTGGCTTTTTGCTGGCTTTGAAATATAGTTTCATAGTCTCTTCTGCACAGGCTGGCTTTGAACCACAATCCAGGATCTCAGCCTCCCCTAAGAACTAAGTTTACAACTGTGAGCAGCTGATTTGCTCTTTGCCTGGATTTTCCCTCCCAAGTCTCTTCATGTTATTGAATAAGAGTTTTTAACTTTTGTTCCATAGATTCTATGTTAATCCGAAGGAACATGAGATTCCTCTTTCAGCACAATGGTTTTAAATATAAAACAGAACACAACACTACAATAAGACATAGGGAGTGGGAATCTACAATTTCAATTGGGAAAAAGTCACAGGTCTTTCAGATCCCATTGTGATTTTCTCTTGTCTTTATTTCTAAAGGAGTAAAATGCTAAATTTCAGTTCATGAAATTAATGAGTCCATTTGTTCCCATTAAATTTCAGAGACATAACACTTTCCCTGCCAAAGAATTCTTCCCACCACATTAGCAGAACTGAAAGCCATAAAACATAAGGTGGAATAAAATGTGCACAAAAGGGTTTCTTCATTGTGATGGTGATAAAACAAAATTAGCTTTGAGTAAAATGCTTGGAGGAAATAAGGGACAAGGTGACATGATATGCTAGAATACCTTCTCAAATATTGCTGTGACAATGTGTGACATATTTCAATCTTGAACTAAAAGCCAAGGTCACCAGAGATCAGACTCAAAGATTTCTTTGAGACATTTATAGATGTAAAAGGAAATGGTGCGTGAAGGAATGTTTGCTTCAAGATTCTTAGAAAAGGCCTAAGAAACTTAACAGCAATGTACTTGCAATGTTTTCTTCTAGGAAACCTGGTTATAAGCAAGGAGGGATAAATGCACTTCCAAGAAAGGAATCTTAGCCTTATCTAAGTCTGTTGGTAAATACTCCTGCACTTTGTCAGGACTCTAGATCCTTTGTGGAAAGGTATGTACTCCATCAAAGCAAAAGTATAGAAAGGGAAGAGTGAAGATTGTAAAGGATGCAGCCAGGTAGAGCTGGCCTCAGCTCCCTACCCAAGTCAGCACGTGTGCCCTGAGGCCCTGGGCATGTCGTCTGGGCCAGTAACACTGAACAGTGGGTTGATTGAATGCCCAAGGTGTGCACTGGAACAGGCCCACAGTCAGAGGGGCTGGATGATACGTGGAGAACGCATGCAGGCTGTATGGAGTCACCTGACCCTGGCCTAGAGATACAACACACTCTAGGCCATATGCTCTCTTGGGTCCTCCTGTCAATCAGAAGCTCTGCTCATCATTTTCTTCCATAAGTGTTTACCACTTCACTTCTCCCTCAGTGTTCTTTGAGACCATGTGTCTGACCAGGTACAGATTCTCCCCAGACTACAACCCAGTCTAGAGGAACCACCCACAGTGGTGCTTCATCAGCACCCCCACTCTCTTGTACAGGATAGTCAACCATTTGCTATTTTACAATCTGCATTGATTTCATGCACACTTATGCAAACAGGTAAGACATATGCATTCTAATGTTGAGTCAAACAGGGTTGTTGCTGGGCATGGTGGCTCATGCCTGTGATCCTAGCTACTCAGGAGGCTGAGAGCTGAGGATCAAGGTTCAGAGCCAGCCCAGGCACAAAAGACCTGAGACTTGTAAAATTGGAATTGGGGCTTGGCTCAAGGGTAGGCAGTAGCCTTGAGCTGAAGAGCTCAGGGATAACGCCCAGGAAGAGTTCAAGCCCCATGACCTGCCCTTCCACCCAAAAAAGAGGGTTGTTATTTAAAATTGTGGAACAGATTGCCAAATTGTCCCTGATAAAGGCTGGAGGCATTTCTATTTTCACCATCCCTTTAAATTCAGTGGCCATTTAAAAATTATGTGTATATTTTATCATATTTAAGTAGATGTACAAAAGAATCACCATTCAACAGTGTCATCTTTCTATCTCTCTCAAACTACACCTTCCCTCACTTTTCTTAATTTCGTAGGAGTGCATTGACGTTTTACTGCATTTCCTTTCCAGTTCTCATCTTCAATGTTTATTTAAAATACTTTTAGCCTGGAGCCAGTGGTTCACACCTGTAATCCTAGCTACTCAGGAGGTTGAGAATTAAGGATTACAGTTCAAAGCCAGCCTGAGCAGGAAAGTCCATGAGACTCTTACCTCTAATTAACCACCAGGAAACAAGAAATAGCACTTTGATTCAGTGTAGCAGAGTGCTAGCCTTGAGCAGAAGAGCTCAGGGACAGGGCCCAGGTCCTGAGTTCAAGCCCCATGCCAAACCAAAAAAATCCAAAAAACCTTTTAATTGCTTGCCTTCTACTTAATAAAATATAACACAATAAATTCTTTCAGTCATTTTAATCACAAACTTAATTTTAAATTGGTCATTTGATTCAAATTTTGGCTGAAAATTTATATTCCAAGATACCCATCTATACAATCTTCATTTATTTCACTTTTAAGAAAGTCCACATTCTGACATTGTTTTTAGTAGTTAACAGTACATCATTATCTATCATATATATGAACTGTAAACAAGAGGTAACAGCAACTTGTAGAAACTGGTTTTCTTCAAGGTTTCCTGTGTGGTAGGCACCTGACATACTGTAGAAAAGGGCCTTGTGTGGTGTCCTCATCTCCCTGCTGCGATTTGGGCTGTTTTGCATGACCAGAAATGGAGCTGAAGAGACTTCGGGGTGGGAGGGAAAGCGGCTCCTGCCCCATGGGTGTCTATTTTCTGTCCCCACCTGTGCTCCTATCTGATCAGGCTAGAGACAACAAAAAGATATATAGTAAAAACAAAACAAAAAAATACCCAATATATAGATTTCTATAGAATTTTCTTTTTTTCCTTTCTTGTTATTGATTTTTGCTGCAATAAACACTCTTATTTCAGTCACAGCAAGAAACAAAAACCCAAACAAACAGAAAGCCCCTCTGAAAAGAGTAGAGAACAAAATGGTTGACACCCCCTCCCCCCAAAAAACGAGGAAGGTGGGGAGGGAAAGGGAGGGGTCTTGTGTTGCTTCTTAAATAGGACTGAAGATTAACACTGAAAAAATCAAGAGATGAAGCCCAACCCTTTTCACAATGCAAACCCTCCGGTATTTCCGCCTCTTGTGGGTTTTGTTTGAAGTTCCTTTTTCTCTTCCGGGTGCTGATACTTCTCTCCATCCTCACTTTCTTGGTGTTTTATGTTTTTGTTTGTCTGTTTAACTTTGTGTCACTACCTCATTTTGCCCCCATGTTCCTTACACACAAGCAAAATATTCCTTCAAAGGAGCAAAGAGGTGGCAGAAGACTCGCGGTGAACTGGAGGAGGACTGGAGGAGGACTGGAGGAGGACTGGAGGAGGACTGGCAGAGGACTGGAGGAGGACTGGAGGAGGACTGGAGGACTGGAGGAAGACTGGTGGAGGACTGGAGGAGGACTGGTGGAGGACTGGAGGAGGTCTGGAGGAGGACTGGAGGACTGGAGGAGGACTGGCGGTGGACTGGCGGTGGACTGGAGGAGGACTGGAGGAGGACTGGTGGAGGACTAGAGGTGACTGGCAGAGGACTGGAGGAGGACTGGAGGACTGGAGGAGGACTGGTGGAGGACTGACGGAGGACTGGAGGACTGGAGGAGGACTGGAGGAGGACTGGAGGAGGACTGGTGGAGGACTGGAGGAGGACTTGCAGAGGACTGGCAGAAGATGGAGGAGGACTAGCTGAGGACGGGAGAAGGACTGGAGGAGGACTGGTGGAAGACTGGAGGAGGACTGGCGGAGGACTGGGGGAGGACTGGTGGAAGACTGGAGGAGGACTGAGGAGGACTCATTGAGGATGGGAGGAGGACTGGAGGAGGACTGGTGGAAGACTGGAGGAGGACTGAGGAGGACTCACTGAGGACTGGAGGAAGACTGGAGGAGGACTGGCAGAGGACTGGAGGAGGATTAGAGGAGGACTGGAGGAGAACTGGAGGAGGACTGGCTGAGGATGCGAGGAGGACTGGCTCGCTCCACCACTGGCCGGGCAGTCCCTGCCTGGCCAAGTGTGGCTCTGGTTGGAGACATGGGTGTGGTGAGCCGGGAAGCCAAGCACCCTTGCACTTCAGTGCACCCCAGGAGGTCCTCTTTCTGATCGATGAAGATGGGCAAACACGGGTCTTTGCCCTGCTTTATGGAGTCTGCGGGGGCTCACTTTGCCATTCTGCCATGTTCCGGACACTCCTGCAGCTCCAGCTCATCATTCACAGTGGACGCCAACGGCCTGCCATACCGGGCAGGTTACCCCAGAAGCAGCGGGCCCTACCTGCAGCTGACACTCCTCTGGCATCCATCACCACGGGTTGGCCTCTAGAAATCACCAGATGTCTCTCTTGTCACTAAGGCCCATGGCCACCCATCACATTCTCAGAGCCCCAAGCAGGGGCAATTCCGTCGGAGAGGCAGGACTCCGGTAGGCTTCCTCTCCTCCGCCAAGACAGGTGGGTAAACCTGCGGGGAGTCAAGTTCCTGGCCATGGTTACTGGAGAAGGTGCCCAGAGGTGAGGCCAGTTGCCCCAGTGCCGAAGCAGCCCGAAGATGCCCTCGTGCCCACACATGTGGCAGTTCCAGGGATCTTCCTTTATTGCCATGTGGACAGCCCCCGACCCCACCAAGAGACCCACATACTCCACACAGAAGCACCTGCAGCAGTTGCTGTGCCCGCACACAGGCACCTCTCGCCCCCCACAGCAGACGGGGTGGTAGGATGGATGGATAGCCATGGTCTCCATACTGGTACGCACATACCAGGCAGCAGTTCTTGCAGTCCTAGCCCATTCCACCATGAACAAAGGCTGCTCCAGAGAGGCCTGGAGGCCCCCGCATGAGATGCAAATGCACCTTAGACACCAGCGTTCTCTTCTGCACTCATCAATGGTCTCCTTGACCTTGCGTACTCATCAATGATGTCCTTGACCTTGGGTGTTCATCAATGGACTCCTTGACCTTGGGCACTTATCAATGATGTTCTTGACCTTGGGTGTTCATCAATGGACTCCTTGACCTTGGGCACTTATCAGTGATGTCCTTGACCTTGGGTGTTCATCAATGGACTCCTTGACCTTGGGCACTTATCAGTGATGTCCTTGACCTTGGGTGTTCATCAATGGACTCCTTGACCTTGGGCACTTATCAGTGATGTCCTTGACCTTGGGTGTTCATCAATGGACTTCTTGACCTTGGGCACTTATCAGTGATGTTCTTGACCTTGGGTGTTCATCAATGGACTCCTTGACCTTGGGCACTTATCAGTGATGTTCTTGACCTTGGGCTTCTCGGAGGTACTCTTGGGGACCTTTTGGGTGGGGGTGGTGGTGTGTAGGCAGCTGCCTCAGGCTCCACCCACATGTCAGTGTGAACCTCCTTGTAGGGCCTCTTCCCCTCTTCCCATGGCTCCAGGACGGGGCCCCCCAGGGCTGGTACCCCGCCGGGGCCCATTCGATCATTTGCTTGTTCTGTACCTCCACAGCCTCAGCAGTGTCACTGTGGTCACTGTCGTGGCAGGCTGCCCCGCTCAGGGCTCCCTGCAGGACTTCGAGATGGCTTTTTGCTACTTAGGCTGCTGGTTGTAGGTGGCCCAGTGGAATACACTACAGAAGGAGCTCAGCGGCATCGTCTTCTCCACACACACCACTGAGAATTTGCCGTGTCTGAGCCACATGACCCAGTGAGTGGCTTCAGCCACTTGGCTCTGGCCGGTCATCCACCAGATCACAATGTGGCCTGGCCACCAGGAGAAGCCCCGAAGTTTCCCCCACACCAGCTCCCCATGTCAAAGCCGCGGCCATCCTCATACTCAGCTCATCATCAGCTGCTTTGGTGGCATTCTTGTTCCCAGCATAGGCCCCCCCGGCAGTCAGGCGTGGCTGCCACAGTGGGGGATGCAGAATCAGAGGATTGCTGCACAGCTGGTGGGCTGGCTTCCTCCACCTTCCTCCACCTGCCTCCCCCCGCCCCTCCACCCCAGATCCATGGTTTTCTTCCACAGCATTCATCACTGCAATTATCTTGGTTTTTTTCTCGGCCCATAAGGCCAGGTGCAGCCCTCTGCCGTCTGTCTCAGGTGTTCTGACATTTGTTTAAACCTAAGGCAAGTCTTTCCTTGTTCTTCCATTGAAAAACCTTTGTGTCTTTAATAGTAATTTTATATAAGCCATCGGTAAATCATACTCATTTTTTTAGCTTCCGATGGAAACTAGTTTCTCCCAAGACCAATTAGTGAATAACACTTGTCTTTAGTCTTGGAAGATACTCAAAATTCTCAGCCAATAAACAATTACTATATGCTTTCTGAATGCACAGAATCATACTACCCAAGGATTGAGGATGCTTTATAATTGGAATTCAGAGCAACACAGCTGGTTTACATGAGTCAGCATCACAACACAAGCTCTTGGTGTCTTTTTAGGGGATAATTTGAATTCTGGGAGAAGATGGCTGAAACCTTTCACAGGAACACTGCATCCACCCAAATGCGTTCAAGTGATACATTCAGGGAGAGCAGGATGTGGCAGGGGTTTTGTGGGAGAGTCGCTATCTTTCTCCTAGAAAGGTTAAATCTGAGATTGGATGGGTACAGCAGTGTCTATGGAATAAATACTACAGTTACTCATTCCTATGGACCTGAGAGGCAGAGGACATCAGACAAGAGGACAATTAGACAGTAGCCCAGGGTAAGACTATAATAAGGGAGGATTGCCTGGCTGGTGGGCTGAGAGAAGACTGAAACCTAGATGGCAGATCAGGGTTATTAAAACAGCTCAATCAGGAAGGGAGGATGGGAGAACCCCTGAATTGGAGTGTGGAGGTACAGGGTGAGGAAGTTCCCAAGTTTATGCGTGAATATATGAATCTGGACTCCTGTGTGTAGGTAGTAGAAACACTACAAATACCATTGCTGTGCACTGATGAGCAAGCACTCAATCCACGTGCCTTTCCACTTACTTCCCATCATTCCCTTGCCCTCGCTGCATCATAGAACTCGGTACCGAAATTACTGCCATGTGTTTCCCTATCCTACAATTCTTTCAGCTCACCATGTGATGAGGGCCCTCAGCAAACAGCAAACTCCTTAGGACTAGAAGAGGAGCACTATTTACGTCTTGCTCAACGTCTGGCCCACATCCTGATATGGATGAGGGCTCCACAGACATTTGTTGACTGTATTACTATTTGATCTGGGAAACTGGATACCCAGGAGAGGAAGGGGGCTGTGTGGGAGTGGCAGGAGAGAATGACTGGAGGGATGAGGCTTTGTTCACATGCAATGATTCCAAGTTTTCTTTGTCATCCTAGGCACCACACATAAGGAACTGGAAATTCAAATGCTGGGCTTACCCAAGCCACAGTTTTCTAAGGACTGAAATGAGACATAGCTTTTGCCACTTCTCATGGTTCCTTCTACATTTTACTAGTCTCTCTTTTCTCAGCATAGCCTTGTCTCCTCCACACCCCTGGATTTATACATGGGAGACTGGGATGTGATTTCTCACTTAGAAAAAGAAAGTATATTTTTGGAGAAAATGCACTGAAGGTGAGAAGCAAATGAAGGAAACAAAACACCATCAATACCACAATTCTCAAATAGCCTAAATACCAGATAGTTGTCTTGTTCTTGCTAAAATAATGTTTTCATTCAAAACCACAGTATTGAGTGGCATGAACTAAAGTCAGAACAAATTGCTAGACCTTCTAGACTAGGGTCCATACGCATGGGTTCCCCATTCCACATCAATCACTTTTCTGGATGCTTATGGTGTTTACAGTCACTTACTTTTGTAAAGAGAGTTACAGTCATCGGGATAATGGCTAGCACATATTCAATTGACTTTGCTTCCCATGGGTTAATTGATGAGCACATCTCCATGTCACATGTCACATCTCCAGGCTGGCACTAAGACCTTCTGTCTGCAGTCTAAGTCTTCCTAGCATGATGCTCTGCAAACCCTGAGTTTATTTCTCCACTATTATTTACAGAAACTGAGGAACTCAAAATAAACACATGCTACAAAAGTTTTGGGGAAATGTGGTTAAATTTTTCCCTAGAAAAATTGCAATGATTTTTTTTATTCCTATCAGCAGGGTGGCCAATTATCCATTTTCACTCCCATGGAAATAATAGTAAGAATACTAGACACACACACACACACACACACACAATTAAGATATCAAATGTCTTGTTCATCTGTTTAAATTCTTATTTTTATAATTACTGGGGGATTGATTTCACCCTATTGACTTTTCTCCATGAATGATTTATTGCTCAGGTTTTTTGGAAAAAAATTTAAATCAATTTTAAAAATTGTCTCCAAATAGCTGTACAAAGGGGTTACACAGTAGCATGTTGATGTATGTATACAATACATATTTGTATGAGTCTGATGTTCATCTTATTCTATGTCTATAATTTATGCTTTTACTTATATTCAACATGTCAATGTAGGGATACAATGCCTCCTGATCTGTCACCTCATCCATCATTCTCACCATCTGTCCTAACCCCACCCATCTCCTCAAGTTTCCTACCTCCTTTCCCACATATGTACATTGAATATTAACACCATGTTTTCCCAGCATTCAAAGAATGATTTTTATGGTGATAATGATTTTATCTCATTTGTACATTTATTTAGAACTAAAGTTTATGAGATTATGTGATAATTAAATATACCAATTATAAATTTAATTCTATATATTCCATTTTTAAATTTTATAATTGTATTTTCTTTTAATTAGCTGTACTTGTGTTACCACTCAACAAACCAATTTTTAGGGGCCGGGAGTTTGGCCTAGTGGTAGCGTGTTTGCCTAGCATGCACGAAGACCTGGGTTCAATTCCTCGGTACCACATACATAGAAAAAAGCTGGAAGTGGTGCTGAGGCTCAAGTGGTAGAGCTCTAGCCTTGAGAAAATCCAAGGACAGGGTTCATGTCCTGAGCTCAAGCCCAGGACTGGAAAAAAAAAATTAACATACCATTTTTTAAGTGCAGTGCATTGGAGAAAACATTTGATTACAAGTTTGGAAAAGTTCTCTAAGAACTTCTAAAGTCTTAGATCATTTCTTACATTATTTTATTATGAAGTCTGTGGTGATTTTAGAGCAGATCTTTTCTGCCTTAAAACATGTAACTATATGCCTCTGAGTTTCCTTTAAAACATTTTTATTATAAATTTATTCATTAGCAATGGTAGGAAAATCTTCTGATAGTCTACATTTCTAATATCCCCATTCTTAAATAAGCATTAGCTTATTTATCTTTAAGCAGTTAGACAAAGGGGTTTCAATCCAATGTGTCAGTTTATGAGTAAATGCATCTTAATATTGCCGCTTTCATTTTCTCTCCTATCTCTGTGAATTTCATCCATCTCAAGTTTCCTAATTGCATTTTCACATATATACATTGAACATGATGGTGACATTTTTCCACTCTTTATTTGTCCCCTCCTTTGATCTCACTCTCTAACACCTCCAGTTCCAGTTTCCTGATAACTGTTTTGTTAGATGGTAAGTTAGTTGTTCAAAGCAGTTGCACCACCGAAATACTCCTCTGCATAAATTATACTTTAGCAAATACATTTATGAATCCATGCTTATGACCTTGTATGTGTTTACATATAAATTAGATCTAACCTCTGCAAATGTTAGAAAACATATTTTATTCATCTACTTCTTTCTCTCTCTGCTGTGCTATGTCTCTACCAATCTATTTTAAAGTATTTTTTTAATTCCACAACTTATATGAAAAGACTTATCACAACATATCTACCCCCAGAAGTCATATTCTGATAACTGCAGTCAACAATAATGATTTTTAAATAATTGAAACGAGGTAGGATAGAGTCTCTGCCTAAAATGAACTAAAACTCAAAGGTAATAGTAAAATATCCAAACCTCGGGAATTAAATAATCCACTTCTAGGTAGCTTATGTGTCAAGAAGAAATTATCAACAGAACTGAAATAAACATAGGCCCAAATATAAATGAATATAAAGCACATGCAAATTTTCAATGTGAATGTCCAGTTGAGACAATGTGGTACAGATTCAGATTTTTCTGCTTCTCCCTGCTATGCCCTATTACTATCTCAAGACACGACCAGAGGCCATGTTCAACAGGTGGTAAAGAGGAGAGGTTGAGAGTCTAGGGCTGGAAGAATACAAATGGATGGGGTCTGATGTCACTGTAGCCCCTATCTCAACATTATTGATCCCCAACACAGGTTAGTCCAATGGATCCATTCTCTTCAAGTACTGAGTGAATGCTTCTCATGTTGGCCAGACTGATGCCACAGATAACGGCTGAGAACTTTTCTAGAAATATGTAGCCAATTGAGGTGCTCTCCTTCCTTACTAGGTCTAAGATTTTTGGGTGTGGAGGTAAATCACACCAGGGTTTACATGTGCGGATGTCAGGTGAGAGCAAACCATTGCAAATATCCAGTCAAGAAGTCTCTTCGTAGGCAATCCAAAATTTCATATGGAATAATAAAAGACCCCGTATAGCAAAAACACTTCTTGGCAGAAAGAACAGCGCTGGAGGAATTTCAATTCCAAACTTTAGACTCTATTACAGAGCTATAATTCTCAAAACAGCTTGGTACTGGCACAGGAACAGGCCTGAAGACCAATGGAATAGAACTGAGGACCCAGGCATTAAACCACAGACCTATGGCCACCTAATCTTTGACAAGGAAGCCAAAAAAATAGAATGGAAGAAAGACAGCCTCTTCAACAAGTTGTGCTGGCAGAACTGGTTAAGCACCTGAAGAAAACTAAAGCTGGATCCTTCTTTGTCACCTTGCACTAGAATTAACTCCAAATGGATCAAAGACCTGGAGGTAAAAGCTGACACACTGAAAACTCTACAGGAAGGAATAGGAGATACACTAGGCCTCCTTGGCACAGGTCGAAACTTTCTTAATAAGGACCAAGAATCACAACAAATCAGAGAAAGGCTGGATAAGTGGGACTGCATTAAACTGCAGAGCTTTTGTATGGCAAAGGACATAGCTAGTAAACTAATCAGGAAGCCTACAGAGTGGGAGAAGATCTTCACCAACCAAACAATGGAGAAAAGCCTCATATCTAAAATATATCAACAACTCAAAAAATTGAATCACTCCAAAACTAACCTCCAAAGTAACAACCATCCCATTAAAAAATGGGCCAAAGACTTAAAGAGAGTCTTCTCTGAAAAAGAAACAAAAATGGCCTATAGACACATGAAGAAATGCTCCACATCTCTGGTCATAAAAGAAATGCAAATCAAAACAACTCTAAGATTCCACCTCACTCCAGCTAGAATGGCCAGGATCAGGAAAACGAATAACAACAGATGCTGGAGGGTATGTGGCCAGGAGGGATCACTACTACACTGTTGGTGGGAGTGCAAACTCGTCCAACCACTATGGAAAGCAGTGTGGCAGTGCCTCAAAAGGCTAAACATAGAGCTCCCCTATGACCCAGCAATTCCACTACTTGGCATTTACCCAACCACCCAGAAACAAGGACATACTAAACCCACTAGCACAACAATGTTCATTGCAGCGCTATTCACCATAGCAAAGATATGGAACCAACCTAGATGTCCCTCAGTTGATGAGTGGATCAACAAGTTGTGGTATTTGTACACAATGGAATTCTATGCTGCTGTCAGAAAGAATGACATTGCCCCATTTGTTAGGAAATGGAAAGACTTAGAAAAAATCATATTAAGTGAAGTAAGCCAGACTCAAAGGAACTTAGGCTCAATGGTTTCCCTCATTCGTCATAATCAGTAGAAACCTTGGGCTCTACTAGCAGAGATTTGCAATAGAGCAAAATCTTGATACATAAGGACATACAATGTGAAGCTAATTGAAAGGACTTCCAGGATAGTGAAACAAAAGCCATATAATGAATGATTGTTGTCCTTAATGTACTATGTTGTCTCTCATCTCCTTTGCTGTCCCTTGGTTATCTCATATTGGTATAGTATCTCACTTTGTTATCTGATATATTGAATTTATTTGTATTTGGATATTTGAAATTTGATAGGGAAGGGGGGAAAACCAAGACGGGTGGGGGGTGTGGGGGGGGAGGGAAATGGGTACCAAGACATGTGAAAGGGTATCAATGTATGTGAATTAATGCACCTTCTATCTGGCAAATATCATGTAACCCTTTTACTAATTACAATAAAAAAAAAACAAAACAAAAAAAAGAAGTCTCTTCGTCCCCTCATCTTCCTGACAGCTTTCTCTTGATCAGAACACAGAACCAGGCAAGTAGTTTACCAAAAGGACCACAGTTTCCATAAAGAACCCAAGAAGTGTGGGATTTTGTTCCACTGATCTGATACTATTTATCCCTTCCAAAGGCCCCCATAGCCGTCATCCCTGAGAGATTTCTGGACCTCCTCCTGGAGAAACTCTTTTTGCCAATTCAATTAATAGTGACTGGATTAGTAGGAACCTCATATCACTAAGTAAATGTGACAGACAAAAATCAGACAGGAGAGGCTCTGAAGACCACATTGTCACTGGAACCACAGTTTATAAATGCAGATCAAGTTTTATGTACCAAACATAAAGGAAATGATTATTAAATAAAAGAGTTGCCTAGAACCAGGGGCCTTGTGGCACTGTAGAAAAAAATGTGTCCAGTAGAAACCTACTGTTCCCATAAGAACCAAGAAGACAAGTGAGCGCCAACAGAGGGCAACAATAAGATATATTTAATACTGTTTTATTTTTCACTGTTTCCTCTCTCCTTCCCTCCCTACCCTCCCTCCCTCCCCTCCCTCCCTCTCTCCCTCCCTCCCTCCCTCCCTCCCTCCCTCCCTCCCTTCCTTCCTTCCTTCCTTCCTTCCTTCCTTCCTTCCTTCCTTCCTTCCTTCCTTCCTTCCTTCCTTCCTGTACTTGGTATTGGACTCAAGACCTCTTGCTCTTTTTGGGATTTTTCATTCAAACCTTGTGCTCTACCACTTGAGTCATATATCTACTGCTTTTTATTTTCTCTTCTTTTCTTGCTGGTTATTTTGTAATAATGTTCACATGGACTTTCCTGCCTGCACTGGCATTGAACCCCAGTCCTCAGATCTCAGCTTCCTGAGTAGTAGGGATTACAGCACCAGTACCTGGGTCTCTGTTAGAAGTCTTTAAGGATATGGATGTTAAATTTCTCTTTAAGTTTTTTTTTCTCATTTCCCACTTTTCTGAAGAGTATTTTTACAGGGCAGAGAAGTGTAGCGAGAGTTCTTTTCTTCTAGCACTTAAAAGGTATTGGGTTCCATTCTTTCCTCCTCTTCTTTTTAAATAAGAAGTCTCATATATGAATTGATGTTCCCTCTTATGTAATAAGATGTCTATCTCTGGGTAATTTTAGTGTTCTTTTGTTTTTGATTGTAGAATTTGGATTATGATGTGCTTTTGCTTACATTTGGGACATTGATCCTGTTTGAGATTTGCTCCAATTTGGGGGTCTTTTAAGTGTTTCGCAAAATTTGGCAAGCTTCCAGCCATTAATTAGCTCATCCAAAAGTCTTGCTGTCCTATCCTCTGTTTCCTGTCTTTCTGGCACATCAATTATATATTTTGTTATTGCCTCACAGTCCCTGAGGTTCTTTTCATATTTTTACATTCTATTTCCTCTCTGTTGTTTGAGTGAATTCTAATTTTCTGTCTTCAATTCACTTATTTTATTTCTTTTATCTCCACTATTGGGCCCATCTGGAGATTTTTTTCTCCTCTTGCTTTTGTATTCTTGGTTGTATAATTTCATTTAAGCCTCTTTTTGTGCGTGTGACTATGTGTTCTTGATGAATTTCTTTTTCATCTTTTTGTATTTATTTATAATAGAATTTTTGATAGCTGCCTTAAAACTCTTGAAAGATATTCCAACAACTAATCTATATTGTTCTACACATTCATCAAATGTACAACCCCAATATCTTCACTGACCATTGCTTTGAAAGATATTTTAATACTGAAAAATAGCATCTAAAGAATTATTACAAGTTTAGCTGAGATACAGAACAAAAACAAATAAGGTAAAAGTTAAATTTTTATTTTTTTCTTAAGAATAAATAAGTAGGTAGGTACCAGAGACTCAGGCCTATAATCCCAGGTGCTTGGGAAGCTAAGATTGGAAAGATGTCAGTCTAGGATCAGCCTGGGCAGAAAAGTCCATAAGATCTGTCTCCTTCCCTAGCTGGGCTCAGAGGGGAGAGGCTGTCATATCAACTACATAAGTAGTTAGAACTGGGAAGATCACATTTCTTGGTCAACCTGGGCAGAAAATCCAGAAGACTCTATCTCTAGAGTGAGAATCCTGTTATTCTCAACAATACAGGAAATCTGAAGTAAAGCAGACTGCAGCTCAGACACACACCTGTGTGGGAAGTGAAGCCCTATCTCAAAAATAACTGGTCAAAATGGGGCTGGAGGTTTAAATAATAGAGCTCCAGCCTAGGAAGTGTAAGGCCCTGAGTTTAAAATATAGTACTGCTCCAACCAAATTTTTTTAAAGTTAAATAGTAAAAACAAAACCAATCCTGATAGGTAAAATGGATCAACTTAAAAAATTGATGTGATGAAGAATAATTATTCAGTTTTGAAAGAACTTCCTGGTAGATCACACAATGTGAGGAATATTTAATTCCAACGTGAAGCAAAGGATTGCAGGGTGAAGAAAGTATAAACAAAATTTAATAGCTTGCAAGGTTGCAGGCCGAAGTTTACCATGTTTCTAAAGGAAAATGGGACAAAAATGTACCAGTCATCTAAAGAGAATATAATAGTCCTCAATACTCTGTGTGATACATCAGGTACAACTGGTCAACCACCTTTGTGACTACAATCCATGCAGACAGGAGGATGAGAGAGAGCAAGACAGGAAGTGAGGCTGGATGCAGCCCACAGTGTGTTCAGCAGGAGAGGCCAAGTCTACATTCTCATTCTCACAGTCAGAGCAGAGTATAGTTCAAATATATCCAAGAATGCCCAGCTCTGAGAATGGACCTTACACTGGTGACTGTAATTTTCCTCATTTTCTTTTGACTCCTTTCTGGCTGATACCTACTCAGTAGTAACATCCATCATTCCTTCTTGAAAATTAGTCCCAAATAAGTACAAAGGCAACATCTGCTTTATTTGTCCAAACTGGGGGAGGAACATGTGAAGAGACATTGAAATTAGTACATTTTTCTGAGTTTCGTAAATAGTTTCTGTTTAGCTTTAAAAAAAAAAAAAACTATAGGTGTGGCCTTGCCCATCTCTCAACATTTTACTATACAGAACACAAAAGCATCATGGGAAGAGCCATTCTGGGACCAAGTTTGGAGCCTGGAGCAAATGTGATTTCTCATGTAGCATCTGGAGCCAGTGAGCCTGAGTGATGCCACATATAGTGACTCCTCATCTGGCCAAACCTGGCTCCAAATTCACATGTCTAAATGCCTAGTACACCAGCCACTCCACAACCGGTGAACCCCTGCCCTTACACGCACATTAACTGGAAACATCCCCTCACCCTGTAATGCCATGTTCTGCATTTACCCAGAATCTGGATGCATTGTTGGTATTTAGTAATCCAAACCATCACTGAAGAAAGTACTTCTCTCCTGAAAGTCATTATGCTTAGAATTCACCTTTCATCTGTCTCATCAGAATCTCCTCCACCAAGCCAGCATTACTCCTTCTTAGAACTGCCAAGGGCTCAGATCACAATCAACAGAAACCACCCCAAGAGTCATAAGCCCTCCATTCATAGGAAATAGTCCTGGGCTCTTCCCCAAAACCCCACAGAAGCCTGGTCTAAACTTTCCTCTTGCCATTTGAATTCCAATTCTGAGTCTTATCTGGCATAGTGCGGTGGGACCCTCCAGGGTAATATATTTTTCTTCCATGATTTATTTGTGTGGTCATTCAGTTACCGCCATAAATGGAAAGCTCTTCCCTTCTCCACTTCAAGATTAAGGAAAAGAAGTGTCTTTGAACTTGGAAACACAGTCTTTAAGGCTTTCATGTGTAAGATGGAGCCAGTTAATGCCTTCCCAGGAAGGACCTGCCAAGGTGATAGGAGTCAACACAAATTTCACAGACAAGGAGGTAACCACAGGCATGAGATCCCATTCAGTCATTTGTCTATGTCATTTCTCACTATAACGCAGCAGCACTCCACCACTGGGTACCCACTAATTGACTATACAATGGCATAAATGGACTACAGAGTAGCCACTTAAATTCCCCTCATCCACAGGATGTTGAAGTAATGTGTGGCTTTGAGTTTTTATATTATTATTAGCTGTGGGGTCTTGCTGTTTGGTGATTTTTTTATAGGTTGAGTTTAATGATATTCACCACTTAGCTCATAAAAATGGCAGTGTTTTATGAGGAAATGCACCAGATTTTGGGCCCATTGCCGAATGTGGCATTTCTCAGTCCGAAAGATGATCAAAACATATGCTCCCACTCTGGTCTCCTGGCAAAGGCACAAAAGCAAAGGCAAAAGCAAAGGCAAAGGTAAAAGCAGTGCCATGGTAGCTGTCTAGCTTGCAGGAGTGCGTTGTCAATTTGTATTTGTTGAGTGCTGGCTAGGAACTTACAACAGAAAGAACTAGAATTGGGGTGTGTGTGTGTGTGTGTGTGTGTGTGTGTGTGTGTGTTGTGTGTGTGTGTATGTGTGTGTGTTGTGTACTGTATGTTTTCTGTGACTCTACGAGTTCTACGATCAGTGAATTAACATTGATGGATCTAGGGTCTCAGGAAATCTCAGCTTTACCTACAACCCCATCCTAGCTCTCCCAAAGCACCAACTGGTATTGATGGAGAAGTATATCCAAGAGAAAGGCTAGGAAGCTGTGAGCACGGGAGAAATCTATTGCGCACCTAAGTACCCACTCAAACACAGAAGGCTCCTAGCCACTGTCAGAGCCAGAGATGCTGGGTCTTAGCAAACTTTCCTTTCTACCAAAGTGTTAATGTGCTTTGTTTTTTTCCTGTAAGGTCGGGGACAAGGTGAGTTAGTGCTAACATCTGTGGCTTTCTGAAATCCCACCTTTCCCAATCACATATCATTTTAAAGAATGGTGCCGGAAAAATTTGAACCACATGGGGAACCCACATATCAAGGGAAAAACAAAACATTTCCAAGAAGGTTTTTACAAAAAACAGCAAACTTCCTTCTCTTATCTTTTCTTCTTGTAAATATTGTTTGATTCGTACTGAATTCCCAAAGTGGAGTTTATTACACAGAGCTTTCATTTGGACTAAGAGTATTTGTATACAATTTTGTATGGTTTCCGTGGAAAAAGTGAATAAAACTGAGTTGGATTATTGTGGTTTTAAGGATTAAATGTCAAATCCGCCTTGGTGAATTTGCATGGAAAATTTATGGCTGCATGACCTTCTTTCCTACTAGAAAAAAAATCTTTGGTCTTTCACACCCCATACTGGACTTAGAAAAATAATATATATTTGAATAATCAAGGAAAACAATCCAGTGTGGGTTTTTTTCTTTGCAGATGTGGGGCTTGAACTCATGGCCTTGACACTGTTCCTAAGCTGTTTTGCTTAAGGCACTCTACCACTTGAGCCACAGTGCCACTTCTGGTTTTTGAGTGGTTAATTGGAGTTAAGAGTCTCCTGGGGACTTTTTTCCATAAGCTGACTTTGAAGCAGGATCCTCAGATCTCTACCTCCTGATTAGCTAGGATTATATGCATGAGTCACCAGCACTGGGCCTCTAGTATGTTTTAATGGGTATGCTGATGTCAGATGATAAACAAGAAGTGAAAAAAGCACATTAGAAATTTGGGGTCGGAGGAAATATATGGCCTCGTATGTACGCTGTATATTCCTAGGAAAGAGAGCTGAGGGGCACAACTTACCCCAGGCCTAAACAGCATTACCTGATTCCCTTAATGAGTATCTTATCCAGTAGCGCCTCTCAGCTGTAGGTTTAGCAGGTGGAAGTGACTGTCCTAGGCTCTGTGATGTTCCCGTTATTTTCAGAGCCACATTTGTCCCTGAAGGCCAAGTATATTTCTCTAAGATGTTTGTTTCAGTGTCTGCTTAGAAAAGGGCCCCTCTGCCACCCTGAGCAAAGACACTACAGGAGTCCCACGAGAAATCTATTGTCCTTTTCTCTGAACCTTTTATCATCAAACTCTACATTTCCAACTCTAAAAATTTGTACTGTCAAGATATTTTGTAAATTGTATATTGTCTGTCTTTCTCTTTCTGTTCTATCACTGAGGGGCTTGTGGCGTATGGCCAGTATTCAGTACATTTTATCTCATCTCATGTACATACATGTGACTATAATGGAAGGAGAGTGTGCCAAAGGTATGAATTCCAACTTCTTGTCATTCTCAATGACTCTCGGAGCACTGCTGTTCTTCACTGGTTTCCAAATGCCTATTGCTCACAGATACACGCTGGCCTGAAAATGGAAACCAAACTCAAAAAGCCAAGCTTGCAGCCTTGCCATGTCCAAATGGCTCTGATATTGTCGCTCTCACTGTAACCTCTTTGATCTCAAATCTCAATTACAAACTCACCTTCAGTCACAGAAAGCAGCTGAAAATTGCCTGCCTGAAGGTGGCCAGTCCACACAAATCCAAACTCATTGCATATCCATTTCACTGCTTTCACAAGTTGATCCGTGCTGCCTTCCCTCTGTGAGAACATTCCTAGTGACATAGATCCAGTGCCCTGCCTGCACAACTGGACTTCCTCCTTCTTCCATTGGCCAGCCCCGGGGCTGTCCTGCTGTCCTTAATGGACAGATGCTTCTGCCTGCAAATGGCTCAGCCTTGGGAAAGGTCTGGTTATGCCCACCTGGGACCAATTGCACACAGGAGATAGCAGTTCCATCACTTGACTGTGGAGCTCATCTCAGGACTCCTCACAGCACCTATCATGTGCCACAATCACAGCTCTATCTTCTTGAGAGCTGGGACCCTTGTCTTGTTTTTATCTCATGTCATCTCATTAGTGCCTAACCAACAGCCAATCTCCAGTTTGTAGCTGCTATTCTTATTGTGAAGGTTCTGATGGTTATAAAATTGGATAATAGATTCATTACAATATGTCTATGTGTGGGCCAGGAGTTTGGCCTAGTGGTTAAAGTGCTTGCCTAGCATGCATGAAGACCAGGGTTCGATTCCTTGGCACCACATACATAGAAAAAAAGCCGGAAGTGGTGCTGAGGCTCAAGTGGTAGAGCTCTAGCCTTGAGAAAGTCCAAGGACAGTGCTCAAGCCCTGAGCTCAAGCCCAGGACTGGAAAAAAAAAGTCTATGTGATCCACTATTATTCTTTGCCTTAGACATACAAAGATGTTGGTGATTTTTTTTTTTGTGTGTGGCTGATAGGGCTTGAACTCAACCTGAGCACTGTCCCTGAGCTCTTCAGCTCAAGGCTACCACTCTACTCTTGAGCCAAGCCCCGCCTCCCATTTTCTGGAGCTTAATTGGAGATAAGAGTCTCTGGTCCTTTTGTACCTGGGCTGGCTTTGAACCCTGATCCCCAGATCTCAGCCTCCTGAGTAGCTAGGATTACAGGCGTGAGCTACCATGCCCTGCCTGGTGTTGGTGATTTGACAGCCACAAGAAACAGTTACAGATGATACTGAAATATCAAAAAGGAAATCACTTTTCATCCTCTCCCTCCCTTCCACAGTGTATTTTATTTTGGCCATGCTGTTTTAAATGGTTAAATTCTAAAGGCGATATGCAGAGGGGTTAGTGTTACACAAGTCAGGCAAAGAGTTCATTTCTTTCTGGACAATGTAACCCATTCCCTCACTCTCTCCCAGTTTTCCCTCCCATCCACACCCACAATTGTTGGTTTTCAACACAGTGGCTAGTGAGTACCACTGCTGCATTTGTTCCTGCTTTGTCCATCCATTTCTGTGACCCTCCCATTGTTTTGTTTTGTTTTTTTCCTCACGATTACTGGGGACACTGAAGTGGGTGTTGCACAAATGTTTGAAAGGGCACTCACCTTCCAGTGGGGGATCATGGCTGAGCCTGTGATCTGAATCCATATGTGTGGGAGGGCAGAGCGAAGGGAAAGAAGAAGAAAGGGGAAACCCAGATGAAGACATAACCTTTCTCCAAAGTCACCCTGAAAGTCCTACTTTTACATTTCCATGTTAAAAATAAAGTTGGTGTTGTCTTATCCATAATTGGCGATGGTGATACTTTGGAGAGTTGGCTTCATCAAGGTGCAAATTCCTGTTTCCAAGGCCTCATTTGTCCCTCAGTGGGTGAAAGCAAGGAAAGAATGTGGGCAAAGTAGCTCATGCCTGCTATCTCTGCTATTTTAGCTACTGATAAGGTTGAAATCTGAAGATTGTGGTTCAGGAAAGTCTGTGAGATTAGCTCCAGTTTATCAACAAAAAGCAGAAAGTGGAGCTCAAGTGGTAGAGCGGTCGCCTTGAGCACAAAAGCTCAGGGACAGCACCCAGGCCCTGAGTTCATGCCCCAAGACTGGCAAACAATTAAATGTATGTGGATAGAAGACTGGCCCCCATCTGACTGGATGCTGTGGGCCTAGGGATGGCCTGAGCCCTGGAATCCTGAGTAACACAAAACTTTTTCAGAGAAAAAGTATGTAACAAATACAGGACAATTTGAATTGCTGCAGGAGAGGGAGACCCTACTTTGTGGCAGAAAGAGTGAAGGATGGTTAAACATCCATTTGTTAGCTGTACTGGAGCTGTGAAGGAATAAAAAACAGAGGAGAGAAGAGCATAGCAAAGGCAGGCATTTCAGAGCTGCCTGGCCTCAATGGCCGCATCTGCCCTGTGTGCCATGTGGCACAAGAGGACAAATGGCCCAGGTGTGGGTGATTTGATGGTCGATCTTGCGGTCACATGGCTTGTGGAGTCCTGCCACTGGAAGAGCTCAGCTGTGTTCCTGGAACTACGGCTGATTCAAATCCTTCCTTCACATAGGGTCTTCTTGAATCCTGCCCATGCTGGACTTGTCCTCCACACTCTTCTGGACAACCAGGGACATATTATTCAGCAGTGAAGAAATGTCAGGAAGCTTGCCATCAACCACTCTCAGTCTTTTATCCAGGTACTTAAAGAGAAAAAGCTAAGGCATGAGCATCACGTGGAACAGAATTTCTCCCAAGGCCCACGGCCTCTGCATTCTCCATTGGAGACATTTCTTTTGCATTATCTCCCTTCATGGGCTCACAGTTCTGGAACTGTGGCCATTCTAGGTCCAGATATATTTTTCATTTCTACCATTTTTTAATGTTCCTTAAAGACACCTTAAGAGAACATATAGCAGACTAATAAGAAAAAAGCAAAGATGTGCATCAGACAGAGTCTCAGCTCTGAGAGAAAGGTGGAGGCTACTGCTGAAAGCTGGCAATCAGAATTTTTCGTCGTTCCACATAGACCTGGTATCTAAAGGAAGGTGATTAACTCTGGTTTATGATGCTGGTTCCCCCAAATCTTCACATAGTTAGGGTCTGAAAGTACTCTCTGGTTCCTCATGGGCTATTTGGACAAGCAAGAGATGCATGTGGGAAAAGTGTAAATTATTTTGGTTCTTTTCTTTCCTTTTCTTTGTTTGCCAGTCCTGGGGTCTGGGCATTGCTCCTGAACTTCTTTTGCTCAAGACTAGCACTCTAGAATTTGAGCTGCAACACCACTTGCAGCTTTTTCTGTGTACATGGTACTGAGGACTCGAACCCAGGGCTTCGCACATGCTGGACAAGCACTCTACCACTAGGTCATTCTCCTGACCCTCCATTCATCTACTGTTTGGTTGTGCAGCAGGCCCTCACTCCACAGAGCATCCAGAATGGTTCTGCTAAGAACCACATCCTTTCTACTGGGACTCTGATGGTAATCCAGGCCAACCCAGACACTTGGCCTCTTCACAGAACAGCCTCTTCTGCAGTTTTATCATCAGGGTCCCATCTATGTTGCCAAGACAAGAGGACTTTGCTTCAGCCATGGCCTGACTCATTCTCAAAATTTTAGAAAAATAGGTTCATCTTTTCCCTTTTGGTAAAAGCCACAATGCCCATTGACTCTACTAGTAGCCGACTCAATGCCATCTTGAGCTGGTGAATGCAGATTAAGCTAACACAAGTGCATTCTTAGGGATAAAAAGCAGCCCCGGTCTGTGTGCATGAGTGTATGAACAGTGAGTATGCAGCTCTTTCAAGCTCTTTGTATGGCCTTCCTAGCTCTATACCTAGCACCTGCAACTTTGCCTTTGAGACCTGATCACTTCTGTCTTCAGAATGTACATACTAGACACTGAGGTGTTTGTCAGTGAGGTTACAAACTTATGCCAAGGTTTTTGTCATGCCTTCTAGCACAGAGAACTATTCCTTTTGTGTCTGAGCTCCGTCTTATTTGCTTTACTTTCTTCACACTCTTCCTGTTTACTCAAGGACCTCTCTCATTCTTGGCTTTTTTCCTCTGTATGTTCAAAGGATGCTGGTGAATGTGCCTTTCCAGTACCCTATGGAAGTCCATCAGTTCTAAATCCTGTTCACTCCTCTGAGGGCCCCTCCATCATCCTCTTCACAACTCATTTCCCTTTCAGCCTCATTCATATGTGGTTGACAAATAAAAACTGAGTGTAATTAGGATGTGTAGCGTGAGGAGTCGGTATGTGTATAAACTGTAATACGACTTGCACAATCAAGCCAGTGAGCACAACCATCATACCCTGTAGTTAGCTTGTGTGTATGTGTGGGTGTATTTCTGTGCAGTGAAACACTTCTCTTCTGCTTTTGGTTTTTTATTGAAAGATTTCATTAATAGTGACTTTTACATTGAATTTCAAATGTCATGTTTAACAAACAAGTATTCAAGAAGGGAATCTAATGCAATCACTGGCACATAAATTTTAGAACATAATTAAAATTAAGCTCAGAGTTTGTATGTCATAGAGACATATTGATCTGTATCATACAACATAATCTCTATAGAGTATATATCCCATCATAGATTTTTATGTCTATGGAGTTATATTTACATCTCCAAGATTGTGTCAATAACCTTGGGTACCTGAATATTGAGTCATCGCTCTTGAACTGTTTGATATCCACATATCAAGGAGACCATGCGCCTTTTGTTTCTTCGGCCTTGGCTTATCTTGCTCAACATGATTTACTCTAATTTCATCCACTTCCTAGCGAATGCCATTATTTCATCTTGTCTGTTGGCTATGTAGAATTCCATTGCATATATGTATCACATTTTTTATATCCATTCATCTGCATTAGAACATCTGGGTTGTTTCTATCGCTTGGCTATTTTGAATAGTGCAGCAATGAACATGGCTGTGCAGGTGTCCTTATCATATCCTGGGTTCTTTTGCTCTTTTAATACACCATTAGTAACTACAGTCAGCAAGCTGTGTAATAGTTCTTCAGTATTTATTCACATTATAACTGAACGTTGTGTGTATTTGTGTGTGTGTGTGTGTGTGTGTGTGTGTGTGTGTGAGAGAGAGAGAGAGAGAGAGAGAGAGAGAGAGAGAGAGAGAGAGAGAGAGAGAGAGAGAGAGCGCACGCACATGTATGCCAGTCCTGGGATTTGAACTCAGGTCCTGGATACTGTCCCTAAGCTCTTTTCCCTCAAGATTAGTGCTTTACCAGTTGAGCCACAACTCCTCTCGCATCTTTCTGGTGTTTAGTTGAACATAAGATTCCCACAGACTTTCCTTCCCAGACTTGTTTTCCAGCCATGATCCTCAGATCTTAGCCTCCTAAGTAGGTAGGATTACAGGTGTGTGTTACTGGCACCCAGCCTGAACAACCTCTTTTGACTATAATCTCCCCAGTCCCCCCACTACTAACCCCTGTAACTTCCAATCCACTCTGAATCATTTGTAGTTTATCTTTCTGTATGTGGCTTCTTCTACTTCACATAATTGCAGGATTGCTTTCCTTTTCAGGCTAAATAGTATTCTTTCCTGTGTATTTGTGTATTTCACATTTGCTATAACTATTCATAGATGATCTAGGATAACTGCTCACTTAGGGTGTCTAGTTTCTCATTAGTTATCCACATTGATCTGCCTCAGCCCAGTCTCCCCTGTTTCATAGCCCATTTAGATGACAGCTTTCAGTTACGATTGACTGTATGAGCACGTAAGTGTGAATGAGTGAAGTTCATGAAATCTGCAAACCAAGAGCGTAGATAAAACAGCTGACTCAACTTCAAGACTCAAGGAGGCTCCAGAAACAGCTGTTGGAGCTGAATCTTGTGGATTGCACAGTTTGTCTTAGACTGTGGATACCAAGGATGGTCTGATAGGCTGTGGCCAGCGCAGAAGTGGGCAGAGAGGCGCAGAGGCCTGGAATCAGTTGCAGAGGGACAGGCTCTGGGTACAACCCATGGTTACAGCACGAGCTAAGGTGGACCATAATGAGCTGGATTAATTTTTTTTAAATGGTAGTGAGTTGTCAATCATATCATAAAAACTTTCAAGGAGACAGGGAAAAGTCACAGATAAAATAGCTTTCCAAGAAACTCAGAAAAGAACACACTAATGTGTTGTATGAATTTTTAAGAAACTTTGTATATTTTTAATGTGGGAGAAAGTAGTCAGAATAAACCTGAGTATATAGAAAAGTGAAAAGTCTAATTCCATTTCTCTAACGAACTAGTTAATGCAAATTAACACATTGCCTAAACAACTAATTTATTAGTGACACATTGCATGTAAGATTCCAGGAGAGTGATACAGCATATTCTACGAAACAGAAAGAAATTTGCTGAGCGTCTCTTAAAGTTGTCATTGAATACGAGAGATTTTACCTGATCTATCTAGCTGTAGTATCTATATTTCATAAGAAGTATTTTCCAGACTGGGTTTTCATATCTCAGAGTTTCAAGTAATTTATTAATATGTTAGTCAGGGCAAGAAGTTAGTTTCTTACTCTTCTATTGAGGGAAAATTCTCCCCTGGATGAATGAAAGCCCTAGAGTTGATGCAGCTAATTTTAGAGTCACAGACTGCCATGATTCACCGGTTACTCTGCTGATGTATTCTCCATCGTCTAATGGAGAGTAAGAGAGAAGGAGCAGCATTATCTAGTGTGTTCTGAGAAATTGTTCAATCCAGTGGGAACTGGAGAACAGCAGAAATTAACATAAAAAGGCTGGAATTCTTCATTGAGACGCAAGAGCCTAATTAAGCTGACCATCATGCTTCAAACGTTTGGAGAGCCTCCACCGCCCTCATCAAGGGCACCTCTGCAGCTAGGGAGTATGTGGGAAAGACAAAAACAAAGTCAGGACTTGAGGAAGGTGAATATTGAGCCCAGTGTTTAAGGCCCATGTTTGTGGTTGTGTTAGATGTACAGCAGGACGCTCAGGTATCATCACAGCACATTCCGCATTCTTACACAGTAATTATCATGACAGTATTGTAAATGGGATGCATTAGTATTTCTTTATAAAAGTAATCTGAAAGATAGATGTTAGGACCTAGTAAACTTCTTTAGTGTGTCGACTGAATGTACTGGAACTTTTTAGTAATACCCACTTTTTTCCATTTGGAGGCACAGTGCCAGGAATAAGTCAAGGAAGTTTTAGATGTTCTTCTTCCTTGGTCTTCCCTACATGTGGGAATGGGCCTTTTGAAGCCAAAGAAGCTCCGGTGAAATGCAGGCACATTATGAGTACATCCTGCAGCTCTGCAAAACTCAGCAAGAATATGATTTATGATGCAATCAAAAACTCAAGATCATAAACAGAAAAAAGAAAACGAGGATTAACAAGCAAAGATCAATGGTATATCTTATATTTAAAATTTTGGTTGTTTTTTTTTTCCTCTCTCTACTATCCTATCAATCCTAACAGTGATTGAACAGGATAAAATCATTGTTTATTCTCCTCAAATCCATGAAGGCAATGTGTGAATGAAGAAAGATCTGAATTGCAGAGTATGCTTAAAATTTTAAAGGTGCTAGAACATTTAATATTGTTTTTCCCAGGGCCAGGAGTTTGTCCTAGTGGTAGAGTGCTTGCCTAGCATGCACAAAGACCAGCGGGGTTCTAGTCCTCGGTACCACATACATAGAAAAAAGGCAGAAGTGGTCTGTGGCTCAAGTGGTAGAGCTTTAGCCTTGAGAAAGCCCAAGGACATTGCTTAGGTTCTGAGTTCAAGGCCCAGGACTGGCCAAAAAAAAATTCAAAAAATTGTTTTTCCAGTTGATTTGTATCTATATCACTTTTAACCAAGTGTGATATCATTGAGATTGTTGTTGTTATTGTTTTTTCCATTCTTCTTGTTAGGGGTGGTATTGGGGACTAACACATTGGGCCCAAGAACTATTTAATGGAGTGGGTGAGGGAGAGTCTCATGGGAGCCCTGATGTACTGGAATGAGCAGAGGCAGGAAGATTCATCCAATATCAGATGCTGATCAGCAGATAGAACCATGGGAGATGCAGAAACACCAGCCAACACGTGGACCAGATTTGATGTTTCTCCTCCAGTCACATCCCCTAATCAGAGTCTGGCACTGCTCTAAGCAGAATCAGTGGTTCTGATGTACTTCTGTACCTTCAGGGACTCAGGAAGGAGTTTGGATCATAGGGGTGGGAGATGAGGGGCTTGCCTGTGAGAGACTAACCTGTAAAATATCAAGGGAGTAGTTGAAGTGAGTGAAGAGAATTGGAAGGTGAATGGAAGAAAATGTGACATGACCCTCGACAGTCAAGGCAGGCAGACTTTAGATGGATGCCCTGACTTCAAAGTGCTCTACTGTGATCCTTTCTGGCACAACTCATTCAGAAAACCCCAGCATCCATGGGAAGAACAGATAATAAATGCTTTTCTCTTTGCCCTTCTTCCACTTGGGTGAGTCAATGGAGAGTTTGGTGGAAATAGAAGAAGGAATTACGACAATTCTGTCTTGTTTGATATTTTGTTTTTCTTTCCCTTCTTTCTGCAGCCTTGTTTTGCGTCCAGCTGTTCATCCAGTTTATAGACACAGTAGGCTCAAGAGCCATCCTGTCCCTTCTCATTCTGACTCTGGTGACTGTGACTGCTGAGACAATGACGTGTTTTATCACACAGGAGCAGATATGATGAAATGTGTTGCTTTCTATGCGATCCTGATGACCACATTAAATACTTGTGTTAGATGTTATTGCAAATATGGCTTTCATAATGCTTCAAAAATACAGCTCCTATGTGCATCTGACCATAAAAAATAATATTTATCAAAATGAACTCCAGGAAATGGAAACAAGAGAGTTTCTTTCTTTGTTGCTGGCTTTGTTTTCTTTTCTTTCTGCCTTGTATGTTTATTTAATCTGTCTTTGGGAGGCTAAGTTGGGCACAGAAATGGAGGAACAAATGGCCAGCAAATGCAGCAGTGGTATTCACTAGACACTATGTTGACAATGAGCTTTATAACTCATGGGTAGGGGCAGGAGGGAAAAATCGGGATAAAGTGAGGTACGAAGTGACACTGTCCAAAAAGAAATGTGCTCTTTCACTGACCTGTGTAACTCTAACTCTTCTATATATCACCTTTATAATAATAAATCATATAGAAAAAAATAAAGTGCCTGTCTTCCACTCTTAAAGGAGAGGGTAAGTTTCTATTCCTTAAAAGGGCTTCCGATATCATCAACACTTGATAGGAAATGGAGGAAAGGGACAAAAGAAATAAGAATAACCCAAATAAATGAGACACAGGTGAGCATAAATCTGTGCCATACACAGGACAAACATGCCATGAGTCTGTTTTCCTGTGCATATCAGCTAAAGGCCATGGCTGTGCTGACCCACCAGGCAGAGTTCCTGTCACCTCTTCCTTTCTCCAGGGAAAGAAGGTCCTTATCAACCATCTTAAGTCTATGCTGATGACAGGAGAAAAGTAATTGGTTGAACAACAACAAAATTAGATCAGACTTTAGAAGACTTCATGTAATTAAGTAAAATCACACCAAAATGTAGAAATAAAGGATATAGAATTCAAGTTTAGAAGAAAGCAGATTTTTTTATTATTATTTTATTTAGAAGGCAGGGGCAGTTGCTGTCTGGCAGCTGGACTGGGTGACTTCATTGCATGGGACAGTGAGGAAGCTGATCTCACAGGCCCCCTCTGGGGGCCACACAGCCCCCGGGCCCCCAGAAAAACATTTCTAGCACATCAACCCCAGCCCAGCCAGGGCCAACCCGCCCCTTGTACTCATCTCTCATTTTCAGAAAATCTATTGGTTTTGATGTAATCATCAAAGGCTAATGGAAAAAAATAATATTATTTCATCGTCTAAGGGAAAAGAAAAGGACATCTGGAATTAACTTTGAAGATACTGACCTCATAGACAACATAGAAGGAAAAAAAATGGAATAAAATCCTCCAGGCAAAATTCAATCAGGAACTAATGGCTGGTCACATAAATTATTTTAACTATTGAGATTCATAAAAAAGGAAATGTTCTCTAAGGACTGGGATTTTATATCTACCTATGTCTCTGATATGCACTGGTACTTCATTTTTTAGAAGAAAGTAGGATAGAAAAAAATTTGAACACAGGCTTTCGAATCTAACAAGTATGGGGCAGGCCCTGATGTTTCAAAACTGTGTTTTGAGAAGGCGTGTTTTGTAGTTGAGAGTTCAGGGTTGCCAGATGAAACACAGGACACAGAGATCTCAGGAAAGCATCAGATGATATCTGGTAGAAGCGTGTCGCGTGGAACATTCTTATATCAAACATCAGTGGTCACTCTGCCAAAATTCAAGTTTAACTGGACATTCTCTGTACATCTGGTAAACTTTACCTGGCACACTCATCTTTGACCATATGAATAAAAAAGATTGACCTGAGACATGAGTGGGACATTACATAGCAGAGAGCTTGACACCTAGAAACTACTCCCAATACTATCCTTCAGTTCTAATTGAAAATAAGAACCATGTGTTGTACATCTGGATAACCTGTTGTCTCACACACTGTTTGAAATCAGTTCTTTTAAAATATGAAGCAAAATCAGAACCAGAGATAATCTCACTAGTAAAACTCACCCAGAGACAAATGGAATCAAGCTAACTATGTGCTGTGTTGTGTAATCGGGTCATTAAAGCACCGTGAGCCTTGCAGTAAGACTCTCTACATCACATACACCCAGAAGCCACAACGAAGAGTTGACCAGTGTCTGCAAGCATATTTATATGTGTGATATGGTATACTCAGAGGCTGAAGTTAGATATGTTAATTTCATGATTCTGTCTTAATATTGGCATTCATCCTGTGAACTCCTTTTGGAACCCAGATAATCCAACAGATCAACATCGTGTGCAGGGGGAGGGGTAGCATCACACACGGCTATATACATTCACACCCAGACAGCACAACCCATATCCACAAAGTAATATCTTTTGTGTTGTCCTTCAATATGAGAAGTCTAAATTTTTATATTGTATTTTTTTTCAGAATGCGATCATACTTTTTTTTCTTTACCACAGCAAATGTTCCTAATTAAAATTAAAAATCGAAATTCAAATACATTCATAACCAGGTTAATTACCCCTTTATGTTTTCTACTTCTTTGCTCAAGTCACCAAACTCCTGCATTTGGAATTAAATGTATGGTGTGTGGTAGGTCTAGAAAAGAGAGAAAAGCGAGAGGATACACAGGTGAATGGAGAGGAGAGCAAGTGTTTGTAGTTAATGCCCCAAAGAGTAAACACTGAAAGACCTATTAGAAATCTCACATGCTTTCTCTTGGGGCATATACATAAATGTTCATTCCTCCTCCCCCCCACCCCACACTTTGTTTTCGAACTTATGACCACAATTAACCTATTATGGTTCCCTGCCTAATGACTGTTACACTAAACTTCAGTCTCTTGTCTCTCTTTAGAACTCCAAACCCATATCTTCAAGTGATGATCAGAGGTTTCTCTGACATCCACTGGCTTGTCAAAAACACACTTTCAAAGCTAAAGTCTCTAGTTTTCTGTCTTGTCCATCCTAAAGCACCCTTCTCCTGTTGTACAATACCCCTATGCAACCCGGGTAGAAAAGAAGACAAGAGACCCTCAGTTCCAGAAGCCTGACCTAGCCAGCCACCCCTAGGTACCCCTCCAGATTCCTGTAGCCTTCTCAATGAGCTTCCCTTTCTTATAAACCATGTGGCCCTCAGTACAAAGAGAAAATTGTCACCAGACAGAACTTCAGAGTATCTTCAAGGAGCCTGCTGTTTCTCAATATGACACAGACATTTGCATCCTCTGGATTATCATTATCGCACACAATGAATGCCGTGTTTCACATCACTCTGGCTGTGAGTATGGGATTTACTAAATGTGTCTATATCCATATACACTGGTGCTGGGCTTGGCAGGAACGCCTCTCCAACATTAGTGGCTATTTCTAACTTACCCTCTCAAGTGGTGCCAATGGATGAACCCTCAAGCAAGCAAATTATCTGTCCACATTTTCAGTAGCATGTAGCACTTTTGCCAATCTGATTTGGGCAAAGACGTTTCTCTGAATATTGGAGAGACTGAGATCTTTTGTGTTTCCAGAGCATTCAGAATCATTCTATGAATTATGGAGATTTACAGTGGTTTATGTTCTAATTTCTCAATCAATTACTCTAATATTGTGGGCATAGATCAGTTTAAATCATTGTACAGTGATTTTTTTTGCCAGTCTTGGGGCCTGTACTCAGGGCCTGACCATTGTCCTTGGGTTTTCTCAAGGCTAGAGCTTTACCACTTGAGCCAGAGCACCACTCCTGGCTTTTTTTTCAATATATGTGCTACCGAGAAATCAAACACGGGTCTTTGTGCATGCTAGGCAAGCACTTTACTACTAGGCCAGACTCCAGGACCTGTACAGTGGTTTTAAAAGAAAATTGATAGATATCAGGATAACTTACTTTCCTTGTTCATGTTTTTCATAAGTTCATCAATTCCTCCTGGAGTTTTCTCCTCCAAGTACATTCTAGAAGAGAGGTATAACTCCTATGGCTCATTTGACAATGTTTTAATTACACTGACTATTGTACTTAGCAGTAATAGATTCATATCTTGGTTTCTCCCCATCATAGAAAGGACTGCTCCATTCTTCATATGGTCTCTTCAATATCTTAAGTAATGCTTTAGTTTCTGCATAATGTTTCCTAAATACTCTGTTGCCTTAGTTGGGTATTCGTTGTATTGTCCTTTCTTTTCTATCTTTTCTAATTGTGTTTCACTGATGTGGTTGATTAATCGCATTGTTTAATATACCAGGTCCTCAGGGAGTTTTTATTTTTATTCCTATGGTTTGTGGATCACAATTCCTCACAGAGCCTTAGTTTAGGAGCTCCTGCCCCCCTGCAACACACATAATATAGTAAGGATAACAGACTCTACCTTAGAAATATTTTGAGTAGTTACAGAAATATATGCTATATGCATTATAGATCACAATTCCTGATATATAACAGGCATGCAATAAACATTAGTTTTTCCTAATTTCTTTTCCCCCACACATGAACAATGAGGAAGAAATTGTATAGGTCAACTCTAATTCAGGTAATCCCTTCCTGCCTCCCGGCAGTTTTGAGAAATTTTAGTTTTGAGAAATTTTAGGATACTTTATCTACTCTGTGTCTATAGCCTACAACCGAGTGGACACCTGACAGATAAAGGAAGAATACAAGAAATAATGAATTCAAATGTACAATACCTGAGAAAGCTTTTCATGGTTTTTTTTTCTCAGTAAAGCATTCAAATAGAAGTTGCTCTTTTGACAAACTTACTTTGGAGCTCCTTTATTTAGTTGAAATGTTGTAAAGCTAATTCTTTTCTACTCAGTCTTCTCGATCCTTTAGTCTTCTTACTTGACCCTTGTTGTGAACCTTACTTTCTCCACATTATCAATCTCTCCTTATTTTCCTTAGGTCTTGGCTAGCCTGAAGCCTCTCTGTTGCTGTTTGTGTCCCACGTCAGGGAGGTATATCTGTATTTGGGAGGTATATTTGGGAGATTTCCATGTGCGATTTCTCTGAGCCGAGTACAGTTTTGTGGTGACCTCTCACTCTGACATCTGGCGCTTTCAGCCTGTGTCTGTACATGGGTGTCACCAGCTGAGTGGACTCTTGTTTTTGTAGAATAGAGATTAGACACTGTGTGGTTCTATAAAAAAGCACAAAAGACTACTGCAAAGGCAGACCACATCTCGCATTTATGGGGTCCTAACATACCCACACACGTGTTAGAGCTCCTGCCTTCTTTGCCTACTCCCCTGCAGGCATTTTCTGCCCTCCTGGGTCATAAGGAGGTTCAATGCTTTGCCATTTTTGCTCAGCAAGCACCTGTTTCTTTTCTCTTGCTCATTTGCAGCTGGCTTACCTCAAGAAGTGCAGCTTCCTGCCATTTCCCCTGTGGTCGTAAGAAGTGCGGTCCTCTGCCTCTTTCTTCCTTGTCTCCTATCTCATGGTGACATAGGACATCTGGCTAGTACGCTCTGTACAATCTGCTTCCTACATCTCAGGACTTGCAGCACTCGGAGGCATCTCCGTGCCTGAGTGTCTCTCCCTGCAGCTGAGCCTCTGCCCAGACTCCCTTAGGATCAACCAGAGTACAACACAGCAAGCACCACGCAGCCATTACCCCAGTGTGTGCTTCAGGCCTCCAGCCCATGGGCCAGCGGTTTCCATGAGAAACAAATTTCTCTATACCTCACACTGGTACCACTCCCTTTGTCCTTTACAAAGGTCACATCTCCTCCTCCCCAGTCATCTCCCCACCCTTCTGAGGCAGCCTGACATGCTGACATGCACACGTCCTTCCAGCCGCCACAGCTGGGTGTGTCCTTAAACCCCAGCAGCTATTACCACCTGGGATGAAGGAGGGATGATCTACAAATTCCAAACTTGCCACTCCTTTATGAGAAATCCTTCAACCACAATTTCAAAGGCAGAGTCTTGATTGTCAAGAGCACTGGGGGGAGACAGGGAGAGATTGGGGTTCACTGAGGACAGGAGGGCAAGGAGCTCCAGCTGCAACCTTGCAGATCTCTGGGGACTACTTGAGGCAAAGGACAAGGCCAAGAACTGTATTTGTACTTACCCCTGCTTTATGTGTATGGTGGATGTATATATTATGTTGGAAAAGGAAAGAACCAAGTAGCAAACATATTCAGCCTACAAACGGTTTTAACCTCGCAGCTGGGTACCACTGGCTCATGCCTGTAACCTTTGCTATTCAGGAGGCTGAGAGCTGAGGATTATGGTTTGAAGCCAGTCCAGCCGGGAAAATCCCTGAGATGTTTATCTCCAATTATCCATCAAAGAGCCAGAAGTGAACAAAAGGCGCATGGTCTCCTTGATGTGTGGATATTAGATTCAAACAGTACAAGAGTGATGACTCAATATTTGGGTACCCAAGGTTATCGACACACTCTTGGAGATATAAATATAACTCTATAGACATAAAAACCTATGATGGGGTGTATACTCTGTAGATATAATGTTATATAGGTCATATGTATCTATGACATGCAAACTCTCAGCTTAATTTTAATTATGTTCAAAATTTATGTGCCAGTGATTGCATATAGAGATTCCTTCCTTGAATACTTGTTTGCTAAACATGACATTTGAAATTCAATGTAAAAATCACTGTTAGTAAAATCTTTAAATAAAAAAATAAGCCAGAAGTGGTGCTTTGGCTCAAGTAGAGCATTAGCCAAAAAAAAAAAAAAAAAGCTATGGAACAGCATTCAGGCCTTGAGTTCAAACTCCAATAAGGACAAACACGCAAAAATATATTAAGTTTAGAAATAATTTTGATAGACAAAATACCTTACAATCTGCTTTCTATACATATTTTTACTCTTTATAGTGAGAATTAGGTTTCTTCACCTTGAAAAAGCATAAAAATGATTTTTATTAATCTCTTAATTGTGATCAGCATGCAGCTGTGAAATTATTTTCTAGGTTCTTTTAAATACCATTTTGAGAGAGTGAGGGGGTGACCTTGTCCAAAAGAAATATACTAATTGCCTGACTTAGGTAACTCTCAGCACCTTTAACAAAATATTAAGAATATGGAAAAGGCCTTTTGTATCTAGATTTAATGTTAAAAAAAGAGGGAAAACACATACAGGCAATCTGGACATTGTACTGTACTTTATAGGCAGGCATCCTACCACTGAAATCATGTTTCTGGCCCCTTTTTGCCCTGGTTATTTGTTTTCAAAGTAGTGTCTTCCTTTATGACTGAGCTGTCCTGGACAGCAATTCTCCAACATGTCACCAGGGTAGTGAATCCTCCATAACTGGGTGACAGATATGACCAGCCACTCATTGCGATTGAGTTTCATAAACTTTTATACCACTTCTGGCCTCAAGCCTTGATTCTCCCCCATCTCTTCCACACAAGAAGCTTGGGTTACAAGTTTGAGCTACCACATGTGGCTAGTGTATTTTCATTATGGATGTGGGTCACTAACTGGAGTTTCCAATGAGTCAATAAACCTACCAATGAATGAGAAAATTCTTGTTCACTTGTTTATTACTTTTTATAGAAAACACATCAGACATGAACATTGAAGCTCATTTATGGCCACAAAAATAAACTATCTTTTAGAATTTTCACAGAACAACTAAGGAACATTAACCAATGGAATTGAAAAATTTACCAAAGCATTTTGCAAGGGATTTGATTATTTTCAGGGTTTCTTTACCCCCCCTCATTCCCCAGCAAAATAAATGTGGATGAACTTCAGAAGCCTCAGGCAACGTCCATTGTTTCCCAAGAAAGTCTGTGAGCCCAGTGTTCCTCCGGACTCCATGGCTAAATAATAACAGCTATATTTGGAAACCATAATGCTCCCATCTGTTGCAGAGCAGAGGGGCTTCCTCTGAAAATGGAACATCTTTTCCTACCCAAAATTGTTCCAGGTGATGGCTGACCAAGTTGAATCATTGAATGTACAAGTTTGTTTTTTAACTGTCCAGGAAGACAAATGTGGAGGTCATTTTTCTTTCTTCTGGTGAAATTTTTCTATAATTTAGGTCCCCTGTCATTTGCGATTCAGTTTGCCTGCTTGAGAGAAGGTAGAAACTCTTACACTTCTGTCCTCCATCACTGGGGGTTAGGCAAGAAACGTGCAAATACAATCAAGCCAAGTAAATGAATGATGACACTTTTCCTGTGATCTCTAGAGTTGTTCTCCTTTGTTTCTGATTGATTTATTCCACTCCTTTCCTGACACCTCTTCCACCTGTTTATTTGATCCTTTGCCTCCTCCTTCGCTCTCACCTCCTCTTTTCCTCCTCTTATTTTTCATCTTTCTCCTACTCTCCTTCTCTTCTGTTCCTCTTGCTGTCTTTCACCATCTCTTATTCCTCTTGCTTTTCCATGCTATTATTCAAAGATGACTGAAACATGAGAATCCTTTGAGCCTAGGACTTCCAGACTAAACTAAATAATATAATGAGATCCCAAAGGGAAAAATTAATCACTTTTCAAAAACACACTTCAGGACCGGAAGTTTGGCCTAGTGGTAGAGTTCTTGCCTAACCTGCACGAGGACCCGGGTTCAATTCCTCCGAATCACTACACAGAAAAAAAAAATCTAGAAGTGATGCTGTTGTTCAAGTGGTGGAGCACTAGCCTTGAGGAAAGTCCAAGGACAGTGCTCAGTGCCTGAGTTCAAGCCCCAGGACTGGCAAACAAAGAAACAAACTTCACTGAGGAAGACATTTCTATCTAATGAGAAGTTCATACAGAGCATTTCCGTATGTCACTAAACCTAGACCTATTGTCTTTAACAAATGACATCTTCACATTCAGATAGTGTATTTTTTTTGGAATTACCTAATCAACACTGGTACACCATCCAATAGTTGACATTTCATTCTGCTTCTCTTAGTTTTGGCTGAATGTCCTTGTTCTGGACCAGAATCCCACACTTAATTGTCATTATGTCACTGTGTCTCCTCAAGCAACTCTTAACCATGACCGTCTTTTAGACTTCAGTATTTTTTTGATGACTTTGACAATTTAGAGTAGTGAGAGGCAATTATCTCATGAATTTCTTTTATTAGAATGTGTCTGATGTTTTACCACAAGTAAGCTAGGGTAATAAGTTTGAGGGAAGAAGACCACAGAGATAAATTACAATTTTCTTCACATAACCCCATTAAGCACATAATCTCTCCATGTGGTTTATCATGGCTGATACCATTCAGGGTTCCCCAGCTCAAATAGCATCTTTCAGGTCTCTTTTCTTTCCCTTTCCTCTCCTGTGCCCTTGGAAAAGAAGTCATGATGTCAGTCCATACTTAAGAGTGTCGGGTTCTGCTTCTCCTTCAGGGGGGTAAAAGGTCTACAAGCTTATATTGGCTTTTTCGGTGGAGAAATGCCTCAGTCATCAGAAAGATATCCTTCCATCACTGTGACAAAAGACCTGGGAAAATAAAGATATAAGGAAGGAAGCCTGACTCACTATTCAGAGGTTTCAGTCCATGGTCAGTGACAGGGCCACATTTTATGGTGGGAAGGAAGGAGTGAAGAGTCTGCCCACCTCGTGGCAATACACAGCCAGAAACAGAGACATGGGAGGAGCTGGCACTGAATACTCTTCAAGGACTATTTCCCACGGGCTCCGTCTCTCACAGGTGCTGCTCTCTCCTGACAGCTCCACAGCTAGAGACTGAGCCTTTAACATGTGTCTTTGAGGACCATTCTAGATCTTGGCTAACTGGGCTGTTGTTCACATCTGTAATCTTAGCTTCTGAGGAGCTTGAGGCTTGAGAACTGTTGTTCAAAACCAGTCCAGGCAGACAAATCACAGAGACTCTTGTCTTCCATTAATGAGCAAAAAGTCAATGAACACTTACCTTATGCCTCTATTGTAATCTAATATTCCCTGTTTATGTTTTGGAAAATTTGTTCCACCTTTTCACCCCTCGAGCTCTTTTTATATATTAACACCTGTCTAATCAATTCGTAAGTTTTGCCTGGGATCTTCAACTCCACTTAACTACTGCAGGAATAATGCTTCCGCCTTGGCTGGTTCTCAGGCATCCATTCTCAGGAGCCTGACTCTCACTCACCTCCCAGTCCCAGCTCAGCTCGAGACTTACACCTGGGAGCTTCTGAATGGCTGGCCGGGAACTTGTGGGAGGATGGCTGCCATCACGTGTCTGCTGCCACTGTTGGGCGCGGTAGCCTGTGTGAGGGTCCATATGTTCTCACAGCTTGTAGCCTTCTTGATATTACAAACACACTGATACCAGTTTTTTCCCCCCTTTTATTTTTCTTTGGCAGTACTGGGGATTGAACTCAAGGTCTTACATCTACTAAGTGAAGCTCTAGTACTCAAGGCATTCCTCTAGCACCTGAGGTCATGTGTGATGTTCAAGGTAGGGACTCATGTTATGCCCACACTGGTCTGGATTTTGATCCCCCTCCCTGTGCTTCCTGTGTCACTAGGAATGACAGGCCCAAGCCACTACACCTAGCTCAGAATACTATCCTACTATCCCCTGTAGCTGGGATTACAGAAATGCATCACCATTCCCAGGCATTGAACAAGAAGGAGTCTCAAAGATTTTATGTTCAGGCTGGCCTTGAACCACCATGCACCAGTCCCTGCTACTTTGTCTAGTTTACCATTTAGGTAGCAGTTTTGGGGTAGAGAGGCTTCCAATCTAGCTCCTGTCAGGTATCTCATTATTCAAAATTCCAGTTCATTCTGCAGCCTAGATTATCTATTGTGACCAGGCAAAGTGATTGGTTGTCTTGTGTGAAGATGAGAGGATAAGTTCAAAGCTCTTGATGTATCAGGGCTGTAATCTCATTAATAACTGTCCATGTTTGATTTGCCACCACGATAGCAGAATGAGATATTCCTGAAATTAAGTGTCTTTGTGTTCAGTAAACATCTCTCAATTGATTGTTTATCTCTGTCATTAATTTAATGAAACCAAGGGTTCTGGAGAGTGGGAATAAACTAAGTGTGCCAAGGAAAGAATCAAATGCCAGCTGAGCACTGGTTACACCTGTAATCCCAGCTACACAAAAGGCTGAGATCTGAGGCTCATGGTTCAAAGCCAGCCTGGGCAGTAAAGTCTGTGAGACTCTCCAGTTAACTACCAGAAAACCAGAAATGGCGCTATGGCTCCCAGTGCAGAGCTCTAACCTAGAGCACAAACAGGCTCAGGGAGAGCACTCAGGCCCCAAGTTCAAGGTCCAGGACTGGCACCAAAACAAAACAAAGCAAAACAACAAATACCAAATGTCTTTCTTTCCAGTTCACACCATTTCTTTACAACATCTGAATGTAACATGAAAATAAAATCTAAAGTGTGCTTGTGTTTAAGTTGATTAATCGATATTCTCAACATTGGAACCACAGTTCAACTGTTCTTAATTGAGTACGTTTTAAAACTACTTTTTCTGAAAAATGTATTCTTCATTAATTTTCCATAGCCCACATAGCCACATAACAAAAAACATACAGACAAGAAACAAATCCAAAGAAAGGCAGTACAAATGTCTTTCCCACAGTTTGAGTTTTCCACCATAGGAGAATTAAAACCAAAATGTGTAAGCAAGAAGAAGAATGACCAAAAAAGGACCAACAGAATCATGTGTGTAGTAATTCAATCCTTTCTGTATAAAACTGGTAGTAATAAAGCATGTGAGAATGATACCCAAGGAAGACACTTTTGTTTGTATTATACACACATTTTTTTTTTTTTTGCTGGTAGTAGACTCAGGGTCTTGTGCCCTCACACTTGGACTCTACCACTAGAGCCAGGCCTTCAGCTCAGCATTTTTCCTGGTTAATTAGAGCTAGACTTTTGAGCACTGTCCTGCCTGGCTGGCTTTGTGAGCCACTGGCACACGGCCTGGAGGAACACACACATAAAGTGTGCTTGTTTTGTTTACTTTCCAGCCAAGAAGAGCTCAGATGACAGAGAAAATGTCTGGTTCTCAAATACGTATAATGTGCTGAAGTGTGAGTTCACACCCATATTCTGGGCATGCAAGAGCAGTTATAAAATCTAGCTCCAGAGGAATAATCTTCTTCCAGTAGAAGACAAAGACTTTGGAGCGTCTCCTTCCCACCTTGTATTTTCATTCTGGACATACAGCAGACGAGGCCATAGCTGCTTCACTTGCAAATTTCTTTTTTTATTCTTTTAAACTCTGGTAACATGAGATTCCATAAAAGACTGCTCCCCCTGTAAAAATTAAACATGGTAAATGAATTTTTACTGGATTTTTTAACAGGAGGATGAATTATGGAGTGGTCAAGCAAATCAGAACAACAGCTTTAGAAAAGGTTTTGGCAGTCACAACTAAATTGGCATGTAAACATTTCCTCAGATCCAGTAATACCGTTACAAACAGCCATGTGACCAAGAGAAGCACATCACATGGGAAAAGTAAAAGGTTAATTGAACAGCTCAACCTGAGAATCGAACCAGATGCCTTTAGACATTGACAGGATAAATAAATGTGAGGGTGGGGTATAGTGATACAAAGGGAAAGTACACTGTGCAAATGAAAGAACAAACTTGATGTGGAAGGGGTTGTATAGACATAAACATTAACTAAGTAAATGAAGCTACACCAAAAAACAACACATCCTATATTGTTCAAATGAAATAAAGTTGAACCTCTTTGGTGGAACTCAGGACAGAACAGGTCTCCTTGGTCCTGCCATGGCGCTGGCCCACCATGGCAGTCTACTGTGCCTTGACCTAAGAAACACTGACCGAGGTGTTTCTCAGGGATGAGTTATTGATCTGTCTATTTAGGGTTATTTTGGATTTATTTGTTTTTTAAATTGTGTTTGTTATCTTTTTACTATATAAACTTCATTTTGTAGACAATAAAAATGATTTTCCAAAGGAAACTAGAAGAGCTATGTATAGTGAAGGAAACATATAACAGATATAAATTAAGGGTCACAGGATACAGAATTTAGGAAGGAAAAAAATTCACTACCTTCGAAGTTGAGAAAGTCTAGCTGGGTTTTGATAACTCACACCTGTACATATAGCTACTGAAGAGGCTAAGACGTAGAGGTTTATACTATAAAACCAGCCCAAGCAGAAAATGTCTGTGAGACTCCATCTCCAATTACCCAGCAAAATGTGAGCCTGTAGGCATGACTCAAGTGGTACAATGACAGCTAGGCAAGCATGCCAACAGCCTGGGGAAGAAGGAGGAGGAGGAAGAAGAGGAGGAAGGGAAGGAGGAGGAGCAGGAAGAGCAGGAAGGGGAAGAGGAAAAGAGAAGAGAAAGAAGAAAACTGAGAAATTCTAAAACTTTGAAACTCATACTCAAACTGATAGAGAAAGCAAAGACTGATGTTAGGAGGGGACCACAGGAGCTCAATTATGATCACATAACATTACACTATCAAAACGAACTCTAACTGCCTTGAACAAATGTGCAATTGTCACGAACAACTGTGGGATGTGTAGATTACAAAATCCAGATGGGGTGCTGATGAGAATGGCCCCCAGTCTGCCCTCTCTTCTCCCTCTCGAAACAGATTTTTTTTCTCCCCAACACTTAGTTGCAGCCACTCCTTGCTCAAACATGAAACGTAGAGTGGAGACCTGATAGGGTAGCTCATGCCTACAATCTTAACCACAACGCAGTGAGGACCTAGAGACATGCATGGCAAAGCACTGGTTGTGAGTGAAAAGACCAGCTACAGGGGAAGAGGAGATGGGAAGATAGTGGTTTGAGGTGAGGCTCAACAAAACTTAGTGAAACCCTATTTCAATAATCAAGCTAGTGCGTCACACCTGTAATCACAGCTACTCTAAATACGACTATTACTATCTACGGTCAGTCCCAGCACAAACTCTCAGAGACCCTATCTGAAAAGTAAACTAAAACCCAAAAGGGCTGGGGACACAGTTCAAGTGGTAGAGGGCTTGTCTAGCAGGCAGAAAGCCCTGAATTCATAGCTCAGTCACACACACACACACACACACACACACACACACACACACTCCACTGCCTTGGGGCTGTGTATCTGCAGGGGAAGGCAGTACATGCAGAGGAGACTCCGCCCACCTAAGAAGCATTCCTGAGCCTTGCAGGGCCAGCAGCCAATGGAGCCCAGGTTTCTATTATTTCTCTATGCCTTCGCTGGGTTTCAAGGTTGTGTCTGTCTCACTGCATTCAGATACCCAGGGGCGGTGAACCTGCTCCTGCTCTATTCATAAGCAGTGTTCATTCATCAGCATACACCTGAATATGCAATCTGTGAGCAGTGCATGCAGCAGCCACGGGGGGATGAGCCTACTCTTGAAAGGTCACACTTGGTCAAAGCTAAGTGTAGCCCCTAGGGACTGCCTAAGAAGTGTACCCTTGATTCATTGCTGTTCCAAACCCATTTCTGAAGCAGAAACGATTGGTTTTGCCTACCAGCACTAAGCAAAATATTGATGCATACCACAAAGCTTTGATTTCTGATGTAACTGTTAAGCAATGCAAACAAGTCAACTTCTAGCCCAGTCAGCCTCTCTTCTCCCCTTCCCCGCCACTGGGCCTCACGGAATGTGATAGACAGTGGAGGAGGAAGGGGACAATTTCTTTTTTTTTTTAGTGTTATTTAGTAGACTCTTATTCGTACTTATATATGGGATATAAATGGTAAATCAATTTCAATATTATAATTCAATATTTTAATCTGTTCCCATTTCATATATACAAAATTCAGGGATGAAACTAAGGTGACTGTCATTTCCACTAGATATGATCCAGATACGATTCTTTCTTTCTGTCTGTTTTTCTTTTTCTTTCTTTCCTTCCTTCCTTCCTTCCTTCCTTTATTTATTTATTTATTTATTTATTTATTTATTTATTTATTTATTGTTGGTTTTAGGGCTTGAACTGTGGGCCTGAGCTCTGTCCCTGAGCTCTTCAGCTCAAGGCTATCACTCTTCCACTTGAGCCACAGCACCACTTCCAGTTTTCTGGTGGTTAATTGGAGATAAGAATCTCACAGACTTTTGTGCCCAGGCTGGCTTTGAACCATGATCCTCAGATCTCAGCCTCCTGAGGAGCTAGGATTACAGGCATGAGCCACCGGTGCCTGGCCTGATAAAATCCTTTCTATGGCTCGAGAGTCTTCCAACTGTTCTCCATTTATTCTGAAATGGGTGATTAATTGCTTTAGGTGCTAGCTGTCCTCTGTTGCTACAGACCAGGAATGCCTCCCCTGAAGTCATCTCTATTGACTCTCTACTTATGTATTGTATACTTGGAGCATCCATACAGGGGTTGGAGTTTGCAGCCCTTTCTGTATCTGGCATGTTTTATCTGCCATAATGTCCTCTTCTGATTCTACCCACATTGCCACAAATGACATAACTTTGCTCTCTCTATATATACACAATAGAATATTTTATGCTATGCTATCTATCTATCTATCTATCTATCTATCTATCTATCTATCTATCCATAAACTCCTAAGTTCATCCCCTGTGTTGACAATTGTGAACACTAATACTTCAATAAGCATGAGCACGAAGATATCCTTGCTAGACTGTTACAATGACTTGGAATACATATATATATATAATTGCTGGACCTTCTGGTAGTTCTAGTTTTATTTTCCATAAGCGTTGTACTATTTGTAAGTCTGTCGACAGTGGTACAAGTGAGAGAGTTCTTAAGGACATGTCTTAAGGTCAGGAGGTGGTTGGGTCCTGTAGGACCAGGAAAGCTGTAGAGGCTGCAGATATGCCAGGACTGTATAGAGCTGCAACTGGAAAGGCTCTGGGATCGCATCTTGAGACTTCCAGAGTGCAAGGAGGGGCTTGTGCACAAGCTCCTCTAGCATTCAGTCCATCTGAGGATGATGACAGAGAGACAGCTTGGTTTAAGAAAACCGTGCTCTAGAGAGATGGAGAATTGTGGTAACAAATCCAGTGCAAAGAGTGATGAAAGACTTCAAAGTGTGTCAGTTCCCTGGAAGACAGCTGGAAGAAATAACAGTGAAAAGGCCCTATTGTTCTTATACACCCTCATTTCTCTCAGTAGTGAAATATATAAAACTTCTATAGGTCATTTACCCTCATTTTAGTGAACAGAATAAAGCCAGGGCGCATCTTTAATCCTCTATTTTTATCTGTCTTACAACATAAAGCCAGTCAAAAGTATGAAGAAAAACACAGTTTGGAAAAAAGAATTGTCACCATCGACACTCTGAGATAGTCCCAGGCAGTTTTGCACCTTTTGGTGGTGTTCACACTAACATGGCTCACAATCACTTGGCTGTGTGACTGCCCTGGCTCGCCTGTGATCTCTGCGTGTCTACAAAGATACATCCCGAGGTGGACATAAAACCACACTGTCATCACTGCATTGCACAACTCCTCCTCCTGCCTGGCTAATGAGTTGTCTGTCCCTGGCTATACACTCTGTCCTAGTTCTAATTCCCCTTTATTCACTGGAGTAAGAGAAGCTCCTGGAAACATCACAACAGAACAACTTGTTCCTCTGCTGCTCGTCTGCCTGCCTGGCCCCCAAGCCCTTCCATGCACTGTGCTCAATTTTGTGTAAGCATTCATTGGATATTATTAGAACAGGGATGTTTATGTCAAAGCAACCACTCTCATACTTAATATCTATTCTTTTTTGGTAATCAGCGGCAAAACATTGAAATCTGGGTGTTGTATTTTCCCCATTTTTTCATTGCGTCAGTCTGAAGAGTACGCTAGAAATTGACGTGTTACTGGAAAGCAACTTCTTTACATTGTGTGTTCATCTGAAGTGGATAAATATTTTTTTTATCAAATTGTGGAATTCTTATTGTATGCCCAATTCTTTTTTTTTTCAAATTCCAATAAGCTCTGAAATTCTAAAGATGGTCATCCAAAATATGATTCATTCATACAGTAACAACAGCCAGGTGATGGTGACTCATTCTGTAATCCTAGCTCCTCAAGAGGCTGAGATCTGAAACTTGTCATTTGAAGCCAGCCTGGACAGGAAAGTCCATGAGACTTTTATTTCCAGTTAACCGGGGAAGGGCAGATGTAGAGGTGTAGCTCAGTGGTAGATGGCTAGCCTCAATCTTTTCTTAACTATTTTTCTCTAGCTGGCCATCTACCACTGAGTTTGGCCGAGTGGTAGAGTGCTTGTCTAGCATGCGCGAAGACCAAGGTTCGACTCCTTGGTACCACATACATAGAAAAACATCTGGAAGTGGTGCTGAGGCTCAAGTGGTAGAGCTTTAGCCTTGATAAAGCCCAAGGACAGTGCTGAGGCCCTGAGCGCAAGCCTAGGACTAGCTAAATTAATTAATTAATTAATTAAAAAATAGAAAAAAATTCCTGGATAAATGTTGCATATGGAAAAATTGTATCCCTGGTATTCTCATTGTAGGAATATAAAATGATGCTTCCATTTCCAAACACACCATGGAAGTTCTTCAAAAGGTTAAAGTTGGAAAAAAATTAAATAGCAAATAAAATAAAAGAACTACCAGGCACAGCACTGTTGGATCCTAGCTACTCAGGAGGCTGAGATCTGAGGATTGTGGTTCAGAGTCAGTCCTGGCATGAAAGTCCATGACACTCTTATTTCCAATTAATTGCCAGAAAATCGAAAGTGCCATAGTGCATGGCTCAAGTGGTAGAGCACTAGCCTTGAGTTGAAGAGCTTAGAGCCAGCATCCAGGCCCAGGGTTCAAGCACCATGACAGGTCAACTAAAAAAAAAAGATTTCCTGCGACTACTCATGAAAATTCTGTAATTCTGTGAGGATCTGGTGATCAGGTAGATGGGGTTTCACCATTTTGGTGATGGCATTTCCTATCTGTACAAGAATATTCTTTTAGGAAAGTCTTCAGAAACATATCCTCAGATGATTTACGGGACACTAATCTACATGATTTTTACTATTTTTGAATACTTTTGAGACTGTTTCAAAATAACAAAATTTAGATAGATGGAAAATGAAAACAGGCCAGACCCCAAAAAAATTCCATTTAATTGAAATTGTAGAACAAACTAATGTGTGGTAATATGAAGCAGACATTGCTTGATGAAGAACGGGAAAAAACTCACTCAAGGCGTGTGAGGAACTTTCTGGAGATGTGGAAATGTTCTGTTACATTAGGAATATAGATTTGGGACTACACACTTGTCAAAATTGTATAGTTAAAATGAAGACATAAAAATATAATATATTTAATACAGATATTTTCATAATTGCATGAAATACAGGTTTAACCACATTGGCTAATAAAACAAAGACAAGAGAAACAATAAAAAATCAGAAATTTCCAAGCCAGGCTTAACAGTCCACACTTGTAATTCTAGCTACTTGGGAGGTTTGAAGCTAGCTCAGAATCACCCAACTAACCAGTAAAATCAAGAAGTGTATTTGTGGCTTAGATAGTAGAGCACCAGTCTTGAGCAAAAACAGCCAGGTGAGAGTTCAAAGTCCTGAGTTCAAGCTCCAGTACTGGCAAAATCACAGCACAACAAGAAATGTCCAGATTGGATAAAAATAAATGATCCTTCTTGTATTTCTTTATTTTTAACTCATTTTGAAATACATAGGTTTTAAAAGTTCTGGAAATTTGTCTCATGTATTGTGAAAATATATGTTTAGCCACAGAAACAGCGAGCAAAATAGACTATACATCCAAAAATATTGCTAAGTGGTAAAGAATAAAATTACAAAATAACAGGAATTAACTTTTCAGAATGCATTAGCAACTGTGTCTACACATCTGATAATACAAACTTTAACATTCTAAATAATATAGTAGAACTTAGAGGAAAAATTGATAAGTCTATGACTGTAATCAGAGATTTAAACACTCATCTCTGAGTAATTGAGAGAAAAATGTAGAAATAAGTCATTGCGCATAAAGAAGACTGAACACACCAACAGCCAACTTGGCTTGACTCTTACTTCAAAATACACAGCTAAGAAGCATTAGATTACACATTTTATTTCACCCTGAGTGCATTGTACTCAATTTTCCCCCAAATAGACCATATTCTGTGCTATGATATAAATGTTTACAATTTTGTTTAAATAATGAATTATTCAAAGACTATCTCAGATGCTTTCAGAAATAAATCAATCACAGGATAATATCTTGAAAAAATCATAAAAGACAAATCACTCATAGAAGAAACTAGAGAAAGCCTGAAAAATGGTGATACATACTGCTTATGGAAAGAAATGCTCACTACTGTCAAAAATGTTCATTTTCTCAGTTGTTCTATAGATTGGATGTCATGCGAAACATCACAGAGAGCTTGCCAACACACTATAAAATGATTTGTAAGTTTTAAAGGGCTAAAACATTTCTGAAAGATAATAACATTGAAGAACTCAATGTCTTACCCATTTTATCATTTTTAAATTTGCTTTTATCATTTTAATATCATAGAAATTACAATTATCATTATATTGTGACATCACATAAAGAAGAAGCATATAAAAAATGAAAGTGGTAAATCAACAAATAGACCTACATAGTCATATATAACTGGTTGATTTTCAACAGCAATGCAAAGGTTTCCTTTGGAGTAAGTAGGGTTTTAAAATGCATTTGTCACAAAGCAAATGGTGCTTGAACAATGGAACATAAATGTGCAAATGAAATAAACAAATCAATTCTTTCCACCGAATCCTTCAGGAATTGACACAGAATTGTTCTTAGGCCTCAATATTAAACCTAAAACTATAACATATAAGCTAGCACTGGTGGTTCATACCTATCATCCTAACTACTCAGGAGGCTGATATCTGAGGATCACAGTTCAAAGCCAGCCCCAGCAGGAAAGTCGGTGAGACTCTTATCTCCTATTAACCACCAGAAAACCAAAAGTGGAGTTATAGCTCTAAGTGGTAGAGTACTACCTTGAGCAAAAGAGCTCAGGGACAGCGTCCAGACCCGGAATTCAGGCCCACAATCATTTTTTTTTTAATCTAAGAATTAAAGAGGAAATTATTCGAGAATTAAAGTTACACTAACATTTTAAGATACAGTACAAAAAGCAGAATCCATAAAACAAAACTATGATAAACTAAATCATGGGTGACACTGATTAAGATTATTTTACTCATTGAAATCTCTTTGTACAAACACTTAAAGATAACTAATAAGGAGAGGGGAGGAGGAGGAGGAGGAAGAGGAGGAGGAAGAGAAGGAGGAGGAGGAAGAGGAGGAGGAGGAGGAGGAGAAAGAAGAAATAAAAATCAGCAACAAAGTAAAGACCCCTGGTTTCAATTTCTTGGAGTTCATTTCAATAAATATTATTTTATATTATCAAAAAAAGATAGCTAATAATTTTTGGTAGTGATTATTACTTTCAGCTTCTCAAAAAACATAGTTCAAAAAATTAAAAGACCAACATACATAGAAAAAAGCCAGAAGTGGTGCTGTAGCTCAAGTGGTAGAGCTCTAGTCTTGAGAAAACCCAAGGACAGTGCTCAGGCCCTGAGTTCAAGGCCCAAGATTGGGGAAAAACAAACAAACAAATAAACAAACAGAACCTGGGGAGGACATAGTTTATTATAAACATCAGAGAACTTTAACGGGAATGGTATTCTGTCATACTTTGACTATGGTTTGACTTATTTGAGGTAAAATTTGTTTCTCAGCTTACAGAATTACACACTCAGTGTGGCAGGTTTTACTGTGTGTGTATTATGTCTTCCAACCTAAAACAAGTACAAGCAATTTAGACTTCAGAAAAGGAAAGTTGGTCCAGCACTTGTGGCTCACGCCTGTAATTCTAGCTACTCAGGAGGTTGAGATCTGAGAAGCACAGTTCAAAGCCAGCTGGGACAGAAATATCCATTAGACTCTTATCTCCAATTAGCCACCAGAAAACTGGAAGTGGAGCTGTGGCTCAAAGTGGCAGAGCACTAACCTTGAGCTGAAGAGTTCAGGGACAGCACCTAGGTCCAGAGTTCAAGCCCCACAATTGACCAAATGGGAAAAAAAAAGAGAGTTTTGGAGAGGTTGTTACTTGTTGAAACTGGGCAAAAGCATATATGATTGTATTATCTTCTGCTATTTACTTTTGCAGTTTAAAATATTTCTGTAATTTAAAAATCACAGAACCATGTTTTAAGAATTATAATAACAGGCAAGACATATTTAGTTGGCATTTTGATAACTATTTTAGTTGCTATTCAGCTGACTGTTCATAGTTTAAAATTCAACTAAATTTCAAAATAATATATATACTACTAATAAATCATAAGCAAAATACTTATAAGGTAGTTTTTTTCCCAAACATAAAGTTCTGAAAAATATCAACCAGCATCTTACTTTTTCTATTGATGTGTACCTAATATATATCTCCTAACTCTTGACATGAGTCCTGCTTCGTTGCTTGAAGACCTAAATTAAGAAATAAAGTGGATCTGCAAATTCCCATGAGGTCTGAAAGATGTGGGTGTGACGACTGCAGTTGTACTGAATTGTGGAGTCTTAGGATCCCATGAAGTTTATCCTCTACCAGTTTCCTCTGAGCTCCCCACCAATAGCCTGGCCTCTGAAGAGTCTCTCTTGTGCTTGCTCAGCACAGTTTCACTCGTGAAATGTGTACCATGAGCCAGTGAGGAACAGGCTGGAGCCCGTACAGCCACGGAGCTGCAGCCCCATCGAGTATTTATCTACTCCACACCATAGGTCCCAGGTCATATTGCAGAGCCTGATGCTGGCAACTGAAATGGAGGGTCCCAGGAGGTCACCTTCACTCTTGACTCAAGTCAGTTCCTTTACTTTCATATTCTTCTGCCAGATTCTCTGTCTTCAGTTAACATTTCACAGAACTGGAGGTGTAGAAACTTCATTGTCAGCCAGGCGTTTGGCCTAGTGGTAGAGTGCTTGCCTAGCAGGCACCAAGACCCGGGTTCGATTCCTTGATACCACATACGTAGAAAACAGCCAGAAATGGTGCTGAGGCTCAAGTGGTAGAGCTCTAGCCTTGAGAAAGTCCAAGGACAGTGCTCAAGCCCTGAGCTCAAGCCCAGGACTGGCAAAAAAAAAAAAAAGAATTACACTTTTGATTTTGTATTTAAAGAATCTTATACACTCCACTTCCAAGCTCCTTGAGCTCATTCAAAACTTTGGAAAGGTAGCAGGGTGTAAAATTAACCCTCAAAAATCAACTGCCTTCCTCTATGCCAACAGTGAGAGGAATGAGGCAACAATCAGGAAAGCAACTCCTTTTGCAATAGCCTCAAAGAAAATAAAGTACCTAGGAATTATCTCAACTAAGAATGTAAAGGACCTTTTTGATGAAAACTTTAAAACCCCAAAAAAGGGAATTAAAGCAGAACTGAGGAAATGGAAAAACCTCCCATGCTCCTGGACTGGAAGAATCAACATCGTGAAACTGACAGTCTTGCCAAGGGCTATCTACAAATTCAACGCAATACCCATCAATATCCCAATGTCATTCTTTAAAGAAATAAAAGACACAATCCAAAATTTCATATGGAATAATAAAAGACCCCATATAGCAAAAACACTTCTTAGCAGAAAGAACAGCGCAGGAGGAAATTCAATACCAAACTTTAGACTCTATTACAGAGCTATAATTATCAAAACAGCTTGGTACTGGCACAAGAACAGGCCTGAAGACCAATGGAAATTGGATAGGGAAGGGAGGAAAACAAGATGGGGGGGGGAGGGAAATGTAGACCAAGACATGAGAAAGGGTATCAATGTATGTGAATTAATGCACCTTCTATCTGACAAATATAATGTAGCCCTTCTATTAACTACAATTAAAATATATGAAAAAAAAGAAATTCCATTGTCAGAAATCTATAGTTGATGTTTCTTACGTAGACCATAAGAGTGACTCCTAATTTTTTATCCCTGCCCTACAACTGTTCTGACTCTACTGAAATATTTAGTCAACATATCAAAACAAATCTTTCTGTGGGTAGACATAGAGACAAAGCCTGTAATCTCAGTACTCAGGAGACTAAGACGGGAGGATTTTGAGTTGGAGGATAGCCTAGACAGGCCAATTTCAAAATAAATCTTTCCAACACTGAATTCTTGATTTCTTCTTGAAAGTTCTATTAATCAATTTTATTTCAGTAACCAAGTAGTTATGCCTATTGTTAAGTTGTTGAGGCCAAAGAACTTAGAAAAGTAATTGTTCTTTCTCACATTCTTCAATCCCACATCCATTTGCCACCAAATATATTTGACTCTGTCTACCCTTTCATCCATTTATTGATCCAGCATCTTTGAGCCACCAGCTAGCTATCCATAATTTCATCCTTGGATGGAGATTCTGCCTAAGACAATTTATCTTCCATTACTTAGCTATTTGCCTCCACCTTTACCTTATGGCTGGTATTTTTTTTTAAAGTCTATGCATTTGGAAAGAAGGTTGGCCAGAGAAGCATCTTGCTTGTAATTATTCCAAATATTGCTCTTTGAAAATGTATCTATGTGATTTCTTTAATTATAGAAATAATTTAAACTAGAAAAGTTAAGCAGACTATCAAAGTGTCTATATTATCATAGAGAAAAATTACCCATTGTAATTATTTTTGCCATTCCTGGGGCTTGCATTGTCCTTGGGCTTTTTCCTCAAGGCTAGCACTGTGCCACTTAAACCACAGCACCATTTCTGGCTTTTTCTGTGTGTGAGGTACCGAGGAATTGAACCTAGGTCTTTGTGCATGCTAGGCAAGCACTCTACCACTAGGCCAAACTCTCGGCCCCATAATTTTTGTTTTATAATGGGAACACTTACTTACTTTTTGTTATATTTAAATAATTGTACAAACAGATTTCAGTTCAATATCAGTTCATATGTACAATGCATCTTAATCAATGTGTCACCCCTTCCGGTGTTCTCAACCCCCCAAATTCCCTCACCTTTCCTGGTTGCACTGACACATAGGTATGTTACATAAGTGCATTAAATGTCATGAGACAGTACTCATCCAACAATCCCCTCCATTCACCGGCTTCCCCCCATGAACCTCCCTCATCCCTGAAGACAAGATACTCCAATTCCTGGTATTTCTGTAAATTTCTTGAAGGAGTTACAGCATGGAAACCCATCCCTGCATATACTATATTTGTGTCATTTGGGTCATGTATATGTGCACATGGCCTTTTATGTATTTTTTTTGGTGCCAGTCCTGGGGCTTGAACTCAGGGTCTGGGCACTGTCCTTAGGCTTTTTCCTCAAAGCTAGCACTCTGCCACTTGAGCCACAGCACTACTTCTGGCTTTTTCTATGTTTGTGGTACCGAGGAATTGAACACGGGTCTTTGTGCATGCTAGGTAAGCACTCTACCACTAGGCCAAACTCCTGGCCCCCCTTTTATGTATTTTTATACATGTATAATTTAGATCTAACTTCCAAACTTCCATGTATTTTAAATCTAACTTCCAACTATGTTTCTATTTTAGATCTATGAGAGAAAAAAACATGCCAAACCTGACTTCTCAGAAGACCACATCGCCAAGTGCCCAGCGTGCTGCTGTTAAAACAAAACATGATCCATTTGGAGTTAATCCTGGTACAGGGTGACATAGAAGGATCCAACTTTAGCTTTCTGCAGGTGCTTAACCAGTTCTGCCAGCACAACTTGTTGAAGAGGCTGTCTTTCTTCCATTCTATTTTTTTTTGGGGGGGGCTCCCTTATCAAAGATTAGGTGGCCATAGGTCTGTGGGTTGATTTCTGGGTCTTCAGTTCTATTCTATTGGTCTTCAGGCCTGTTCTTGTGCCAGTACCAAGCTGTTTTACACTAAAAACTTTACAAGAAAGAATAGGTGATACACTAGGCCTCCTTGGCAAAGATTAAAACTTTCTTAATAAAGACCCAGAAACACAACAAATTAAAGAAAGTTTGGACAAATGGGACTGCATTCAATTGCACAGTTTCTGTATGGCAAAGGACATAGCTAGCAAGTTAAATAGAAAGCCCAGAGAGTGGAAGAAGATCTTCACTAACCATAAATCAGACAAAGGCTTCATATCTAAAATATATCTACAGCTAAAAAAATTGAATCTCTCCAAAACAAATCTTCTAAGAAACAACCATCCCATTTAAAGATGGGCCAAAGATTTAAAGAGAGATTTCTCTGAAGAAGAAATAAGAATGGCCTATATACACATGAAGAAATGCTCAACATCTCTGGCCATAAAAGAAATGCAAATCAAAACAACTCTAAGATTCCACCTCACTCCAGTTAGAATGGCCAGTATCAAGAAATCTACTAACAACAGATGCTGGAGGGGATGTGGCCAGGAGGGATCACTACTACATTGTTGGTGGGAGTGCAAACTCGTTCAACCACTATGGAAAGCAGTATGGTGTTTTCTCAAAAGTCTAAACATAGAGCTCCTTTATGACAAAGAAATTCCACTACTTGGCATTTACCCAATCATCCAGAAACAAAGATATAGCACAATAATGTTCATTGCAGCACTATTTACCATAGCAAAGATATGGAACCAATCCAGATGCCCTTCAGTTGATGAATGCATCAACAAGATGTGATATTTATACACAATGGACTTCTATGCTGCCATTAGAAATAAAGACATTGCCCCATTTGTTAGGAAATGGAAAGACTTGGAAAAAATCATCTTAAGTGAAGGAAGCCAGATCCAAAGGAACATAGGCTCAATGGTTTCCCTCATTTGTAATAATTAGTACAAACCTAGGACTTTCCCAGCAGAGGATTATAATAGCTCAAACCCTGGATACATAACCATATAGGATGAGGCCAAATTAATGGACCTCCAGGACATGGAAACAAGGGCTTAATTATGAATGACTGTTTTTCTTAATGTACTGTTTTTTCTCTTCTCCTGTGTTGCCCTTTGGTTAATCTCATATTGTTACAGTATCTCACTTTGTTACCTGGTATATTAGATATATGATTGTTTGTTTATTTTAAATAAGAGGGGAAAATAGACTAGGTGAGGGGGTGGGGGAAGGAAATGGAGACAAAAACATGAGAAGGGATATCAATGATTGAGAAATAATACACCTTCTATCTGGTGAATATAATTGCAATTCCTCTATACATTAAAATGAAATAAAATAAAGCACGAGTCACATTATTCTTCTTGTTAGATCCCTCAGTGTCATCTGCACAGGACAAGTGATCTAGTGTCCCCCCCATGACCACCGGGCCTAGATAGCCAGTGTCTGCCCACCTCTGGTCTTACCTGCCAAAGCCATTGCCCAGCCCACTTCCTGAGGTTGCTCCAAGCCACGCCTATCAGCCACAGCTCTCATCTCAAGTACTCATCCCTTTGAGTGATTCCTCCTTTAAACACCTCCCCAGATTTCAAGGGGTTACCACTTACCTCTTGCTCAAAAAAAATCCCTTCTTCCCAGCACTCTCTCCTGACCTTCCACTGTTGCTGTACCATTGAGGCAATTTTCACTTCATTCACAGCAAAACAAGATGGGGCATTGTGCTTTCTCATAAAATATAACTCCCTCCAACTTAAATTTTGGTTTGCCTCTTTTTATGCCTAACCATTGTAAAAATACAAATCAAAACCATAATGCAGTGCCACTTTATCCCAGTTAGAATGGCTATTAGGAAAAAGACAGACACTACCACATGTAAATTCCCATGGTTAAAGGGAGGGCAAATTAGGGCAGGGATTATGGGAAATAGGCTAGAGATCCCTCAAGCAATTCAAAATAGAAGTGGGCTACAGAAACCTCACTCAGGATATGCATGCTAAGTAAACAATACCAACACATGGGAGAGACAGGGACCATACACATTTACAGCAGCTGTAGTCACAGCAGCTATGGAATCAGCCTAAGCATTCATCAATTGATGAACATATACTTAAATGATGAACACAGATAGGTGCCATGAAAAGGAAGGGAATCTTGCATGTTTACCATGATTACTGAACCTGAAAGACATTCTGCTCCACAAAATAAGCCCAGGCACAGGGAAAGACAGACATCATGTGTGATCTTACTCATGCAATAGGTGGAATTGGAGAACAGAAAGGTAGTTATCATGGGGAGAGCTGGGATTGGCTAACGGGTACAAATGCTCACTTATGTAGAATCTAGAAGGAATAATCACTGGAGAAATACTGCATGAATTTATGAATATAAGAAAAAGAACACATTGAATACATGAACATTTCTGGGAGATTTTAAAGGTCCTCAAATCACACATGCATTGCTCATGGACTCTCTCATGTGCACACAGACAGAGAGGGAGAGAGAGAGAGACAGAGAGCGAGAGAGGGAGAGAGAGACAGAGACAGAGAGAGAGAGAGAGAGAGAGAGAGAGAGAGAGAGAGAGAGAGAGAGAGAGAGAGAGAGAGAGAGAGAGAGAGAGAGAGGGAGAGAGAGAGGGAGAGAGAGAAACAGAGACAGAGACAGAGAGAGAGAGAAACAGAGAGAGACAGAGAGACAGAGGAGATGTGCTAATACTAAGAAAGGGAATTTGTTCCCACAGCAGAAAAATTGCTCATTATCCACTAATGCATTGGCTTTGGGATGTATGAGTCAGATCCTATAAACTCTGTGACTGTGAGTTACTCACCCAGAACCAGTTACCTGCAAATGAACTTGAAATTTGGTTTCCTGTACTTCCCTGCTCTGAAATCCGATCCCAAGTGAGATGTTATTCCTTTGTCTTAGGACTTGCCAAAGGGTTCCCAAAGGTCACACTAATTCACAGATTCTGTGCGAGGCGACTCACAAGGCATAGGAAGTCAAGTGTTAGAAGAATTGGAAATATATTCCATTAACTGATGTTGGAATGGAAAACATAACCTGCTTCAGAGCATGAATTGAGAGTCAATCAGAACTGAATTTATGGTTTCTTCATTGATTGGCAATAACCTGTTGCCTATTGTTCTATCTGAAACCACCCACATACACACACGCACACACGCACACACGCACACACACACACACACACACACACACCACACATATCTCAATCCTGTGTTGCAAGCATTAAATTTTTAAAAGTACCTGGTAAAATATATTTGCTACAAGACTGTAAACCTCAGTAGAGGCACCCTAATTTTGAAGGATTGTTAAAGTCAATTCCCCATTAAGGTGATTTTATCCAATGTAATGCATGTGCTTGGCAAAGATGGCTTCCACCACTAATTTTTTTCTCATTGGTCTGAATGATCTTGGGAATAACTTGCTTGGCTATTGGATTTGAGTCAAAATATGCTGAATTCTCAGAATAAGTAGGTTAATGCCCCATGTAAAGAGGTTCTCTTCCCATCATCTCCTTAAAAATATTTTGATTGACACTTGAATATCTTTGTGAGATGCAAGAAGATATTTTGATTGTTGAAGTCATCAGCTAGTGATAAGTTGAGGATCACTAGAATATCCACCTGCTTTTACCATTAGTTATTTCCTTATGGAAAGTATACTCAAATTCCTCTCTTTTAATTATGTTGAGATATATAATGAAGAATTTAAATTATATTCATTAGGGCATAAAACACTCAAATTTATCCCTTTTATCCAATAATAATATTTTCTTTACTTGAGCTGGAATCTGCACAGAGAAATGATCAAGTACATTTCCTGGGGTTTTATATATGTGTTTGTCTAATAATAAATGCAGTATAAATAGCAAGGACTTGTAGCCTCCCTTTGTTTGGTTACTTTCACAATGCAACACTAGGCAGGGGATGTTATAAATCTATCCTCATTTTAATCCACAACCAACTTCTGTGTAATTACTGTTTTCACAGTCCAAGTGAACAGTTTTATATCCAAAACGGGAGGCAAGCTCCAAAGATGGTCCCTAAAAGAATGATCTATTTCTATTAACTTGCTCTGAAGAAGAAATGGTCATTTACTGAGCCATATTTCACCTCTGAAAACCACCTTCCTTGTTACCCATACTTGCTTTACAAGGACAGCATACCAGGAAAGGATATGGCTGACTCAGCGTGTAGTTAGCAGAAGACACAGAACAATCCAGAGTTGCAAAACCATCCACAAATGTCTGAGAAATTACAAATCTATTGCACACTCGTTGATGTCCTCAAGCAAGCATTAAAATCTGGTGTCTTACACCTGTAATCCCAGCTACAGAGGAGGTCAGAAGAATCATGGTTCAAAGCCAACATGCTCAAATTAAAAACAAACTCATGCTAACTAGTAACTGGGCGGGACAGTCTGTGCCTGTCATCTCAGCAGCCTCCATAAGTGTAAGTAGGAGTGTCTAAGGACAAAAAGGAAGACCCTATTTCAAAAAAGAACCAGAGGAAAAAAGGCCTGGAGGCCTTGCTCAAGCAGCAGAGCTCCTGTTTAGCATTCAAAGCACTGAATTCAAACCCCATACTGCTAAAAACTGAAAAATGTGAATGTTTACAGATATCAGCAAAGAATTTGTTCACAAGAAAGAGGGAAGTAGTGGACAGAGAACAGCCTTTGGAATAAACAAACGTAAGATTAAATGTGATAAATCACACAGCTGGCCAACAACCACAGTGTTGTAGTCTACAGCACGACAAGTACTCATTTACACACACACATGCACACGCACACACAAACATACTCACACAGTGCTTCTGGTCTGATTTTCTATCCTATGCTTGCTCTCAGTTATCACCAGTGGAACTAAGAATAAGAAAAATACACAAGAAATAAATTCATTACAAGAGTGTATTTTTCCCCTAGGTTATTGGGATATTTCTGCTGAGTCAGCTGACCTTTCAAACCTCAGTCTATGGATTCCTGTGCAGCTTCTGGGTGAGTCTCATCTCTAGATATGAACTTTTCAAGCTTGATTGGGAATCCACGCATGAGGACAGAATTCATACAAGGTCATTATTTCCCTAAACGTTGGTTAAAAAGAACTATCAAAAGATTTTCTTGCAAAAAGAAAAATTTAGTGGACATGGATGATTTTTAAATAAACATAGGGTGCCCACATTGAACCAAGAAGAGATAAGTCAAGTGAACAAACCGATTTCACACAACGAGATAGTGGAAGCAATTAGAGACATGACAACCAAAAAGAGCCCAAGTCCAGACAGTTTCACTACAGAATTCTACAAGAATTTTAAAGATAAATTAATACCTATACTCTTGAAACTCTTCCAAGAAATAGAAACAGAGGGAGCCATACCAAACTCATTTAATGAAGCTAATATCACACTCATCCCTAAACCAGGGAAAGACCCAACAAAAAAGAGACCTACAGACCAATCACTCTGATGAACACAGATGGAAAGCTCCTCAATAAAATACAAGCCAACAGAAACAAATTAAAAATTATACAGTATGATCAAATAGGCTTCATCCCACAGATGCAAGGCTGATTTACAATTTGCAAATCACGTAATATAACACATTATATCAATAAAACTAAGGTTAAGAATCATATAATGATTTCTCTGGATGCCGAGAAGGCATTTTACAAAATACAGTATCCATTCATGTTGAAAGAAAGAAATCAAGAGGATACTAGGAAATGGAAAGATAACCCATTCTCACAGATAGGGAGAACCAACAAAGTAAAAATTGTCATACTGCCAAAATTGATAAACAGTTTCAATGCAATCCCCATCAAAATCCTAAGGACATTCTTTACTGAAATAGAAGGTATAAACCAAAGGTTCACATGGAACAAGAAAAGACCTAGAATAACCAAAGCAATTCTAGGCAAAAAGAGCAATGCAGGTGGTATTACAATACCAGACTTCAAACTCTACTATAGAGTCCTAATAACAAAAGCAGCATGGTATTGGCACAAAAATAGACCAGAAGATCAATGGAACAGAACAGAAGATCCAGAAATAAAGCCACATACTTATATTTGAAAAAGGAGCCAGAGATATACAGTGGAACAAACACAGCCTATTCAATTATTGGTGCTGGCAAAACTGGGCAGCCACATGCAGAAAACTAAAAATTGATCCCATGCACAAACATTACCTCAAAATGGATCAAAGAACTCAATATCAGACCTGAAACCCTGGAACTGCTACACCATAGAATAGGAGAGCCACTGGAACGCATAGGCACAGGCAAAAAATTCCTGAATAGAGTCCCAGGGTCACAACAGATTGGAGAGAAACTTGACAAATGGGACTACCTAAAAACAAAGAGTTTCTGCATATACAAAGGCATACTAAAGTAGAAAGACATCCAACCAACTGGGAAAAGATATTTGCCAATAATACATCAGACAAATGCTTAATATACAGTATCTACAGGGAACTCAAGAAATGAATCCCCCCAAACCCAACAAACCAATCACTAAATAGGCATGGAAACTAAAGAGAGACTTATCAAAAATGGGGTTAAATGGCAAAAAAAAAGAGAAAATGCTCATCATCCATGGTAATAAAGGAAATGCAAATAAACAACCCTAAGATACAACCTTACCACAATTAAAATGGCCAATATTCTGAACTCAATGACAAATACTGGTGGGGTTGTAGAGAAAGAGGAACCCTACTGCACTGCTGGTGGGGTTGTAAGCTAGTTCAGCCACTCTGGAAAGCAGTGTGGAAGTTTCTTAAGAACTGAAAATAGACCTTCCCTATGATCCCACCATACCACTCTTGGGCATCTACCCTGAACATCATAACCCAGGATATGATAAGGACACCTGCTCAGCCATGTTCATCTCTGCATTATTCATAATAGCCAAGTGATGGAAACAATCCAGATGCCCTACTGCAGATGAATGGATACAAGAAATGTGGTATATATACACAATGGAATTCTACATAGCCAACAGGCAAGATAAAATAATGGCATTAGCAGAGAAATGGATGAAACTAGAACAAATCATGTTGAGTGAGATAAGTCAAGACCAAAGGAACAAAAGGGACATGGTCTCCTTGATATGTGGATATTAGATCCACACAGTTCAAGAGCGATGACTCAATATTCAGGTACCCAAGGTTATTGACACAGTCTTTTAGAAACAAATATAACTACATAGACATAAAAATCTATGATGGGGGCCGGGAGTTTGGCCTAGTGGTAGAGTGCTTGCCTAGCACGCACGAAGACCCAAGTTTGATTCCTCGGTACCACATACATAGAAAAAGGCTAGAAGTGGTGCTGCGGCTCAAGTGGCAGAGTGCTAGCCTTGAGAAAGTCCAAGGACAGTGCTCAGGCCCTGAGCTCAAGCCCAGGACTGGAAAAAAAAATCTATGATGGGATATATACTCTATAGATATATTATATAGATTGATATGCATCTATGACATATAAACTCTCAGCTTAATTTTAATTACATTCTAAAATTTATGTGCCAGTGTTTGCATATAGAGATTCCCTTCTTGAATACTTGTTTGTTAAACATGACATTTGAAATACAATGTAAAAATTGGTGTTAATGAAATCTTTCAATGAAAAAAAGGTTTTCTTGCAGAAATAGATAAAAGGATTTAATGGTCTCATCGAAAAGGAATAATGGAAGGTGAGAAGAATACAATAAAAAAGAAGAGGGAGAAGGCAAGGAGGAGGAGGACAAGAAGGAGGAGAGGAGGAGAGGAAGAAGGAGGTAGGGGGAGGGGAAGGAGGAGACATAAAGTAGGCTGGTAAAGACAAGACAGGAATGCATGAGAGCTGGAAGGAAACAGCAGCTATCGGGAGAATTACCCCACCACAAGCACTGTGGAAGGGTGATTAGCCAGCTGTAGATCCTAAAAAGGGGTGTCAGATGGTGAAGTAATCAGGATTTTGAAAAGGCTCTGCTTTGCCATGCCTTGTTTTAGCTTTCTTGCTCAAAAAACAAAAAAGATAAAGTACTTCCTGTTTCCAAGGCTTTGTGAGGCTGTAGCTGGGTGGGAAGGCTGAGGGCTGAGAGATTCTCCCTTCTCTAGCTGGTATATTCCACACCAGGGATGAAAAGGAACTTCCAGGGTTTCCCTGTGTGGGAGAAAAGGAAGAAGGATGAGCAGGAAGGGAAGAGGGGAGAGAGGAGGAGGAGAAAGAAGACAGGAAGTGAAGTAGAAGCCATAGGGAAAGATATATAAGAAAGGAGGGAAGGTGGTAAGAGAGTAGGCTAGGAAAAAAACTAGTCATGAATGGATGCAGGCACTACGCATATTTGTTATTGTGGATCAGTGATGTGGCTAACAGGACCCCAAGCACTGGCAAAGAAATTCTGTTCTACTTGGTGCTGGGGTTGAAAATGTACTATGCACAGGCTCTCCCGTTTTCCAAGACAGTTTTCTTTGGGAGGAAATTGCTCAGAATGCAGACTATAGATGCATATAAAAAGGACATCTGTCGAGCTGGGTGTGGTGGCTCACACCTGTAATCCTAGCTACTTAGGAGCCTAAGATCTTAGGATCAAAGTTCAAAGCCAGACCAGGCACCAAAGGACCTGAGACTCTTATCTCCACTTAACCTCCAGAAAATGGAGAAGTGGGGCTTGGCTCAAGGGTAGGGTGGTGGACTTGAACTGGAGAGCTCAGGGACAATGCCCAGGCCTAGGGCTAGTCCTTGGGTTTGGAGGATCTACCTAAATTTCTAGGACTTTGGTTGTTCAGAGTGGTCATAGGGCTTGAACTCAAGAGTCTGGGTGCTGTCTTTGAGCACCTTTGCTCAAGGGTAGTACTCTAACACTTTGAGCCAGAGCACAACTTCTGGTTTTCTAGTAGTTAATTGAAGGTAAGAGTCTCACAGACTTTCCTGCCCAGGTTGGTTTTGAACTGTGATCTTCAGTTCTCTGCCTCCTCAGTAGCATGGATAACAGGCTCATGGCCTGGTGGCTCATGGTATCACCACCTGATTAATTTCTTTTTTTAATCTATTTTTATTGTAATTAATAGAAGGGTTACATTATATTCACCAGATAGCAGGTGCATTCCTTAACAATCATTGCTACCCCTTCTCATGTTTTTGTCCACTTTTCCCTCTCCCCACCTCCTTCCCCTCATCTTGTTTTCCCTCCTTCCCTATCCTATTTCAAATAAACAAACATATATACAATATATCAGATAACAAGGTAAGATACTGTAACAATATGAGATAACCAATGGAAACAAAAGAGATGAGAAATAACATAGTACATTATGAACAACAGTCACACATTATATGGCTCTTGTTTCTACCTCCTGAATGTCCTTTCATTGTGCCACAGATACTGGTGTTTTCTCCCCCATGGGCTCAACTAATATGGACTCATGGACTGTCATTTTATCCTTTAAAAAAGAAACACTTGTGATTAGTATCTAAGATCTTCTTTTCTTGTTCTAATTGCTCTGGTTAGGCAATGGGCATTCCTTCAGTGTGAATGTTCATTTGACATTTGACACATCCAGTCATGATGCAGCTATATTTGAAACACTTCTTCACTTCCTTTCTTTTGTAATTACTAAATTTTACTATCTTTAAGTAGTTGTACAAAGGGGTCTCATTTCAACAGGTCAGTTTATGAGTACAATGCATCTTGATCACACCCCTTCTGTCATTCTCCCCATCCCTACCCATCCTCTCCATTCCCCTAGTTTCATAGATATAAAGTAAATTATATAACCTTATTCTCCCTCGTTGTCTCTTCATTTATCTCTTGCCACTCCTTGATCCTGTCCTCTCACACCTATCTCCAGTACTGGCCTCTTGCGATTCATTTTGTTAGATTGTGAGTGCGTTGCCCTGTGGAGTCCCACCACTGGAGCTTTCCTTGGGTCTCCATATGTGTCTGCATGTATCTCTATCACTGAGACCTAGCTTCTACGTGTGAGAGGAAACATGCAGCCTTTGTTTCTCTGGGCCTGACTTATTTCACTCAGTGTCATTTTCTCCAGGTCTCTCCACTTTGCACAGGATGCACTCTAGACTCATTTCATCCATTACTACTCCTTTTTGTGTCATCAGCCAAACCTCGAGGGTGTTAGAATTCAGGAACCAATGAGCTAGAGCTTGTGGGATGCTGGGAATGTGGACTTACGCAGCGCTTATATTCTCTTAAGGCATGAGAGCAAAAAATGGATGTGACTTGCCTACCCTTTACAAGTGCATGTGTCTATAAGGATCAAGCTATGAAAAAAAAATATATTTTAAAGTTAAGCAGGAGTTTCTTCTATGTCAACAATCGAACTCATTACCATATGGGCCCCAAGCATTCCTCCCCAGGCTGACGGATGAACTCCTTCTGCAAAGCTGCCTCCAAGTGTATGCCATCCATTTACTTATTTGTACAGCTCTAGTCAGAATGCATGCTCATTTGGCTTGGAGTTAATCATTCCCATCATGAGATGCACTCTATGTGTGTGTGTGCATGCACTAGCCCTGGAACTTGAACTCAGGACCTGGCCACTGTCCTTCAACTACTCTGCTCAAAGTTTGTGCATTTACCATTAAGCCACACCTGAACATCTGGCTTTTGTGGGGTAAGGGGAGGGGGATAATTAATTGGAGATAAGTTCCATTGACTTCCTGCCCAAGTTAGCTTCCAACTGAGATCCTCAAAACTCAGCTTCCTGAGTAGCTACGATTTCAGGCATGAGCCACGGGTGCTGCATCAGCTTCATGTTACTAACTAGATTATAGTGTAGAGATTTCTTGACTTTGGTGTGGCAAATTTCCTTCATCACCAAAGTTACCTTAATCCAGATATTATCAGTGAATGTTATTTTATGCTTCTGTACTTAAACTTTTTTTGTTACAATCTTTCTTTCAATTCTGGGATCCATCACCCTCCTTCCAACATGTACTTAATAGATATTCCCAGCTAGGTGCTGGTTTTTCATGCCTGCAATCCTAGCTACCCAGGAAACTGAGATCTGAGGATCACAGTTCAAAGTCAGCACTGACAGGAAGGTTCCTGAGACTCATATCTCCAATTAACCCCCCATCCCCACCCTTGACACACACAGAGCCTTCCCTTGGGTTGTACAACTTGATATCTCCCCCAACCGCCAGTCCTGTGCTGGGTGGAAAGATCCCGACTCAAATCTCCCTCCTGCCAAGAGGAAAGGCAGCCTCAGGATGAAAAGCCTCTCACAGGGATCCATGCAGCCAGAAACGGGAGCTAAATACTAAAAAATCACCATCATAGCTGATGATTTTGTTTTCCAGGGTTCTCTTTCAGATTTCAACAAAATAAGTCCACCATGATTCCCCCCCCCCACAAGGATTTCTGGATAGTCCTTTTGAAAACAATTTTTTTTGCATATGGATTATTGAATAGTGGTCAAAGACATTTTTCTTGCCTTTTTGAGAGATTGAGGAAAGATCAGATAAGAGGAGTTAATTCTCCATATGTAGGTGCCTATTGATGCTGGAGAATTCTTAATTTCTGCTTCCCTGGAATCCTATTCTTACTTCTTGGCTAAAGGGAGGGGAGGAGAGAGGGAAGGGAGAAGAGGAAGGAAGGGCAGAGAGTGAGAGGGGCATTGAGAGAGACCAGGTGAATGAAGCAGAGAATGAGCGAGTCTCCATGTGGCCTAGCTAGTAAAGGGAAGAGTACCAGGGAAAAATGTCATGTGACATCTGTGGTCCTGACCAGGGCAGTTCAGAGACAAGATCCATGTTCTGTGGAGCCTCTGATTCTGATCCCCAGGCTTAGTGGGGAGCAAGCATTCCTTCACATGTCACAAAAAGTTTAGCTCTCTGTTCTTCCATCTGGCTCTGTTCACCTTTGTCCAGTGAGAAGGCTGTGGGTACCCTTCTTGCCCGCCTCCTCCTCATTTCTTGCCTCAAAACCACTCTGACCAGAATGTTAGATAATGAAAATGCTTGTTGAGAAAGCCAACAGAAAAATCCCGCGCAAGTAAGCCCATTCATGGGAGTGTAAAACACAGGGTACTAGGCCAGTTGGCTGGCAGCTTGGGCATGCTAATAATAGAGATCAAGCCAGTATGGTATTGTGGGGTGCTGTAAAATGACATCACCCAGACTGAGCAGGGAGAGACGGGGTCAACTGTGGTTCCCAAATCTCCCCAACAGCCACTGAGCCCTGGAAGAAGCTGGAGACAATCCAGCTAACATGTAGGCTGAGCTCTCCTGCTCACCACCCAGATATGTCCTTTTGTTCAGGGAGGGCTGTGGTGGAAAGGGCTGGGATTAAGGATGAATTCAGTTTCACCCTAATTAAAAGTCATGAGGCAGCTTGACGAAGGCTTACTCATGACCCAGATCCACAGAGCAGATTAACGGCGCGGTCCTTGCAGCCCCATATCATACCTGGGATGTGCACTGAGTCAGGAAGAGGGGAGGATGGAGGGGAGGGGGTAGAGAGGGAAGGGAAGTAGGGAGCATCTCTGAAGAACTGAACACACAACACTTATACAGAGATAATGAGTAGAAGAGGAAAGAAGTGTCACCTTGCAGAAGCAACTACATCACAAAAGTCGACCTGATTTTAATTAGAGAACTGTGACAAGTCTGGAATTATATTGGACTTATATAAAAAATAAGTTTGGGGAAAATCTCTTGACTCTCTTCCAAAGAAAGGGTAGCGTTTAGACTAAGTCAGAGATAATAAGCCTTCTACACTCATCTCTTGCTGTCAGGAGCTGACTTTGTTTTGATAGCCAGGATTCGAAGGATAAACACTTTGCATCTCTACCATCAATGGAAGCAATTCATATTGCTGGAAATTTTAGGGAAAATGAAATGGGCATCCTGGATAAGAAGCATATCTCCCCAAGCAGGCATCGCACACAGCACAGGGAGAGCTGAGCTACTTTTCTGTGGTTATCATTAGCACCGTAGCCCCTCCTCTGAGCAGGGAAATGGACAAGACTGCTGTTCTAGTGTAATTTTATGCTTTTGTAAAAGGGACTTTTCAATAGAAGTTTATTTTTAAAAAGCAAAGGAAGAATCCGGGAGCATAGTCCTGTGATAGAATGCTCGCCTAGCATGCATGAATCCCTGGTTTCAATTCCTTGGTACCACATGCTCAGAAAAAGCACTGTGGCTCAAGTGGCAGGGCACTAGCCTTGAGCAAAAAGTGTCCAAGGACAGTGCCCAGGCCCTGAGTTCAAGCCCCAGGACTGGGGGGAAAAAAGCAAAGGAAGCGAGGCATGATGGTACATGACTATAGCGCTAGCTACTCAGAAGGCTGAGGTAGCAGAACCCTGCTTCAAAGACTGCCAGGCAAATGCAGAAGCATTAAAGCAAAGTAAACCAAAAATCCTAAAGCGGAGTGGGGGGGGAAGGAATACAAAGTGGTAGGGTACTTTTCATGAATTCAACCCCTAGAACCGCTGGGTGAATGAATGAATGAATGAATGACAAATAAGTAAGTAAATAAATAAATGGATACACACACACACACACACACACACACACACACACACACGTGGAGAAGCATCCCCATTCTTTCCAACAGGCTAGTTCTTTTTTACCTTTTTGTCACAGGCAACAAAGGTAAGGTTATCTGGAGGCCACGCAGTGATGTGTTTCTTGTGATAGCAAAGGCTCCATGTAACAGTGTGAAGTGGAGTTCGTTCTTAGGTCTCCTGGCTTGATGCAGATGGTTATGCATATGGTTTTGAGAGTCGCTGGGGTCTTGTGTTTCCAGTCTCCCCTGGTAGCGGTAACATGGGGAGAGACAGCACTTACAAGTGGAAGTACCGCTTCCCTTCACCCTGGCTCTGCAGCCTGCAGCTCTCCCTGCAAAAGCTGGGCAGGGGGGAGGAGGGGCTTGCTGTTCAGGAAACCAGGGGCTAAATGGATAAAGAGAAGCAAGAACGAGATCCCAAATAGTCCATTACAACCTGAAATAGCAGAAGGGCACAGAGAGATGAAAACCTCAGAAAGAATTCTGTCTACATAGAAGAAGGAAGAGGCCAAGTTTGAGCTTGTTCATGATGAGGGGACCAGCCTTCCTGGGAACCCGGGCCATTCCTTCATGTAAAGCACGAAGGGTTTGCCCTTAATTATGTCCTAGGAGTTCTCTCATTAGGTGCAATTGTGAAAAAAACAAAAACAAAAAAACCATCTTGAATGGGGAGAACCCAATCACGTCATGCTGTCCTAAAAATGACTGAGATCCAACAGTGCTGAGACATAAGATTTTGGAGATCTCAGAGATATTCTACAAAAACATTGAAGAGAGCCGGGAGTTTGGCCTAGTGGTTAAAGTGCTTGCCTAGTTCGATTCCTTGGTACCACATACATAGAAAAAAAGCCAGAAGTGGTTCTGAGGCTCAAGTGGTAGAGCTCTAGCCTTGAGAAAGTCCAAGGACAGTGCTCAGGCCCTGACCTCAAGTCCAGGACTGGCAAAAAGAAAAGAAAAGAAAAGAAAAGAAAAGAAAAGAAAAGAAAAGAAAAGAAAACAATGAAGATAGACAGCCAGGAGCTGAAGTTTGACATTCTGTGGCTACAAAAAGGAAAAATGATTCAGACATGAATTTCATAGAAAACTGACAGGCAATGCCACTGGCTAGGAAAAACAATATGAAGAAATGATGTGAAATGAGAAAAAAATGTCAAGAGTAAATAAAGAGCAATCCTTATTGAACAAATGTTTGTTTCCCACCAAAACTTTCATGATGCTGAAGTTTCATCCCCAGTGTTGCGGTATCTAATGCTGTGGTATTTGGAGATGTGCCTTTTGAAAAACAATGAAAATTAAACAAGATCATGAGAGTACAGAAACAGTCTCTTGTGATAGGTCTAGGACCCTTATAAGAAGAAACACCCGAACTATTTTCTATTTTCTGTGTCCTCTCTCTCTCTCTCTCTCTCTCTCTCTCTCTCTCTCTCTCTCTCTCTCTCTCTCTCTCTCTCTCTCTCTTCCTCCCTCCTTTCCCTTCTCCCTCTCCCTCTTCTTCTTTCCTTTCCACACAACCCCTATCTTCCTACCCCTCTCTTCCTCTCAGTGAGCATCAAAAGCAGAGGCTATGTGACTATCTAGACAGATGTTGACCACCTACCAGCCAAGAGCAGAAACCCTAGGATAATCCATCTTTCTCACACCTTATTTCAGCTTCCCCAGACTTAAGGCTCATGTTCTCTGGGAATTTATCCTGATGTCCACATCATGGGAAGCATTGTAAAGCAAAGTAAAGATGGAAAAGCAAACGACTCTAAACTAAAAGAGAAAGCTTAAAAGTGTTTGAGAAAAATTGATAAGTTCAGAAGAGAGGCCAGCACATCACCCACCCAGGCTGACTTTGGTTTGTGGTTTATTTCTGCATAACATTTAACCATATACTAATGTTGTACATTTTAAAGAATTCTAAGAAAGCCTAAGAGAAAGAGGGCAGCAGGGCATGGATAGGGGGTTGGTGGTGATATGTGAAAGAGGAGAATGAACCTGTGACCTGCAAACTCGACAGGATTAGCCTACCTGGGAGAGAAGACAGGAAAGACGCAACTAAGAAATATTTATCTGGTGATCTTAATGGCAAAAAAATCAAACCACCGGAATAGAACAAGTACTTAAAACTATAATTCAAGAAAGTTTTCATGAAAAAAATACTTGTACATATAAGTCAATGTATAAAAAGTCCAAATTTTCATGTAATAAGCCTAGTAATTATAACATATATATGAATGTATGTACATATATATTTGCAGGTGGTAATACATGTATTTATGTATATTCTATATGCGGTACATTCCTTTTGAGGAAAAGCAGCTGTTTTCATATTGTTATTATTAACAACATTTGCTTTAGCCTTCCTAGACATCCTATATTAGATAACAAATTATAAAGTCATTCAATCATAAAGTAATGAAAAATTAAGCCAGACATCTCAAAGACAACCTTTTTTCAGCAGAGATAACATGGAAATAAGTTAAATACCCCAAAGAAAGTAAAATCCAAGCATAGGTTTTAATATATGGCAAAATGTCTTTAATTCTTAAAGTTTTCAAACAGATATATTCAAAAATTCATGGGAATTACTGCTTACTCTTTTCCCCATGAGTCCTCTGGTTTAGCAAATACTATCATGTTGCATACATGAATAGGACAAAATGCAATTCATGGAAATAAAGGGGAGTGAGGGGACTGGGCTGAAAGAAGTACTGGCTCCTTGATTTACTCAGCATCATTAACTAACCCGGCAAGCAATCAGAAGTAGGAAAGAAGAAGTCTGGGTGAAGAGACATGTACAGCCTAAATCCATAATTACTCACAGTGGAAAGCTGCACAGTGACCAGTGAAATATCATCATCACATGATGTGGCGGTCTCTGTCCTCAGCATGTCTTCTCACGGACCCAAGCCAATGTGTATGTGGCCAGCCTGGAGGGAGGTGGTGAGTCTTGCAGAATTGGCTCCCAAGGATGTTTCACAGCAAAGGAGGAAGTAGTAATAGAAGGATATGACATCGAGGCACAGGTGCTCCTTAGTGTGTTAGGATGAGGTTGCAAGCAGTGCTGGACCTGTTCCAGCTGGCACCTGCAGCTTCTTTTCCTAAGAATCGAGCTGCAGTACACATCCATTCATCCCCAGCCCTCATTAGCTGAACATTGCTTTTTTCTGTTTCTGCATGGTATCTAGACAGAGGAAGCCCCTATTAAAAATGACAAAAGATCCTGCAAGAAGCAGCCATCTAATTGAAAACCAACAAAATTGATTACATAATTCTTCCTTAATCTGAAAGCAAATGCGTGCTTAAATGCCACTGATTCTTTTGGAAAAAGATAAAATACAAAATGATACATAATGTCAGCAGAGATAGGGGCTGTAAGGAGGATTCCAATCAAGCCATTCAAAAGTCATATTAAATATAAATGAGGAGATTTTTTATTAAAGAATTTATTAACATTGATTTTTTATATCATATTTCAAATGACATGTTCAACAAACAAGTATTCAAGAAGAGAATCTCTACATACAATCACTGGCACTTAGATTTTAGAACATAATTAAAATTAGGCTGAAAGTTTACATGCCATAGATACATATTAATCTATGTAATAAAACATTATGTCTACAGAGTCATAGATTTTTATGTCTATGTAGTTGTGTTTATATTTCCAATACCATGTCCATAGCATTGGGTACGTAAATATTGAGTCCTCACTCTTGTACTGTTTGAATCTAATAGCCACATATTAAGAATACCATGTGCCTTTTGTTCCTTTGGTCTTGACTTGTCTCATTCAACATGATTCACTCTAGATTCATCCACTTCCCTGCAAAGGCCATCATTTTGTCTTATCTGTTGGCTATGTAGAATTCCATTATATATATATATATATATATATATATATATATATATATATATATATCAGGTTTTCTGTATCCATTCATCTGCAGTAGGGCATCTGGATTGTTTCCATCGCCTGGCTATTGTGAATAGTGCAGAGATAAACATAGCTGAGCAGGTGTCCTTATCATATCCTGGCTTATGATGTTCAGGATAGATGCCCAGAAGTGGTATGGTGGGATCATAGGGAAGGTCATTTTTCAGTTAAAAAACCTCCACACTACTTTCCAGAGTAGCTGAACTAGCTTACAATCCCCCCAGCAGTGCAGTAAGGTTCCTTTTTCTCCATAACCCTGCCAGCATCTGTCATTGACTGAGTTCAGAATCTTGGCCATTCTTGTTGGGGTAAGGTGGTATCTTAGGGCTCTTTTTATTTGCATTTCCTTTATGACCATGGATGATGAGCATTTTCTCATATGCTTTTTTTTGCCATTTTAACCTTTTCTTTTGATAAGTCTCTCTTTATTTTCCTTGCCCGTTTAGTGATTGGTTTGTTGGGATTGGGGTGATTCATTTCTTGAGTTCCCTGTAGATATTGGATATTAAGCATTTGTCTGATGTATTATTGGCAAATATCTTTTCCCAGTTGGTTAGCTGTCTTTCTAAACATGCACTTACCAACAGACCCAGTGAGTACACTCTAAAATGTTTAACATAAAGAAATAAAATGTGAGTCTACATAAAAACCTGAAGTTGATTGTTAACTAGTATTTTATTTGTAATGTCACAAATGGGAACAACAAAAGCTGTTTTTTCAGTAGGTGAATGGTTGGCATTGGAGACTAGCCAGGTGAACTATTGGTCCAGGCAATTAATCCTTATGGTCCTCAAGGGCATTCGGCTGAGTAAACATGAAGTTGATCAATCTTAAAAGGTTAAATGAGGGGCTGGGAGTTTGGCCTAGTGGTTAAAGTGCTTGCCTAGCATGCACGAAGACCCGGGTTTGATTCCTCGGTACCACATACATAGAAAAAAGCCAGAAGTGGTTCTGAGGCTCAAGTGGTAGAGCTCTAGCCTTGAGAAAGTCCAAGGACAGTGCTCAGGCCCTGAGCTCAAGCCCAGGACTGGCAAAAAAAAAAAAAAAGGTTAAATGATAGGTGATCTTGCTCTGAAAGCAGGCTTCTGGGATGGGAGGCGTGTGGGGAAGGAAGTGGAGGATTCTGAAGAGACAGCAGGACATGAAGTTTGTGGTCCAGGAGTATTTACAATGACCTGGAATGGCACACACATATTGTACCAGGTCAAGTTTCTGGCTCTGAAGTTGTATGGTGGAGGAAATGGAGAGGCACATCTCTGTGCTTATGTTTTTGTTCTCTTGCAATTTTACAATTGTTGCAAAAAGGAAAACTTAAAAAACGAGGCAATGAATAAAATTAACCATTCTAAAGACCCATAACTCTTGATGAAATTGTAAGTTATTTTAGATCTACTTATGAGCTGGACACTAGTGGCTCATGACTGGAATCCTACCTATTCAGGAGGTTAGTAGCTAAGAGGTCTGAACTGCCAGTCTGAACTGGCAAAAAGATTGGAGGCATGGCTCAGTGGTACAGCACCAGCCATGATGGAAAAACGCTGAACAACAGTACAAGAAACAACATAAAAGTCTGAGATCAAGCCACAGTACTACCAAAAAGAATTAAATGTGGGACGGGAAGGGAAAGGGGAGGGGTGGAAATCACCTTGGTTTAATGTTCCCCAAAGCCACAGGTGGATAATATAGCCTGAGACACACTCTACAGCTAGTTGTACTCGTTTACTTGATTCAGAGAGAGTAACCATGTGTGACGTTTAGGACCACAAGTGTGTCACCGTGACCATTGGACAGAAATGGACCATTGGTGATCATGCTGGACCCAGGACTCGTAGGACACAGCTCACTGGGGCAGGCCTGTGTTGCCAGGTTCATATTCCCAGTCCTTCATCTGGGGACGACAGGAGGTGTGGGAGAAAATGTTCAGATCCCTTGGGTAGTTCTGAGGGAAATAGTGCAGAGTTCCAGAGTGAGGAATGAATCAGGGCTTGTCCACTAGCCAAGGAGATGGACACCTGCAGGATTGTGATGACCAAGACCCCTTGACTGGAGAAGTGGAGTTCCCTGTGCCATTTACCATAGAGGAGGGCAACACGAAGCTCTAGCTTCTGGCTCGCAGCATTCCCATGGAAGGGAGCTCACTGTTGCTGAAAGAGGAAGCAGAATGGCAGTGGCCTCCAGTGTCGCGTGGGGACAGGAATTTTGACTGGCAGCCCTTTATTTGGCATTTATAAAAAACCCTCACCTAGAGAAGACATTGCTCTTCTTCAAATTGAGCTTCTGCCAAATGAAGGCCTTGAAACGCATAATGGACACATTTGCTATTCTTGTAGCTTGACCTTCACCAAGCCAGCTAAGTAGATAGAAACTGGGTGACATGTGTACGGTTGATAAATCAGTTAAAATCAGTATTTTTATGCTGCTCTGTCGGGCTTGGGCTGGTCAGAAAGAACTTAGACTGAACTTGATCATCTTCACCCTTCCCTACGTGTAAATCTGAGATTTCTCCTGTTTCACCAAACCACTCCCTAATCTCATGCTTCTAGACAGGGTCCTGAAAGGAAAATGAAACTGGGAAAGCTCACAGAATATACTTATCAATTCTATTACAGTTATATAGAATGAATGCAAGATAGATAGATAGATAGATAGATAGATAGATAGATAGATAGAACAAAAACAGAAAATTGGGGCTGGGAGTTTAGCCCAGTGTTAGAATGCTTGCCTAGCATGCATGAAGACCTGAGTTTGATTCCTTGGTACCACGTACATAGAAAAAGCCAGAAGTGGTGCTGTGGTCAAGTGGTAGAACTTTGGCCTTGAGAAAGCCCAGGGACAATGCTCAGGCACTGAGTTCCAGCCCCACAACTAGCAAAACAAACAAGCCAAACAAAAATCCAGAAGCTTACAAAAATTCTAAGTTTCTTCTGAAGGACAACATTGATTCTGAATGGCAGCTAGGATAGCTATGAACCAGGAATCCTCTTAGTACATATCATAACATATATCATAGAACACTGAAGGTTTGCTAAATCATCTCAGAACATTCTAGAAACAGTAAGCCACCACTAACTATTGGGGACCGACTGTGGGGTCAGTGACCCACTGTGGGGTCAGTGACCGTGACTGTGGGGTCAGTGACCTTGGACCCACACAATTGTGTACACAAGGAAGTAGCTCTTATGATTTTGGGCTGTGTCAATAGCTTCTCATTTAACCTGTTTGGGACTTGATAGCTTCTCATTTAACTTGTTTGGGACTTAATAGCATCTCATTTAACCTATTTGGGACCTGATACTGTTTGTACGAATGTAACCCCTGGCAGTTTCCAAGTTTAAAGAAGTGTATTTAAGGTAAGAACTTGAAATAAACTGGGCTGCAATCTTTACCTGGGCTGCAGACCTCCCGGACCCCATCTGTTTGTCTCTCTTCTATTTTTTCCTAGTCCCTGCCCCCTATTTCAGGAATCCCAATTTGCTGCCGGCTGGCTCCGGCAACTAACAGTGCTTAAATGTGATCTTCAAGGTGCTTTTGAACAAGCCACGTGACAGTCCTGAAGCTTTTCAACAAGAAGGACATATAGAAGCCATGCAAGGACAGAGAGAGGTGAAAAGTCACCGATCACCATTAGGGAAGATTCACTTTGGCTGTAGCATCTCTAATGAGAGCTTTCAAAAAGAGCCATAGGTCATGTCAACATTGTGAAAAAGGCAACATGGAAATTCCTAAAGAAGAAATGACTATTTTCTGCAAGTTAATTCTAAAGATAACTTCCCAAAGGTCATATGTTTTATCACGAATGCAAAGGCAATTTGCAAAGTATAAAAGATGATTCTTGTGCTCTCTTGGGCAGCACATATACTAAAAGTGCAACGATGCAGAGAAGACTCGCATGGCCCCTGACCAAGGATGACACGCAAATTCGTGAAGCAGTCCGTATTTTTATCTTGAGAATTTCAAAGATCAGCTATGCGATAAAAGTTTTGGCTTTTAAAAAAAGATGGTTTATTAACGCAGGGCAAGCCGAGAACTATGCAAAAGCCACACATGCAGCTTCTTTCCTAAGAGCTCTAAAGCATACCCTAAATCGTATGCTGGTGGCTCACACCACAAACCAGGCAACTACAAAAACAGATGCTTTTTGTGTGCTGATGTGGAGACTAGAAGTCCAAGATGAAGGTATCTGAAGGGTCATGTTCCCTCAGAAAGATACACAGGAAGGCTCAGGCTCTGGCCTTTTGCCATGTTTCTGGTGCCTTTCTGTCCCTGCCTGGAATTCTTACATAGACCTAGGTATTTCTCCTGTGCATTTTATTCTCATCAGGCCCAGGAAGCATGAATGTGGGTCATGCAGGAGGTGCCCTGTGCATAATGCTTGAAACTAGAGAAGGATAATTTTCCCTCTATCTGTCCACATTCTCAGCTGGAACTCCTATAATCAAAGAAAGGACTAGCAAGGATAAAAACAAACAAGATTAGCAACATGCATGTGTATGTGTCTATATACACATATATGTGTATACACACACACACACACACACACACATATGGGAAACAAAACTCAAGGAAAAGAGAGACTCTAAGACATAGTTAATCACCTTCAGTCAAAAACAGTATACTTCCAAAACAAGTAACATGTCAGAGGAAAAAAAAAAAACTGTGGGCTAGAAAACTGCAGAACAAATACATAGGAAACTTGCAGGAGAGATCTGACTACTGACTGAAGTCTTGAAGATTTCTCTGGGCTTCCCAGGCTGATAAGGACCCTGATGTCATTTTAGGAGATCAAGGATTGCAGTTCCTGGCACAGAGGGTGGGGAGCTGGCATCTCTGTGAGTTTATGTCTACTTTTAGAAAAATATACCTTCAAATCTTCCTTTAAAAAAATACCCTCAGATCATAGTAATCTTTCTGTCAAAAATGACACTTCTAAGCTGAGCAAGGTAGCTTACGTCTGTAATCCTAGTTATTCAGGAAGCTGGAGTCTGAGGGATCCCACATTTGAAGCCAGCTAACGCAGGAAAATCCAAGAGACTCTTATCTGCAAATAATCACAAGAAGCCAGAAGTGGAGTTATGGCTCAAGTGATAGATAGAGCAATAGAGCTCAGAGACAGCACCCAAGCCCCAAGTTCTAGCCCCAATACCTACACACACACACACACACACACACACACACACACACACACACACACACACACAGAGGATAACAAACTGTGCTTTCTCTAATACTGCCTTGTCTGAACATGGAAGAGAAAGAGCAAATATCTGAATAGCACTGAGCTAATGAGACTTCGGAAATGGCATTTTTTAAAACTTTTGCCTATTGTTTTCTTAGCTCTGAAAAAAATGGAAGAATCAAGTTCCTAAATTTCCCTCACAAAAACTTATGGTCTATTGCATACCAGATGTTTGTGCTTATTAAACGACTGCAAACATTGGGTCTTATCTAGATCTGACATACAGCTTGGATAGTTCTCTGAACATTATTGAAAAATCTCCCCTCTGGCTATAATCTCCTCTTACTCTACCTCATAAGACCTCTGTACTAATTTCTCTTTTCTTGCTCCCACTTCCTTCCTCAGGGAATAACAGGCCATCAGCACAAATTTAGAATCCTAAACAAAACTTATTATCAATTAGTGTTAATAATTTAAATACTGTGTTGAGGGCATTGATTTAAAAATAATCAAGTATAGTTAGAGGTATGACTCAAATTGTACAGAGCTTGCTTAGAAAGAAAGTACAAGGCCTGGAATTCCAATCCCAATACAAAAATTAATCAATTAATTAATTTAATTTTTATACATTTTTTTTCTCCCTTTGGTAGGTCATAACAACTCTGGTTTTGCGCTTGTCTAGTTAATGTAGTTTCTGCAGAAACTACTTTGCTGGGTTTGCCTTAAATATTTAGAGCATATGTTTTTTATTAGCTATAAATAAGTTTATGTGAAAAAGTTAAGAGTGATTGATCCCTTCTGCTACTTTTCTAGTGGAAACATTTGCTGGGATTATAAGGAATGTAACCTTCCATATAAATATGCCATGTTCCCTAAACAGAGCCTGAGCAAGCCTGAAGGAGCTTGTTAGGAGGCCCTAAGGCCGTTGGTCAGTCCCTTCACAGAGAAGGCTGGTGTCTTCATTTGCTGTGACTGTAATGATATTGCTGAGGTGGAAAACTGTATGAAGAGGTTGACTCAGCTCACAGTTCTAGAAGGTCAAAGGCATGATACCACCACAGCCTCTGCTTTGTTGAGGACCCTGTGGGAGAAAGCATCACAGTGGTGACAGAACATCCAAGGGGTAGACCAGACAAGAGAGGAGCCAGGGAGAGTGTTTTATAACAACCTCTGCTAAGATCTAACTGTGGTACCCACTGGTCCCTTCAAAGAGCAGCCCTTGCAGTGATGTAACCACATTCCATACACACCAACTGTGAGAAGTCCAGTCTCCTTGCCGCACCAAGGACTGCCTTTCTAGCACACACATACACCTTTGTAGGAGAAATACTGTCCAATCAGCTGCCCAGGCCTTCTCTACTTCATTCTAACCATAGACAGGAGTGGATGAAAGTATATTGCTATAATTCTGATTTTTCTTTCCCGTTCTGGTCTCTCTTTACCTTAGTTCTTCAAGAAAGGGAGAATTAAATTGTACCCAGAAAGTATCTTGCTGTGTATCAAGCCATTGCCAGGGCTTTACTGTTGTATGAAGAGTATAATACTTGCTTCTGAAGAGAAGCCTGTCTGGCCCCTGAGCAGCTGCTTGACTGGCTGCAGACACTTTGTTGCTCTCACAGTGTCCTTTTTTTGTTTGTTTGTGTGGGGTTTTTTTTTTTGTCAGTCATGGGGCTTTGAACTTGGTGCCAGGGTGCTGTCCCTAAGCTCTTTTTTGTTCTCTCTCAAGACTACCACTCCACCCTGTTAAGCCACAGCTACATTTTCAGTTTTCTGATGGTTCATTGGAGATAAAATCACATGGACTTTCCTGCCTGGGCTGGCTTTGAACCACGATCCTCAGACCTCACCCTCTTGAGTAGCTAGGATTACAGGCATGAGCCACCAGTGTCTAGCACAGTAGGTCTTTTGGATAATGCCATTTGTACATCAAAGTCTAATGAAACGAAGAGAGGGAAAATTACACATCATTTCCAAGAATTTTCTGGTAAAGTCATCATTGGTCTTATGTGTCTCCTTAGGAATCTTAGGTGGGAGGAGGGTGGATCAAAAATGGATCTATGGGGGCCGGGAGTTTGGCCTAGTGGTAGAGTGCATGCCTAGCATGCACAAAGACCTGGGTTCAATTCCTTGGTACCACGTACATAGAAAAAAGCTGGAAGCGGTGCTGAAACTCGAGGGGTAGAGCTGTCACTTTGAGAAAGTCCAAGGACAGTGCTCAGGCCCTGAGCTCAAGCCTAGGACTGGCAAAAAAATAAATGGATCTATGGTGAAGGAGTCGGGGAGGTGGGGGGGAGAGGCAGTGAATTAGGTGGATACAGTAGTATGATAGCATCATATCATTTCTATTTTATTGTGCATCCAGAATATGCTGTTCCCAAGTAGAAACATGTTCTACCCTTGTATTTCTCACCAAGAATTCTGCAGTGTCTAATCTATGTTAAAACTATTGAGTCTAAATCATTGCAATGTCTGGAAATATGCTTAGCACCAGCAGACGGCAATGCAGCAGAACACAGGAAGAACTTGGGTCAGAAAAGATTCACCTTGCTTGTCCTCGGTAGTCTGGCAGAGAGTCTTGGTTCATCAAAAGACCTTTCTAGGCATTAGGCCTTGCTCCAAGCACTGTTAAGTCACTCAGTCACAGCACCTGAAAGGAGAAGGCATGTCTCTCAGGACTGACCACGAGGAAAAGTTGCCGGCTGACAGCAGGATGCATGAGCAGTAGTCCTGTACTGCCCTGAATGCACTAACGACATCACACACTCGAACTTTCACGAGCTTCTACCGGGAAGAGGGAAGTGTGAGATTCTTGATATAAATGTGTAAAGGCTTGAGCTCCTTGGAAATCAGAGAATCAGCAAAACCTCCCATCAGATAATCTGCAACAAGAATGGAAACATGTCCTTCCTAAGTGCCTGCCAGCCTGGCCAGAGAGGGACAGGTGCAAATTAGTCAGCTTGCTATCCACTGGACAGTGTTTTAGAAATGTACATGTGTAAATGGACTTCACTTGTGGCACACTTAGATTTTTAACACCCCAGACAGTAGACTTCCATCCTGTCAGTAAGAATTCTCACCCCTTTGTTTTGGGTACAGGTACTGGTGTTTGAATCCAGAGCCTCCTACTCTCACTTTTAAATATTCTACTCAAAGGTGGTGCTCTACTACTTGAACCACCCCTCCACTTCCTGATTTCTCCTGGTTAATTGGAGGTAAGAGTTTTACTGAATGTTCTGCCTGACTTGGTTTTGAACCACGATCTTCAGATCTCAGCCTCTGGATTAGCGAGGTTTGAGAGCTACGAGCCACTAGCACCCAGGTTAATTCTTTAGTTTTCATCACCAAAACTCACTTCCACAACTGCTCTGGGTCCTGCAGCATGGTGTAGTACAGATCCAGGCCTGGCTGGCCCAGGGTGGCTCAGTGATTGCAAGCTATGTCACGCATAGAGTATGGGGCCTCCGTGGCTTCACTCTCATCTCTTTTTGCTTTATCTTAACCCTTTCTTTTAATACCAAACCACTGTGGACATATAAATGCATGTGTACGCGTGCGCACACACACATACACATGCACACATGCACACATGCAGAAAAGAATTTAAGAACTTGAACTGTTCTATTCTGGAAGGCTTCTGGGAGACTTGAAGATGCTATTATCCATCTTTTGCTAGATATTCGTGTGGAAAACAGACACCAAGCTTCAATCTCTGATTTGTGTTTGGCGTAGTCTTTGTTTCACCCCACTCATAAAAACAGGATTGCTAAACAAAACATAGTGAGCTCCGTTGTATTTAAGGAGAAATATACAAATTTTTTCCTAAATATTTTGTACAGGTTATATAAATACTAAGGGTTATTCATTCTTAAAATGACATTCCGATTTAACCGAGACATCTATAGTTTCATTCACCAAACCTGTGATGCCAGGGGAGGGGAAGGGGGAAGGGGGAGGAGGGGAGGGAAGGGGAAGGGAAGGCTAGCCTCAGCTTCACGATGTCTAAGGCGACAGAGGTGTGGATGATGACCAGTGTCTCAAGCTCGGAAGGGACCACTTGGCGCCCTCCAAATTATGGGCCAAGTGAAAGAAATTTAAACCAGATGTGCCCCCAAATGTGACACTACTTACTAGCAATTACAATGATCTTTCAAGACTCTTTATTGAGCCTCAAATTGAAGTTTAGTGAACGATTGCCAAAAAGAAGTGAAGTTTCCCACGCTGCATATCACAAGGAAAAGTGCTCCAAGCCTAAGCCCTGGGGTCTGTTCCTGTGTCTATGATGTCCCATGATCAGATGACAAGTGTGGGTTGCTCTGTTTATCTGAAGGAAGCTTGGAAGGAAATTGTAAACTTCCTTTTTATTTATGGTCTTACTTGGGAATAAGCAAAGACATTGATGCCTTGGTTTATACTAAAGAGGAAAGCAGTTTCTAGAAGGTTCAGAACTCACAGCTCCAATTATGAAGGCAATTTGAAAACAAACATCTCTGCATCTTTCACACTTGCATGGTGAGAACAGTAATGCTTGCTAATTTCAGTCCATTCCCTATTTCTCTTTAAAAGGATGAGCTAAGTTTGCTTTAATTCTGATGCCAGGACTTCACTCTTTTCTGTTCCTTTTTAAAAAATTGCTTGTGCTTACTTTCCATTCTCTGTTCTGTTTCCTATTCTCTCATTTGTTGTCCGTTCTCTATTTTGTTTTCTATTCTCTATCCTGTTTTCTACCAGATGACTGTCAACCATCCAAAGCTATTGTTCCAATAAATAGGCCCTAGAATCATTAGCTTGACTTCCAGTGATCTTTAGCCACTCCTAGCAAATGGGAACCAGTGACCATTGTAAATCAGGCATTGTGTCAAGTTTTTGGGTAAACTTTGTGCTACATTTTGCTGAGCTGTTTTTTTTGGTTTTGCTTTGTTGGTTGCTCAGGATGTGGTCCCTGAGAGCTCAAGGCTAATGCTCTACCAATTTAAATCACAGCTCTACTTTGGGTTTTCTGATGGTTACCTGGTGACAGGAGTGCACAGACTTGCCTGCTTTGGACTGGTATCCTCAGATGTCAGCCTACTGAGTAGCTAGGATTACACATATAAGCCATTAGCACCCAGCTTGATAAGAATTCTTTAAGTTAGAAACTGGACTGAGCCTTATTTCACAATTGGCAAGAATCAAATGGTCTTTTCAATTCCCAACTGTCTTGAACTCCATTCTTCTAAATAGAAGTTAAAGTATAAATATAAAAATGTAAGTCAAGCTGAGTGCTGGTGGCTCACACCTGTAATCCCAGGTACTCAGGAGGCTGAGCTATAAGGATCGTGGTCAAAGCCAGCCTGGGCAGAAAAGTTTGTAAAATTCTTGTCTTAAAAAAAAAAAAAAGCTGGAGTTGGCCCGAGCCACGTTAACGGGCCCGGACCTCCCCCCACCCCCGCCATGGAGACCCTCTACAACCTGAAGAGCCCGGCTGTTAAGCGTTTAATGAAAGAAGCGGCAAAATTAAAAGATCCAACAGACCATTACCATGCACAGCCTTTAGAGGATAACCTTTTTGAATGGCACTTCACAGTGAGAGGGCCCCCAGATTCTGATTTTGATGGAGGAGTTTATCATGGTCGAATAGTGCTGCCACCAGAGTATCGTATGAAGCCACCAAGCATTATTCTCCTAACGGCTAATGGACGGTGTGAAGTGGGCAAGAATTTGTCTGAGCATCTCTGGACACCATCCTGAAACATGGCAGCCTTCATGGAACATAAGGACAGCATTACTAGCCATCACTGGGTTTATGCCAACAAAAGGAGAAGGTGCCATAGGCTCTCTAGATTACACACCAGAGGAAAGAAGAGCACTTGCCAAAAAAAATCACAAGATTTCCGTGGTTCTGCCATGAAGGATGTCCTATTGCCTTTAAAATCTGGAAGTGACTCAAGCCAGGCTGACCAAGAAGCGCACGCAGGAAGTGGCTAGACAAATCAGTTTCAAGGCAGAAGTCAATTCATCTGGAAAGACTATTGCTGAGTCAGATTTAAGCAAAAACACTTTTTCACTAACTGATTGACAAGATGATATACCTGCAGCAACATTCCAGGGTGCTACAGCCAGCACATCGTATGGAGCCCAAAACTCGTCTGCGGCATCCGTTCAACAACCTGCCCAACCTGCAGCCCTCAGCAGCGCTGGGCCCAGCAGCAGAGTCAAAGGAGATCATCCACCTCGCCTGACATAATCCAGGCCCAGCAGCCGAGAGACAACCACACGGATCATGGCGGGTCAGCTGTACTGATGGTCATCCTGACTTTGGCTTTGGCAGCTCTGATATTCTGGCGAATATATCTGGCCAATGAATATATATTTGACTTTGAGTTATAATACTGCTTTGTGACTTCAAGAGCTGTGACTCAACTGCTTCATTAAACATTCTGCATGGGGTATAACCTAAAAAAAAAAAGCTGGAAGTGGAGCTGCGGCTCAAGTGGTAGAGTGTGCTATCATCAAGCAAAAGTAACTCAGGGACAGCACATAGGCCCAGAGTTCAAGCCCCAAGACTGCCAAAAAAAAAATTAATGTAGATCATGCGAGCTCATGCCTATAATCCTAGCTATTCAGAAGACTGAAATATGAAGATCAAGGTTAGAAGCCAATGAAGGCAGGAAGTCTATGAGACTCTATCTTCTATTACCTGAAAAAGCCAAGAGTGGAGGAGTGGCTCAAGTAGATGTGAGCAAAAAAAGCCAAGCAAGAGCTCATAGCCTAAAATTCAAGCCTCACACCAGCACCCCCCCCACACACACAAAGTAATTTAAGTAATTCCTCACTAATATTTCTTAATTCTGTCTAGCTAAGGCTTCTGCTTCAATAGCTTCAACTCTATTTAGTTATTTCAAATATCCACAATGTTCAGCCAGTATGTAGTCAAAAATAAATACTGAATTCAAGTTCCCACTCAACACTTGAAAATTACCTTGTCCCATAGACTACAATAACATTTGCTAAAATTGTTTGAACGATAAATGATCTTCTGTGATATTAATCAATGCTTCATGAGAGAAAAGGGCCTGCTGTGGTCAAAGACCATGCTTGGCCAGACAAACATTAATTTCTTGGCTCTAAGGCTCCAGGATATTTTCTTAGGTGTGGAAAAGAATGGATTTTCTCCCACTCATGAATTTGTAGGCAAGAACAAAGACACAGCAGATGACAGGGTTGGTCCATGCTTTATGATGGGTTTGTGGCTGAGGGCTCAATAGAATGACCCAATTTAAGAGGAAAGCAATGCCTGGGAGCCATTTGCAGGCTCCTGTCTTCAGTATGTATAGTGTCTGGACCAGGAGGAGCTCAAAACTGAGATTGTCACTAGAAACATCCATTCCTGCATGTCTGTAATCCAAGCTTTTCAGTATCAGTTCCTGTGGCATGCTCAACACTCCATCATATTTGACAGGTTGCACTGCCAGTCAGACTCAGGGTGGCATTTCAAGTCTCCTTTGACCAGTCATCCACTTTGTTGGGCCACCACTTCTAAGTCTAGACCACTACATAGTGGCTGGCTGGCAGTCTTCTCATGCAATCCCAAAGAATCCTGGCTATGTATTCTGGAAGGCGCATCCCCACTTCTGGAACTAATGCCTCTGGGTCATCACTTCAGATCATGGGAACAAGAAGCAAAAGCTTACAAGTGAGGTGCTGGGAATGTTGACTGGAGCTCCTGCCATGTCTATCCCTTTGTGCCTGGACTCTTGAATCTTGGCTGTGGGGAACACAGTACTATATACTGGATGATAAATCAGATGCTGTATCAGAGATATACAGTATCCTGGAGAGCCTTACCCAGTCCTGGAAATTACTGCCATCAACCACCCAGTTGCTGCTATAAGCCGAGAGGATGATGACAGGAACATTAGGGAGAGAGGATGGACTGTGTATGAACCTGCCGATCAAAGGTCTTTCCATTCCAGGGAATGTCCGCTACTAAGATAACAAGAATAGAGACTGAATTTGAATGCAGGAATAAAATGGGTGGCCTCTATTTTAGGGGAAAAGTATTGCCTGCTGTTTTTTTTAAAGCTTTTTACTTCAGAATAATAGTGTGACTATTACTGGACATGGACGCCCATCTCTTGGAAATGTCTGACAGGGAGAAGTGTGCCCCAATCAACCAGGAGAGACATAGCTTCCCGTGGGCATCATCATTGTCCTCTAAAGAGAGCTAGCACTGCAGAGACTCAATGCTTACAGCTTGGTGAAAAAGGTACGCATTCACCACTCCAACTACTTTTTAAAAAACATATATAACACATTTTTAGAATTTAAACTATTAGAAATATAAGCAAGAAAACACACATTTTCCCCTAAAAAAACAAAATCTTAATGCAACTCTAAGTCATTTATACCCTTTAGGATGGAAGCTCCCTCCAGATTCTAAAATTCTTTCATAGATTTTAAGCTTGCCTGCCTGCCTGCCTGCCTACCTGCCTTCTTTCCTTTCCCTTCCTTCCTTCCTTCCTCCCTTCCTTCCTTCCTTCCTTCCTTCCTTCCTTCCTCCCTTCCTTCCTTCCTTCCTTCCTTCCTTCCTTCTTCCTTTCTCCCTTTCCTTCTTCCTTTTCCCATTTCTTTCTTTTTTTCTTTTTTCTCCTAGAGAGAAAGAGAGAGAGAGAGAGAGAGAGAGAGAGAGAATCACAAGAAAATGTGAGAATAGACTTTTATTTTTTTCCATAAAAGTTGCCCCATTCCATTTTCACTTTAAAAAAAGAACTAAAAATAATAAAATTCCAAAATAAATCTGGTTCCCAGGCTACTCTGGAAAGCAGTGGCCAAAGGCTTGTTCTTATGAAATATCCACATAAACCTCTATGCCTGGCAATACTTGACCCCTTTTCCTCTTGATGAACTTCCATGCCACTTCCTCCAGCCCCCTCCCACCACACACAATGTCTCGAGAAGCAACAGGATCCCCATTCTATCCTGGTCTGACCAGGAGTTGGTTAGGAACGTTTTCTAAAGAACAGTGTCAGCAAATAGCGAATGCTTCTTGACGAGGAGGCAATTTCTTTGTATAGTACCAGCAGTGCTTTGTGAAAATAGTGCCATCAGGTTGGCATGGTGACAAGTCAATTTTATGATGGCTTGTGATTTTTATTCTGCTGCTGTAACCAGAAAATTCACTGGGTTCTACCCACGCATAGCTTCTGACTGAGTTCCTGTTCTTCTGTGAGTTGCTATGATTTGAAAATCCACTCATTTTATGGTCCCTTTCTTTTGAAAAATTCTGGGCTTAGTGAATGAATGAATCACACATTTGAGTAGAGTGCAGTGTAACCAAATAAAGCTCACTACCATGCCCTCCTGCATTTGATAACAATTTGGGGGTGAGGAGGGCAGTTCCTGGCATAAGAAAGGTCTCAGCCATGTGACTCAGTGTCTGTAGTGAGCAGCTCCCAAGGCTCACTGCTTTTGCTTAGGAATGGCCAGTGCCTCCTTCTGATGGACTGTTATCACCTCCGTACTGCACTAGGTTTATTTAGATACCCTGAGGTCTTTGTGCTTCTTTGTGAAGAAGCCACACTTCTCCAACAGCACGTAACTTCCCAGACAAACTCACTGCGAGTTTCTCCAAAGATGCAACTATTCCCAGATGCATGACAATAGATAAGTGGATCCCCCCCAAAAATGCGGTACCTAGCACAATGGAATCATACACAGCCTTGTGGATGAATAACATTATGTCATTTGCAGGGAAATGGATGGATCTAGAACAAATCAAGTTAAGTGAGGTAAGCCAAGCTCAGAGAAAAGAAAGGACATGTGTTTTCTCTCATATGCAGAAGTTCAACCTAAAATACACAAGTACATGATAAATTATACAGGACTAGACACACAGAGTGAGACCAAAGGAAGACACTCTTAGGGGAGGAACTCAAAGGCCAAATGACTATGTGCATCTGAGCATATAAAATAATATTTATCAAAATGAACTCCTGGGAATGGAAACAAAAGGTGTTTTTCTTTGTCACTGTTTTTCATTTTCTTTTCAACTTGTTTGTTCAATTACATGTCTTTGGGAAGGAGGGAGGGCACAGGCATGGAGGGACAATAGGTAAATAGATGTAATAGTGGTACTCACAAGAAACTATGTTGACAATATAACTTGTGGGTAGATACAGGAGGGAAAAACTAGGAGAGATCAAGAGAAGGGGGGATATTGTCCAAGAAGAAATGTACTCTATATTGGACTTACACAATTATAACTCCACTGACCCTCACCTTTATAAACAAAATAAATAAATAAAAATAAAAATATGCAACTACTTAAAGATAATAACAATACATTTCAAAAGTAATAAAGAAAAGACAGTGGAGAATTCAGTCAACAATTCAACATATAGCCTACAAAAGTAAGAAAAGTGAGGGAAGGGATGGGTGAGAATGTTGGAAAAGATGACCTTGATCAAGATATAGTCATAAACTGCCTTGTTGAATAAAAATTCATTT